>NC_044041.1:32478645-32792960 GCF_901765095.1 Microcaecilia unicolor | reverse complement strand
GCAATGAATGACAGCTACCTTCTTAGGGGCCCACACAGCCTCTAGCAACTGAAGTATTTCAGGTCCATACTTAACAGGTTGGCCTGCAGCATTTATGAGTCCCTTTTCCTTATACAAAGCTCCATGAGCATGTAAAGTTGTGAAGGCATATTTGGAATCAGTATAAATGTTGGTTACCAGTCCTGCTGCTAACTCCAGAGCTCGTATGAGGGCCACAAGTTCTGCTTTCTGAGCTGAAGTTCCTTGGGGCAGGGCTCTTGCTTCTATCACCTTGTCTTCTGTCACCACAGCATAGCCTGCCAGTCGCTTGGAGTTCTCCACATAACTGCTTCCATCTGTGAAATAAATTACATCTGGGTCCCTCCATGGAACATCTTTAAGATCTGGTCGACTGGAATACACTTCATCCATGGTTTGGATACAGTCATGATCCGGTGGTCCCTCAGATGCTAGCAAAAGAGTGGCGGGATTGAATGTAGCCACTGTTTCCAGGTGTATCCGTGGATTCTCACACAAACTAGCTTGGTACTTAACCATGCGGTTATTTGTAAACCAGTGGTTGCCCTTATACTCCATGAGGGTGAGAACTGCATGGGGGACTTTAACAACCAGTTCTTGCCCCAAGGTCAACTTATCAGCTTCCTGGACCAGTAAGGCTGTTGCTGCAATGGCCCTCATGCAGGCTGGCCATCCTTTAGCCACTCCATCCAGCTGTTTAGACAGGTATGCAACAGGCCTCTGCCAGGATCCCATCATCTGGGTCAGCACACCCAGAGCAACCCCCTGTCTCTCATGGACATACAATGAGAAAGGTTTCTCCACATCAGGAAGGCCTAACGCAGGGGCTTGGAGTAGGGCTTTCTTTATGGCAATGAAGGATTGTTGAGCAGTAGATCCCCATTCAAATGGTTCCTTTTCACCCCCCTTTGTGGCTTGGTATAGGGGTTTCGCCATCAATGCAAAATTTGGAATCCAAATTCTGCAGAATCCGGCTGCTCCCAGAAATTCCCTAACTTCCCTTCTGGACTTGGGTTGGGGAATTGCAGCTACTGCTTGCTTCCTACTAGCATCCAATCTCCGACTTCCCTGGGAAATGCAAAAGCCCAGATACTTCACTTCTGACTGACAAAGTTGGGCCTTTGAGCGTGAGACCTTATAGCCTGCATCCAAGAGTAGCCCCAGCAATTCTCTAGTAGCCTCAAAACACTCTTCCTGAGTCACTGCTGCAATCAGGAGATCATCTACATACTGGAGTAAAACTCGCCTGGAAGGCTCAGATTTAAAAGTCTTAAGGTCTTGTCCTAGGGCTGTCCCAAAAATAGTGGGGGAATTCTTGAACCCCTGTGGCAGGCGGGTCCATGTATACTGAAGCTTCCTTCCTGTTACTGGGTTTTCCCATTGAAAGGCAAAAAGCAATTGACTGGCGGGGGCCACCCGAATACAAAAGAAGGCATCTTTTAAATCTAGTGTTGTGAAATGGGTAGCTCCAGAAGGTATCAATCCTAGCAGGACATATGGATTAGGCACTACAGGGTGTAATGAAATAGTGGATTTGTTGACCACTCGTAAGTCTTGGACTGGCCGGTAGTCCTCAGTCCCTGGCTTCTGAACTGGCAATAATGGCGTATTCCATGAAGACTGGCAAGGTCGAATAATTCCATGGGATAACAGACGATTCAAATGTGCTTGAATCCCTTCCAGAGCCTTTCTGGGAATTGGGTATTGGCGAAGATGGATTGGCCGGGCACTTGGAAGTAAGTCTACATGTACAGGAGGAATATTTCGGGCCAACCCTGGGGAATTATCTTCTGCCCATACCCCACTGACCTGAAAGCTGTCTGCCAGGGGTAGGTCAACTTGGCCCTGCGACTGATGCAGCCGCCATTCTTCTTCAAGAGGGCAACAGAAACTCAGTATACCCTTAGGGCTGGATGTTGGGGGCCGAAAGGAGACTGAAGTCTGGCCATCAGAGTCAAAGGAAATTTGGGCCCTAAGCTTGGACAGCAGGTCTCGACCTAACAAAGGGATTGGACAGTCTGGCATATACAGGAATTCATGAGTGACTATGTGTGAGCCCAATTGGCATCTACGGGTTGTCAGGAAGGGCCTCCGGTTCTGCACCCCCGTGGCACCCACCACTCGGACAGTTTTTCCAGACACAGGCGCTAATCGCTCCGTCACAACAGAATGTTCCGCTCCTGTATCAATCATGAATGGAATTGAGCGGCTCCCTATAGTTAACTTGACCATAGGTTCCTGGGAGCCCAGTTTGTAGGAACCCGGTCTGTCCTATTCGTCCCATTCTGCCATCTCGGCTATCCCGATGATGTCAGATTCAGGAGGCTCATATCTTCCCTCTCGAACTCGGCCTCGGCTTCCTCGATCTCCTGGTCCCCTTCTCAGTCCCTGGCGCCTCTGGGGGCATTCATCTTTCCAGTGCCCTCTTTCCTTACAATAGGCACACTGATCCCTCTCCAATCTTGGTCTGGGATTCTCCCCCCTTGGCCGGGATTGATTGAAGGAATCTCGGAGCCTGGCTGGTGGTCCGGGGTCCCACTTTGGCTTCCCATTAGCTAGAGGTCGACCTCGATTAAGAGTGGAATTAGTAATGGCTGCCGCTAAAAGGTCGGCCTTCTTCTGCATCTTCCGGTCAGCCTCTCGGCGCACCTCCTGATCTCTATTAATGAAAACCTTGGTTGCGATCTCAATTAGCTGGGTGGTATTCATCCCTGCGAATCCCTCCTGACGCTGCAACTTCTTCCGGATATCTGGCATACTCTGGGCCACCAATGCGCTATTCACCATTCTCTGGTTTTCTTGGGCTTCAGGGTCAAATGGGGTGTATGTTCTGTAGGCTTCAATTAGTCGCTCTAGAAAGGCCCCAGGGGATTCAGTTGCCCCTTGGAGAATTTCAGAGACCTTTGCCAGATTAATGGGCCTCTTTATGCCTTTCCTCATACCTTCCAGTAAGTCCCGGCAATAGCCAGACAACAGTTCATAGTGCTGCCCATCATTCGGATCCCAATCTGGAGCTGCGCGAGGAAACCGAGCTCTAACCCATCCCTCTGGGTCCTGTATCCCCCCGGGGACACGCTCTCGCGTGATGGCCTCAGCATTTTGCAAAATCTTCCGCCTCTCCTCAGTTGTGAAGAGGGTCAGGAGAAGTTGTTGACAATCAGTCCAGGTTGGGTTATGGGTGGCCATAATGCTAGTCACTAGGTCCACCACCGCCTGAGGCTTTTCAGTATAAGAGGGATAATGCGTCTTCCAATTCAGGAGATCGGTGGTTGTGAAGGGTACATACTGATAGGCCTGTGCCTGTATAACCTGACCCTGATTATTAGGATCCGGTCGAGTGGTAGTTACCTGACGAAGTGGCAGAACTCTCGAGGAGGTGGGAATGGAACCTGAGGTAGAGCTAGGAGCTACCCTCCTATCATGCTCAAAGGTAATTGCAGCAGGTCTAACCCATTCAGTGGAGGTGTGTTGAACCCCTGAGGGATGGGGAGGGGTACTCATAGACTGAGAGGTGGTCACAGGTGAATCAGTCCATTGAAAGGGATGCCGGGCCCCTGATGAGTGGGTAGGGGTATTAGAAGGAGAGGCTGGGCTGTCGGGAGTTGAGGAGTCAGGGAGTGGAACCCAAAACGGGTCTTCAGAGGTTAACAGGAGAGGATTTGGCACAGAAGGGTAGAGGCCAGGTGAAAAGTCCAACCTAGGGTGTGGCAGGTTTGGCACAGGAGGGGAAGAACTATCCGGAGAAGCCTGTGCTGGAGAAGCTTGGGCTGGGCGGCGTGGATCTCTGGGGGTAGCACGGAACCCCAACAATGGGCCATAAGGTGGCGGCTCAAGGTCTGAGGGGTCATCAGAGAGTATGGGTTTCTCAGACAGGGTAGGGGCGGAGGCCACCGATTGGGTGGTAGGCTTCCTAGGGCTCTTTCCCTCTTCTAGTTTAGATTTTCTAATCTTTCTTTGAACACGGCCTAACATGAATTTTACTGGGGATCCCATATGAGTTTTCAACCAAGAGGGAGGGTCAGTCACAAGGCTGTCCCAGGAATCTATATAAGGGAGTTGTTCAGAATATTCTGGTCCTCCTACTACTATGCTGTAGACCTTCCGGATTACTTCAATATCTAAGCTGCCACTAGGGGGCCACCCCACTCCCATAGATGGCCACTCAACTTCACACAAGGTTCTTAAAGTACCTGAGCTTAAAGTCTGTCCATAGTCATTAATTAAAAATCCTTTTTTGAAATTTCTAAGCATACAATCTAGGGGGGTAGCAATTGTTCTAGATGATGTCCCACCCATAATGCTTACAGTTACAACACACAAAGAGGGAAGGAGTTTTTGAGAATGCAGTAAGAGGTCTGCACTCTTCTAACATTCAAGCATCACACATCCCATACAGAAAATCCCACCCAACAATTTCAAATTTCTCAGATACAGATAAGCTCAAGCGTTTTCGCTTCTAGTCCCCGCGACTAGAAGGTACTAGGGCCTTTGCTGAGAATTGATCAGATTCTCCTTCCCTCTTTCTTGAGGGGCTGGTTTACAACTTCCTAGCTAGGATTACAATACAAAATACAGAATACATACCCGGCAAATGTTCTCCAGTCAGTTGGGTGCTGGGATTAATGCAGGATTTATCCCACCGCTGCCACCAAGAATTGTTGCAGGAATTGGGATAGGAATTTGTGATGCTTCAGGAGTCAGACAGCACACACCAGAATGAGAGAGAAATCTTCTTTATTTGCCAGCAAACAAAGCAGGACATCAGTTCTAGCTCTCTTCTCCTCTCTTAGCTCTTTGTGTCTTTCTCTCAGCTCTCTGTGTCTTTGTCTCAGCTGCTTCTCTTCTTATGCTGTCTCTCCTGTTGTCTTCCAGCTTTCTTCCTTTCTTCTGAGCTCCTTCTGACGTAAACTGCTTCTGCTCCTACTTAAGTAGGGTCCTAAGCCCTCCTCCTAGCCTAGCCCCCTTTACTCCCAATTGGTTTAAGGAATAGATTGGTCACCTTGCCTCAACCAATCATTACTTTTGAAATATCAGTTACATAGGTTTGGTATTCCTCAAACTGACCCAGTCCTACACTTAGCTTATAATTAATCAAGGAGACGAGAGCTAACTAGCCCTGACCTCGTTCACCTATCAGCTTATATATTAAACCAGCCAGAACTGCAGATAAGTCTAACCACATGTTGATCTCCTCAACTGCAGTCTTAAACAGCAGACAAAGAGTAATACAGAATTTAACAGACATTCTACATTTAACTACACAGAGTAAACATATTCTAAATATCAAAAACTTGTAAATACTAATCTATTGCCTCTCTCTAAACAGTATTTCTTCTAAGCATTTTAAACTAATCCTAAACAAACAGCCTGCTATATACCGGCTCATAATAGAATACATGTGTTTGCTTAGCAATCCATCCCTCACAAGGTTGAAAGAAATTCCTGTGTCTGACCTTTCTAACCCAGCCCAGCAAATGTAAATAACTTAAACCAGATAACATTCCTTCACTTGCTAGCAGAACTGAGAATTTAAAATAATATCTGAGCACCTTTAAACAAAATTAACCCTTCATATGATTTCTCAGAATTCTTCAATTTCTTTTGCTCACTGCCTCAATATCAGAATAAGCGTCTCTCCCTCTAGGTAATCCAGATACCAAAAGATGGATTGGTGCAAGCTGCAGGGAGTAACTGAACCCAGAAAGTATCTACTGCATTACTGTGTTGTTATTCTGCTTTTATTTTAGAAGGCATGAAATCCCTTTTTTAAGAGCTTCTTGTTTTGAGGGAGATAAAAAGACTGCACAGTTCAAGGTGGTCTTCATTCTGAAAACATGTGATGAATGTAGCACTGATCCCCTGCTTCTAAGACATAACATCTTATTTTTGCTGTTTAGATTAACAAGGCCCAGTTTGAGAAGATCTTGGACTACATCAGCAGTGGGAAGCGGGAAGGAGCCAAATTGATGTGTGGTGGAGGTTCTGCCGCTGACCGGGGATACTTCATCAAGCCCACAATATTTGGAGATGTGAAGGACGACATGACCATAGCACGAGAGGAGGTACAAGATTGAGCCAGGCAGGATTTATGGGGGCTTCAGCCAAAAGTCATAATATAAGATGAGACTTTTTTTTTTTTTTAATAGCAGTGTTTTAAATAGCACTGGAGGCAAATGCAGTGTAGTCTGCAGCTGTTTCTCTTGCAGGACCTTTCTCTTTTCATAAAGCAGCACAGGGCTGCAGGTACCTTTTGCTGATACACATAGGATTCATCGTGCATAGAAAGGAGAAACCGTTCTTGAAACATGCTAAACGCGAAAGTTATAGACGTCTTTTCTATTTAAAAATCACTTCACCTCCTTCATAAACAGTAACAGCGCCAGCTGTTTGTTTAACTATAATGTTCTTTTGGTGGGTGTATGCAAAGCTACCTTCTCCATTTTGCCCTGAGTTGCCGTATCTTACTTTTTTTTTTTTAATTTTTGGTTCTAATATACTGATTTTTCAGGGCTTCAGAGGCTGAGGTAGATTTCAGCTTCTAAAAGCCTCAAGGAAACCACAACAAAATTGCATCTTAGAAACTACCTGTGGCTCCTAATACCAGTGAGTTCATTATTGTCTGTTGCACCATGATGGTGAATTGTTACTTAGAAACTACTTGTGGCTCCTAATACCAGTGAGTTCATTATTGTCTGTTGCACCCTGATGGTGAATTGTTACTACTTAGGCACTGAATTCTTGATGATTCTATGCAATATCACACTTTTCAGATGTGGTGACTCAGAAGCAGGCATTTAGGGCCAGCGGCGTACCAAGGGGGCGGTCCTCCCCGGGTGCACGCCGCTGGAGAGGTGTAGAGAGTGGCCGCGCGCCTGTCAGCTCCGCTGGTTCCCTGCTCCCTCTGCCCCGGAACAGGTTACTTCCTGTTCCGGGGCAGAGGGAGCAGGGAGCCAGCAGAGCCGACAGGCACGCGGCTGCTCTCTGCACCCCTCCAGTGGCGTGCACCCGAGGGGGGGGTTGATGCGCTGGGGGGGGGGGTGTCGTGCTGCACCCGGGGGGGGGGGGGGTGCATCGGCAATCTGCCCCGGGTGGCAGCTGACCTAGGATCGTCACTGCTTAGGGCCTGTTTTATCAAGCCACACTAGTGGTTCCCAGTGCGGCATTGCCATGCAGTTTGATAAAAGAGGCCCTTAGTCTCAAAACATGGACCTGTGTGGGGTCCTTGGGCTTCATTGTGGTTTTTCCTGGTGGACAGTCACTTTGGATTTTGTTTAACATCAAGGGCCCTGTTTACTAAGGTGCGCTGGCGTTTTTAGCATGCACTAAATGCTAGAGATGCCCATATAATTCTGTGGGCGTCTCTAGCATTAGTGCGCTCTAAAAATGCTAGCATGTCTCTAGCGCGGCTTAGTAAACAGGGAACCAAAATCTCACATTCATTGTTGATTTTAATCTTGATAGTGAATTTGACTGTTGGGCAGACTGGATGGACCGTTCAGATCTTTATCTGCTGTCACTTACTAAGTTACTGTGTAATAAGGACTTTTTGCATGCCACCTGTGGTCCTTCAGTTTGTGGAAACCCATAGGCCCATCCCTACTCCGACAAACTTGGGTTAGAAATCAGTGGGACACAGGTCATGACTCTGTGCTCTCTGCTAAGATGTCTTTAAATGTCACAGATATTTGGGCCAGTGATGCAGATCCTGAAATTCAAATCCATTGAAGAAGTTATCGAGAGAGCGAATGACAGCAAATACGGCCTTGCAGCTGGTGTCTTTACAAAAGACATTGATAAAGCAAACTATATATCACAGGCACTGAGGGCTGGAACTGTCTGGTAAGATGTTTTAAGCTTAATTGCGTTAGAAGAATGATAGCCCTTCAAATGTCATTTCACATTAAGAATATTCCCATCGTACCATACAATATTTCACAATATAGGGAGTGTGGAGTCATTTATCTGCACTTGAAGATGCTGCCAGCACATGGCCCTGGGGGGTATCTAATGTAAATTCCCTTATGGAGTCCATGCTGTTGGCTCTTGTAACACTGTACTTGTGTGTTATAAACTGTGGGCAGGAATGAGGATCTTTGTCATAGACTGGAAGCTCCAGGTAGCACTGGATAAGGGTGTACACTAATCTGTGCCATTTGCAACATTAACATTTGTAGAGCCTCTAGATAGGCATGCCATTACACGCAGTGACAGATGACCTGATCAACGTTTTCACGTGTTTTGGGTGGAGGGGTAGCTTTGTTATTTTTTTTTCAGGGCTCTGGAGTAGCTAGACATAGTGGAGACTGGAGGGTGGAAAGGAGAGAAGAGACGATAAGGATGGGGGTGGGAGGACGGATGAGAAAGGAAAGTGAGGGAGGAGATGAGGCTTGGAAGACTGTGGGGAGAGAGGAGACGACAATTCTCTAAATCATCCAAAACTAATTGAGCTTCTACTGAATTTTCTGTTACAGGATAAACTGTTACTTCGTACTTAGGGCTCAGACCCCCTTTGGTGGATACAAGGCTTCCGGCTATGGACGCGAAGGCGGGCAATATGGCTTGGAGGAGTATACAGAAGTAAAAGCTGTGAGTGTTTCACACTTCTGCTCTTCTACTAATGAGCCACTGTTAATGCCGAACATTGATTGACAGCTGTGGTTTGTGCTTCTCCAAATGCACTGCTGGGAAATGTCATTGGATAGGGAAGCAGATGCAGATTTTTCACATATGCTCACGGTGTTTTCTCTTGGGGGGCCCTTTTACTAAGCCGCGTAGGTGCCTGCGCGCGCCCAACATGCATCAAATTGGAGTTACCACACGGCTACCGCAAGGCCCAGGCAGTAATTTCATTTTTTACGCCTGCCAGTAAATAATTTTTATTTTCCTGCGCAAAGCGGAAACCGGGCGCTAATAGTCATTGTAGGAGTGTAGATGATTACCGCATGAGAACTTACCGCTAAGTCAATGGCTCCTCGGAGTGTGTATGTTTGAGAGAGTGTGTGTGAGAGGGACTCTGTGAGAGTGAGAGTGAGAGAGAGAGAGTGAATGTGCGAGTGTGTGTGACAGAGAGAGAGTGAGACTGGGTGCGAGTGTGTCTGTGAGCAGGGCCGTGCCTAGGGTCTCTGGCGCCCCCCTGCAGCCTATCAGTTGGCGCCCCCCCCCTGCAGACTATCAGTTGGCGGCAGCAGCGGCGCCCCCCCCCCCCCGTGAAAATGATCGCTCACCACTTGCCACACTGACAGGAATTGTCAGCAATATTCTTAGAAAGAAATTGCTATACATTGCAAAATAAGATAGCAGATGTAAATTCTCAAAGTGGACATATTCCAAACACTAAAATGAAAATAAAATGATTTTTTTTCTACCTTTGTTGTCTGGTGACTTTCTTTTTCTGATCATGCTGGCCCAGTATCTGATTCTGCTGCTATCTGTCCTCTTAACTCCGTTTCCAGGGCTTCCTTTCCTTTCCTCCTTTCTTCTTCATTTCTGGTCCTCAGCTTCTGCCTATTTTCTTCATCCATGTGCAGTTTTTCTCCTCTCTTCCTTTTCCCTCATTTCATCTCCTTCATCTCTCTTCCCTCCCCTCTATGTCCAGCAATTTCTCCTCTCTCCCTGAGCCCTGCCCTCCCAATCCATGCCCATCCATGCTACTCTGTCCCCTGCCCCCTCCATTCATCCCTTTCCAGCAATTTCCCTCTCTCCCTGAGCCCTGCCCTCCCAATCCATGCCCATCCATGCTCCTCTGTCACCTGTCCCCTCCATTCATCCCTATCCAGCAATTCCCCTCTCTCCCTGAGCCCTGCCCTCCCAATCCATGCCCATCCATGCTCCTCTGTCCCCTGCCCCCTCCATTCATCCCTTTCCAGCAATTCCCCTCTCTCCCTGAGCCCTGCCCTCCCAATCCATGCCCATCCATGCTCCTCTGTCACCTGCCCCCTCCATTCATCCCTATCCAGCAATTCCCCTCTCTCCCTGAGGCCTGGCCTGCAATCCATATCCATCCATGCCCATCTGTCCCCTCCATTCATCCCTATCCAGCAATTCCCCTCTCTCCCTGAGCCCTGCCCTCCCAATCCATGCCCATCCATGCTCCTCTGTCCCCTGCCCCCTCCATTCATCCCTTTCCAGCAATTCCCCTCTCTCCCTGCGCCCTGCCCTCCCAATCCATGCCCATCCATGCTCCTCTGTCCCCTGCCCCCTCCATTCATCCTTTTCCAGCAATTCCCCTCTCTCCCTTCCATGACCCCCCCCTCGCATCCATGCTCCTCTCTCTCCCATGTCCCAGCTGGCCCGCCCTCTTCTCCCCCCCCCTTCGCATCCATGCTAAGTAGTAGTAGTCGTTTCTCCCCTGCCCTCCCGCTTCCATTGTTCAACTGCGGCTGCCCACCCTCTTCTCTCCCCCCCAACATCCCTTTTCTTTTTTTTTTCTTTTTAAATTTACCTCCGTGGCGGTTCCGGCAGCGCAGCATCAGGGAAGGAGGCGGCGCACCCGATGTCTAGCCTTCCCTTCGCTGTGTTCCGCCTTCTTCTGACGTCATCCTTGACGTCAGAAGAAGGCGGAACACAGCGAAGGGAAGGCTAGAGACGTCGGGAGCGCCACCTCCTTCCCTGACGCTGCGCTGCCGGAACCGCCACCACGGAGGTAAATTTAAAAAGAAAAAAAAAGAAAAGGGAGGGCGAGCGAGGTGAGCATGGTGCGGCGGCGCCCCCCCCGAGGGAAGCGCCCGCCTGCCATGCTTACCTCGCTTACCGGGTCAGCACGGCCCTGTCTGTGAGAGAGAGAGTGTGTGTGTGAGAATGAGAGTGTGTGCCAGGGCCCCCCCCCCTCCCTCCCACCCAGTTCCAGGTTATTTTCACCCCTGATGCAGCCTAGTTGGTGAAACATAGCCCTGTTGGCTAAAAGTTCATTTTGGAGCTTTTCATTCAATTGTATCACTTTTTTGGGTTGGTCTGCTATCTTGTTTGATCTTCTCTTTGTGGATCTTTGCTTCTCAATTCTTGTCTTGTTTTTTATTTTAGGTCACAGTCAAGGTGCCCCAGAAGAGCAAATAGGTTTCTAGTAGGGGTGACATTGCTTTAAGCTGCCTTAAGAACATCAGAAAGAAATAACACCAAAAGGAATATGCATGAAAGAAATGCAATGTGTCCGCGCTTTTTTTTTCTAGTCTTAAGTGGTTCAGCACGTTCCATTGTATGTGTTTTGTTTTGAAATTCTCTAAATTACTATTATGGAAAATATTTTTATATATTTTCAAGCACTAACTGTTTTTTTTTTTTTTAAATAAGGTTTTAATTTTGGACCTAATCAATAGCCAGTGTGTTTGTGCTGAGGTGCTTATGAAGGGATGAAAGGCATGACCAGAGTATGAGATGAATATTGCTACTGGATGCTGATTCATTCTTGCTGCTTAAAACTTTCACTTTTATACAGCACAGAGTACAACTGTGTGTATGTGTTACTGAGCCATCCTGCTCTTCACACTGTTACAGGACTGGTGCTTCTGGTCTCATAAAAAGACATTTAAGTGCTGAAATCCATTTAAGCTCTTCTGTTAATCCTTGAGGCACCGTTTTGGAATGCTTGATATTTTGTGATTTACAAAACCCATTTGAATAAACTTGAGTCTGTATTTCTGGTTAAGATTTTGGCTGGACTCTACCCAGTGGCGTAGCCACAGGTGGGCCTGGGTGGGCCAGGGCCCACCCACTTAGGGCTCAGGCCCACCCAGCAGTAGCTGGTGGGGATCTCAAGCTCCACCAGCTGAACACTTCCCCCTGATGGTAACGAAAATGCTGCTCTCCGCGATACCGGCACCTGCACATGCTCACTTTTCAGCGCATGCCTGCTGTAGACTACCAACATGAAAGAAGTATTTTCCCGCCAGCTGAGATATTTTTTTTTTTTTTGGGGGGGGGGGGGGGGGAGAACACTTGGTGCCCACCCACTTCTTTCCTAGGCTACTACTACTACTTAGTGTGAGTCCTGACCACCACCTATTTAGCAGGGGGGTGGTTTATAGTCGCTTTCTATACCACTTAAACTGACCAAGCAGGACTACGTACGATCACCTAGACTTCCAGAAAACACTAAAAACTAACCTGTTTAAAAGGCATACCCTGCCGATCCAACATAAATGCCTGATATCTGCAACACAACAAAACTAAAGTACGTAATGGACATAACACAACTCTTCCGTTATACGATGCCCTAAGGTGGCTGTGCCACATGAACTTTATCTTACCACAACATCACTTTATGTTTGTTCACACCGGAGTCTGCAAAGGCCTCTCCGGTACTATGTAAGCCACATTGAGCCTACAAATAGGTGGGAAAATGTGGGATACAAATGTAACAAATAAATAAAAAAAATAAATAAGCGGTGTACATAAGTATAGACGAAAAAGAAAAGGAACTCTGTTATTCTGATTGGAAAGTGCAAGCATACATACAGTACTAGGACACGGACAACAGATCAGGGAAAGGGAACAGAAGTAGGGGAAGGAGACAAAAGGAAGGGCAAAAGGTAGTCAGTGAACCTCATGTATCCGGTGCTCCGAACGCCTGTAGAAATAACCAGGTCTTGAGTTCAGATTTCAACTGCTTGAAGGTGGTAGTACTACGGAGGAACAGTGGGAGATGATTCCAGACGTGGGGAGAGAGAAAGAAAAAAAAGCACAATGTCTAGTCGATTCTAGATAAGCTAGTTTTGGGTTTATGAGAATCAAGATGGTGGTCATTAACTGAACGGAGGACTGTAGCAGAAGAACAGGGAATTGTGAGGGAAGGGAGATAGGTAAACCTGCTTGAAGAGCTTTAAATGTTAAAGTAGCAACCATTTAAATGATACATTGGGTAAAGGGCCAAGTGCCACTCTCGTAGTTATCCGGCAGCATGTGATGATGACTGTGCATTGTCCGATTACCACTGGGCATGCCTAACACCCCTCCCCCCCAATACAACATCATTAGAATGTTTCCACCATAGAAAATGACATGCACCAAGTGGAGAACTATGGCAGGGTGCCTGTGTGTGAGTGACAATAGCTGTGTTTTGTGCTGGCTACCCGCGCGGTAGTTCTAAAAGGTATCCATGGCTAGATAAATGACAGTGGGCACCGTAGATAAACAGCTGTAGGGGTCCTTTCCACCACAGAACACAAGGGGAACAGACGTGATCTGCTAATGGGCAATGTAGCTGACATTAGTGGCTTAGGCTGACTGTTGGACGGTAGGGAGACGGCTTCCTCTTGTCAGGTTCTTAGGTTCAGAGCAAGCAGGCATGGATTCTAGAGCAATCGTGAGCCCTTGGGCTGCTTACGAGGAGCGGCAGCAGCAGGCAAAATCAACCAACCAACACTGGGCTAGCACACCGGCAAAGGCAAGGACTGCAGATGCAGACAAGTGAGCTGGAACACACGGACTGGAACCCACTGGACTGGTACGCACTGGACTGGAACCCATCAGACTGGAACCCATCGGACTGGAATACACCGGACAGGAACACACCGGACTGGTGCGGTGCAGTTCCGGCCAAGATGCTGAATCCGGATCGAGTTCCAGTTTCAGGTGAGCTGCTGAGTCTACTCCGAGCTCCCGTTTCAGCCAAGATGCTGAACCAGGTTCTGGTTCCAACCAAGATCTTGAACCCCTTCTGAGTTCCAGCTCCAGCCAAGAGGCGAGTTTCAGTCCTGATTCCAGTCCGGGTCCAAGCCCCGGTCTGGTTCTCGAGTCCACTCTGGATCCCAGTCCAGCTACCCATGGTCATGTTTTGAAGCTCCTTCGTAGATTTCACCATTGTTATCCATGGAGACCTGAAATTCCTTTGGAGATCTGGAGCTCCTGTGGGGTCACGAGAGCCTTGAGGGGGAGGTACTGTCAGGATTGTGGCCGTGACCCCTCTCAGATTTACCTTATTTCTGGGGGTCAGCTTCTGAGCTGGCTTCTGTCTGTCCTTCCTGAGTTAGCTCTGTCTCTGTGTGCTGCAGTCCTCAGAGCGATGTGCGTTGCTTAACACAAAACAGCTTGCACACACATAGCGGCTGCGTGCACCCCACCAGTTATTGCCATGATAGTAGCCAACTCCATTACAGCACCTGGGATTATGATCTAATAAAATTGTGGAGAATTCCATATAATGATTAGAAGACTATACCCAAGCCATACAGCAAGCTCTGGATGCCACAATCTTGAACCCATAACCACAACATCAAGCAGCAATGTTTCTAATGTTTTGGGGAGGGGTGGGTATGTGGCTATGAGTAAGCAGTAGTCTAATAGGTAAGGTAGCCACCTTGTCATTCCAGCTCTGTGGGTTCATACCCCAAGGCATGTTCTGCTGACATAGTCAAAACCGGATGGGCCCCGGGGGCAGCAGCACACAGCTTGATGGTGATCCCCAGCCACGTGGGAGCTCTTCCCCTGCTGGGACTCCGCTCCCATTCCTGATGTGATGGCCCCTCAATGTAGTGGTGCCTCAGATGCTAAAGGACGTGATTGGATGGGAGCCCAGCTATTGTCCCAGCGATCCCCAGCCATGTGAGAGGTCTTACCCTACTGGGGCTCCATTCCTGCTCCAGATGTAGTGGCACCTTAGATGCTGCAGGATGCAGTCAGACGGGAGCCCAGCTATTGTCCTGAGCGCTGCTGCTCCCACATGGTCCAGCTCTGGCTTGGAGCAGTCTTGGCATCTACTCCCGCATGATTGAGAGAGCGGCTCGATTCCACCTGGGAGCCGGGACACAAGGGCCCGTCTCTAATCTCTGCCGCCCTCCAGTTCCTCCATAGCAGAACGGCAGCACCACAGCCCAGGGAACAGGCAGACAAGGTGGGTGAGCGGAGCAGAGCTTGGCCGCGAGCGTCCTGTTAATTTGGCCAGTAAGTACAGAGGTATGGAAGCCATTAAGTATAGAGGTATAGAAGCCATTAAGTATAGAGGTATAGAGGCCACCAGTCTGTAATTGTCACATCATTCTGTTTCCTCAATGGATATAGTTCTCTGGGGTTTCTTTTTTTTTTTTTTTTTACATTATGAGGATATTACAGTGCTATCTCTTGCAGAAAATGGAGTTGGGTGTTTCTGGCTCTTAATGAGCTGACTCATTCATGGGGCCATGCTGTCCATCTCCATATTAGGAACATGGTCATCTGTTCTGTGAGCCACAAATGCACCTGTAGCTAGGCCTTGACCTTTGACCTACAGCCTTCCCTCATCATAGTACAGGAATACTGAAGCTCAGTTAGGGACACTTCTTTAGGATTATGCCATGTACCCAGCACATTCGGGGGGGGGGGGGGGCAGTATCTTCATCTTCACTGCTGTGTGATGCTATACAACAATTCCTATATATCCAAAGCAGTGTCTCTATGCTACAGATTCTCATGTGAGTTTGTATGTTTGATCAGTGTGTGCCACACTGGTAATCCAAGCATAACTTACATGATTAGAATAGGTTGTTCCAAAAGGTGTAAGAGGTGAATTTTCCCAAATGAGCAACACAAACCTCACATATCATTCAACTTTAATCAGCACACATAACATCACCTCAAGTTCTTCTCCTTGATCACTCCCTCCAGAGATCTTTACCTTCACATAAACCACTACTAAATGGACTTGGGAAAAATCCACAATTCCAGGAATAACATGTATAGAATGTTTGTACGTTTGGGAAGCTTGACAGGTGCCCTTGGCCTGGATTGGCTGCTGTCGTGGACAGGATGCTGGGGTCGATGGACCCTTGGTCTTTTCCCAGTGTGGCATTACTTATGTACTTTTGTATGTAATGAGAACAGGACTGGGACTTGATATTGTAAACCCCCTAGTGGTGGAGCGGGTAATTACAATAAGTAAAGACATAAATATATACCGTGTTTCCCCAAATATAAGACACTGTCTTATATTAATTTTTCTTCCCCAAGACCCGCTAGGTCTTATTTTCAGGGGAGGTCTTATTTTTTTTCGAGGAAACATCGAGGTCACCGGGCCCCCCCTCCACCCGCCCTCCGTCGCTCCCAACCTGAAACGCCTCCTTTCACCTTCCTTCGCAAGTTCGGAGCAAGCAGCAGCAGGGCAGACCTCTCCTTCCTTCTGTGCCCCGCCTTCACCTGACGTTACGTTATGTCAGGCGAGGGCGGGACACGGAAGGAAGGAGTGGCCTGCCCTGCTGCTGCTTGCTCCGAACTTGCGAAGGAAGGTGAAAGGAGGTGTTTCAGGTACCGGTAGTTCCGGGAGTGATGGAGGGCGGGTGGAGGGGGGGCCCGGCGACCTCGGGTGGGGGGGCGGGGGGCGGCGGCGGCCTTTGTCCAGCTCTCGGCGGCCCTGCTTCAGGTAGGTCTTACTTTCGGGGGAGGCCTTATAATACAAATTTGCAGCAAAACCCCGGTAGGCCTTATTTTCGGAGTAGGTCTTATTTTCGGGGAAACACGGTAGGAATGTCACAGTTTCAAATAGGGTTCCCAAATAAACTCCATGCAACCAAGGGATTTGACAAGAAAAATATTAAATATTTTATTAAATGGTAAAGTAAATAGAAACACTTGGTTATGTTCCTAAATGTCGGTACCAATTGTTAAAGTTTGCTAGTATTAAATAAAAATAGTGCAAGGTGTTAAATACTTGGTGATAAGTTACAAAGGCAATAAGATGTTCAAAACTACAATTACAGGTACCAAGACCCTGACCCCACTTCTGCAATAACATAAAACATCCCAAACATGTATACAACCCCAATTATTGTACTCAGATCTGACCGTAATGGACATATCCTAACTCTCCCTTGCCCTCATTAAGCCCCCAATTGTATTTACCATACATGTAATTAATTCTACCATAATATTATCTGTAACTGTTCATACCTTGTATCTGTTCATATCGGAATTGGCTAATGCTGTTTACGATACTATATAAGCCACATTGAGCCTGCAAAAAGGTGGGAAAATGTGGGATACAAATGCAACAAAATAAATAAATATATATATATATTTTTTTTTTTTCTTTTTCAATTTGTGTGCACATAATAATGTTACCGGTGTATCAAATCTTCGTTAGCATCGCTGCTCTCTTGCGTTGGGTACCTTGGTCTTCTCCACATCCACATCTCCTCAGTTGGCGAGGTCAGCTCACCGGCTCAGGAACTCCAGGATACCTACTGCTCTGACTCAAAGAACTAAAAAAAAATTAAAATCCTGACTCCCTGTGCTCGTTGTGTGTGCTAACCTCAATCGGTATTTTCTTTGGCAAGGGACTTTGTGGGCTAACTAAATTCAAATAAAAAGATAAGCAAGGGAAATTCCTATCTAGCCCTCCCAATACATGACCCCTTTTCTTTTATTTTGTACACCCATCCTCTACTCACACTGATGGACTGCTAAACCAAACCTCCTAAAGGCAGGCCCTTAACTGCAGGCACTCATAGGGCTCAAGGCTTAGGCTGGGAAGCTCTGTCCCCAGGGCAGGCTCGCTTAGGTGTGGACACTCGAACCAGCAGGCTTCTGTGCTGGATCCTCCTGAGGCAGGCACTCACGCTGGCAGACACTCTAAAAAAAAGTTCCTTTGGAGTCTGGGCACCCAGTGCGGGGGGTGTGTCTGTCTCTGTGGGGATTCTTCCCTTGCCGGATAGGCCTCTTCTTTACAGGACAGGCAGTCACACAGCCAGCTTTCTCCTCTCTGGACAGGCAAGCACACACACAGAGGGATGCGCTGGGTGGACTTCTCTGGGATTCAGGGCCCTTGACATGCAGCTCTCTATTCAGCTCTGCACTGCTCCCAACACGTCTCAGCTCCCTATTGTGGTCCCTCTTCCTCCTCTGCTTCTCTCTCTGCCTGAAGAATGGCCTCTGTGGCTACTGCTACAGCTCCTCTTCTTGGCCCCAGCTCACCTGTTCCGCTGCAGCTTGGCTCCTCTTTTGCCCCCGGCTCGCTCCAGACCCCCTTCTTCTCCTCCTATGTTCCTGTCTGCTTTGGTGCCCGGCCCCTTACAGGACTCGCCAGTTCTCTCTCCTCATCTGGGGCTCATCAGTAGGTCCTTCTCCAGCCTGCAGCTCACTCCTGCTTGGGTTTGATCTTCTTCTCCTCCAGCCTGCAGCTGCCTCTTCTTGCCTGAGCATGCCTTCTTTGCCCCAGCTTGCAGCACACTCCTGCCTGGATCCGATTTTCTCCTCTCAGAGCATGCTTTCACCCTCCTCTCTTTGCCCGGGCTTGCCTTTTTCTTTCCCAAGTTGCCTCTGGGCTACTATTCTTTTTCTGCTCCACCCCTCCTGTCCCCTGGACTGGCTTGAAATTCACGCAAATCTATGGGTCAGGCTGCCTCCTGCCACCTCATTGGTCCAAATTAATGCCTTTTACCAGATCCTGGCTCCTATTGGCCACCTTCCACACTGCCCCTCAGGCTTGCCTCACATGCCCCTCAGTCTCCCAGCTCTCCCTGGGGCCGCAGACAGCCAATCAGAAACCTTGTAACAGGCTTCACTGCACATCCCCCCAGTTACAAACACGGTTGCCAGATGGGCGGTTTTTCTGCCCAATTGGGCGGTTTTCCGCAACTCGCCGCGGGAAACTTTTGCCCGCGGCAGGTTGCGGTTTTTTGGGCTCGTTTTGTTTTTTTGTGCGGATTTTGGAGCGGTTTTTCGGCCGGCGGGGGGTGGGGCTAATGGTGACAAAGGCGGGGTTTGTGACGTTTTGGGCAGGGTTTGTGACGTTTTGGGCAGGGAGATGATGGTGGGGGCGGGGCTGATGACGGCAGGGGTGGGGCTGATGACGGCAGGGGTGGAGGTGATGATGGAAGGGGCGGGGTTGATGACGGCGGGGGTGGGGTGTGTGTGGTTTTTGGGCGGGTCTTGGGCTGTTTCGTGTGGGAATTTTTTTTTTTTTTTTGGCAACCCTGGTTACAAACTCATAAAATTTAAACACACCTCTGGCATCTATGGGCACCTCAGTTCTTAGTTTTATAACAGTGCTGGAGCATTTTAAACACTTTAAACATTTTAACTAAAAGGTGTCAGTGCTGTTTCTGGGCTGCCCTGAGACCTCTGTATCTCCCTGTCCTCTGCAAGATGCCCCCGTCTCAGGGAAAGGGGACGACAAGGTAAAGGCTTATTTTTTTATTCTATATTTGCAATATACAGTCTTTCTGTGGTTTCTGCAACTACATTCAAAGCGGATTATATCAAACTTTTATTTCACAATACTTCCCACTTTGGTAAGTAAGCACACTTTTCTCTACTACTACTTAACATTTCTAGAGCGCTACTAGGGTTACGCAGCGCTGTAAAGTTTAACAAAAGGACAGTCCCTGCTCAAAAGAACTTACAATCTAATGGGCGAAATGTCAAGTATCACGTGGTGGCAGTCTAGATTTCCTGAATAGAGGTATGGTGGTTAGGTGCCGAAGGCGACATTGAAGAGGTGGCCTTTGAGCAAGGCTTTGAAGATGGGCAGGGAGGGGGCTTGGCGTATGGGCTTAGGGAGTTTATTCCAGGAATGGGGTGAGGCGAGGCAGAAAGGGCGGAGCCTGGAGTTGGCGGTGGTAGAGAAGGGTGCTGAAAGGAGGGATTTGTCTTGAGAGTGGAGGTTACGGGTAGGAACATAAGGGGAGATGAGTGTAGAGAGGTAAGGAGGGGCTGCAGATCAAGTGCATTTGTAGGTTAATAGGAGAAGCTTGAACTGTATGCGGTACCTGATCGGAAGCCAGTGAAGTGACTTGAGGAGAGGGGTGATATGAGTATATCGGTCCAGGCGGAAGATAAGACGTGCAGCAGAGTTCTGAACGGACTGAAGGGGGGATAGATGGCAAAGTGGAAGGCCCATGAGGAGTAGGTTGCGGTAGTCAAGGCGAGAGGTAATGAGAGAGTGGATGAGAGTTCGGGTGGTGTGCTCAGAGAGGAAAGGGCGAATTTTGCTAATGTTATAGAGGAAGAAGCGACAGGTCTTGGCAATCTGCTGGATATGCGCAGAGAAGGAGAGTGAGGAGTCGAAGATGACTCCGAGGTTGCGGGCAGATGAGACAGGAATGATGAGGGTGTTGTCAACTGAGATAGAGAGTGGAGGGAGAGGAGAAGTGGGTTTGGGAGGGAAGACAATAAGCTCGGTCTTGGCCATGTTCAGTTTCAAGTGGCGGTTGGACATCCAGGCAGCAATGTCGGATAAGCAGGCCGATACTTTGGTCTGGGTTTCTGCAGTGATGTCTGGTGTGGAGAGATAAAGCTGGGTGTCATCAGCATAAAGATGATATTGGAAACCATGAGAGGAGATTAGGGAGCCCAGGGAAGAGGTGTAGATTGAAAAAAGAATGGGTCCAAGGACAGATCCCTGGGGAACTCCAACAGAGAGCAGGATGGGGGTGGAGGAAGAACCATGAGAATGTACTCTGAAGGTACGGTGGGAGAGATAAGAGGAGAACCAGGAGAGGACAGAGCCCTGGAACCCATAGGAGGACAGTGTGGCGAGAAGTAGGTTGTGATTGACAGTGTCAAAAGCGGCGGATAGGTTGAGGAGGATGAGGATGGAGTAGTGACCTTTAGATTTGGCAAGGAACAGGTCATTGCAGACTTTAGATAGTGCCATTTCTGTCGAGTGTAGGGGGCGAAAGCCGGATTGAAGCGGATCGAGGATGGCATGAGAGGAGAGAAAATCAAGGCGCTGTGAACGGCGCGTTCAAGTATCTTGGAGAGGAAGGGTAGGAGGGAAATGGGGCGGTTGTTGGAGGGACAAGTAGGGTCAAGTGATGTTTTTTTGAGGAGTGGTGTGACTACAGCATGTTTGAAGGTGTCAAGGACAGTTGCAGTGGAGAGAGAGAGGTTGAGGATATGACAGATGGAGGGGGTGACAGTAGGAGTGATGGAGTTAAGTAAGTTGGTGGGGATGGGGTCTGAGGAACAGGTGGTGCATTTGGAGGAGGAGAGGAGATGGGCGGTTTCCTCTTCAGTGATATCAGGAAAAGAGGAGAAGGAGGCCTGAGTTGGTTGGTTGAGGGATTGGATTATTGGGTGAAGAGGAGGAGATGGTTTGGTGGTGAATTCGAGGTTGAGCTTCTGCACCTTGTCGCAGAATTAGTCGGCCAGTGATTGAGGAGAGAGTGAGGGGGGTGTGGGAGCGGAGGGCACTTTGAGGAGGGAGTTAAGGGTGGTGAAGAGACGACAAGGGTTAGAGCTGAGGGAATTAGTCAATTGGGTGTAATAGTCCTGTTTGGCGAGGAATAGGGAGGACTGGAAGCAGGATAGCATGAATTTGAAATGAATAAAATCAGTATGTGTGCGAGATTTCCTCCAGAGGCGTTCAGCTGATCGGGCACAGGAGCGAAGGTATCGGGTGCAAGGAGTCAGCCAGGGCTGGGGATTAGTACGCCTTGTGGGACAGGAGATGGACAGTGCAAGGGCATCCAGAGCAGAGGAGAGAGTGGCATTGTATGTGGAGACAGCCTTATCTACAGACTCAGAGGACAAGATGGAAGGGAGGAGATCAGAGATACTAGAGGATAAGGTGGGAGGGTCAACAGCTTGGAGATTCCTGGAAGTAGTGGTTAGTGTTGGGCGGGACTGAGGGGGAGGGTGATGAAGTGTGAAGGTGATCAGGTGGTGGTCAGAGAGAGGAAGAGCTGAGGCGCAGAAATTAGAGGGTGAGCAGGTAGAAGAGAGGACGAGGTCAAGACAGTGGCCAGATTGGTGAGTAGGGGTAGTGGAGCTCAGTTGAAGGTTGAAGGAGGAGGTTAGAGTGAGGAACTGAGAGGCTTATGAGTCGGATGGGTTATCAGTGTGTATGTTAAAGTCACCAAGAATGTGGGATGGGGATGAGGGCTCAAGAAAAACGGAGAGCCAGGCATCGAAATCGGTAAGGAAGGAAGGAAGGGAGGGACTTATCAGGGGAGCGGTAAATGACTGCAACTGAGTGGCAGCGGGTAGAATAGACGGATGGAGTGGACTTCAAAGGATGAGAAGCAGTGAGACTGCAGTAGGAGGAGAGGTTGAAAACTGCAGGAGGGCGAAAGTAGTAGCTCAACGCCGCCACCGCGGCCAACTGGGCGGGGAGAATGGGAGAAAAGATAACCTACGTGGCAAAGGGCCGCGACTGAGGCACAGTCATCAGGGGTGAGCCAGGTTTCAGTTAGGGCGAGCAGTTGAAGGGAATGGGAGATAAAGAGATCATGGGTGAAGGAAAGTTTGTTGAAGACCGAGCGTGCACTCCACAGGGTGAACGAGAAGGGGAGGGAGGAGGGGGGCTGAGGGGAATAGAGATGAGATTGGAGATATCGCGGAAACGTTTGCATGGATGAGATGAGGACGAGGACAAGTGTGGGGGACCTGGGTTGGGATTGATGTCTCCCGCTGATAGCAGGAGAAGGAGCAAGAGAGTGCAGAGGAGGGTGGGGGAGATAGGGCGATGAAGGCGACGAAGACGGGATGCGCTTAGGAGGAATGGGGAAGGGTTCATGGCAGGAAGGAGGTGTTGAAGGTTGAGAGCTAGGAAGGAGGAGGAGGACAGTAGGGAAGGTGAGGTGGTGGGGGACAGGGGTGGGTAGGGTATTGCAGTAGTGAGCAGGACGGGAGAGGACATGGATGGGCAGTGAATTCGTGTGGTATACAGCGGTGGGAGGGGGAAAAGATTAGGGAGGGACAGGGCAAGGAAGAGAATGTGTATGGGGGCCATAAGTATTGACTGAGGTGTTACGGGTGCCTATGTAGTGACTGAGGTGTTAAGCAACAGGTAGGGCAGGAAAGCCGGGCTGGAGGTTTAAAGCTGGAACAGCAGGCAACGATTTGGAATAGGAGGTGGGTAGGCTGGTGGGTAGGCAGGGTGAGCAGTCGGTCAGGAGGATGATGGGCTGGCAAAGTGGCCAGCGGGGAGGCAGGTAGGTAGTTGTGCAGGCTGGGAGGCAGGCAAGTTGTTGATGGGCAGACAAGCAGGCAAGTTGAGGGGCTGACAGGCAGGCAGGTTGGTTGATTGGCTAGCAGGAGCAGACAGCCTAGAGTGAGCTGGGTCAGGCGGACTGGAAGAAGCTGGAGCAGATGGACTGGAACAAGCTGGAGCAGATGGACTGGAATGAGCTGGATCAGACGGACTGGAAGAAGCTGGAGCAGGTGGACTGAAACGAGCTGGATCAGATAACGAGCTGGATCAGACGGACTGGAAGAAGCTGGAGCAGGTGGACTGAAACGAGCTGGATCAGATGGACTGGAACAAGCAAGGAGAAGCTGGATCAGGCGGACTGGAACAAGCTGGAGCAGATGGACTGGAACAAGCAGGGAAAAGCTGGAGCAGGCGGATAGGAACAAGCTGGAGCAGATGGACTGGAACAAGCAGGGAGAAGCTGGATCAGGCGGACTGGAACAAGCTGGAGCAGATGGCCTGGAACAAGCGGGAGAAGCTGGAGCAGGCGGACTGGAACAAGCTGGAGCAGATGGCCTGGAACAAGCGGGAGAAGCTGGAGCAGGCGGACTGGAACAAGCTGGAGCAGATGGCCTGGAACAAGCAGGGAAAAGCTGGAGCAGGCGGATAGGAACAAGCTGGAGCAGATGGGCTGGAACAAGCGGGGAGAAGCTGGATCGGGCGGACTGGAACAAGCTGGAGCAGATGGCCTGGAACAAGCAGGGAAAAGCTGGAGCAGGCGGATAGGAACAAGCTGGAGCAGATGGGCTGGAACAAGCGGGGAGAAGCTGGATCGGGCGGACTGGAACAAGCTGGAGCAGATGGACTGGAACAAGCAGGGAGAAGCTGGATCAGGTGGACCGATTGGAGTATCTCATGCCAATATTTCTTTGGTCCTTTGGAGCTATACAAGGATGTACAGGATCAATATCTTTAGGGCACATCAATTCTTCAACCTGTCATATTCGGTGTTCTAGAGCATCAGAGCAGACAAAGTCTTCGCCACAGGGTGGCCCCCCTCTCAGGGAAAGGGGACGACAAGGTAAAGGCTTATTATTTTATTCTATATTTGCAATATACAGTCTTTCTGTGGTTTCTGCAACTACATTCAAAGCGGATTATATCAAACTTTTATTTCACATTACTTCCCACTTTAGTAAGAAAGCACACTTTTCTCTCTCATCTGTTTCCCACTATAATCTCCTCATAAAGGGAGACCTCTCTCTACCATAGGTCAGCCAATCTCCAACCTTTTTACCTCTAAACAGGACCCCAGAACCACCACAAGGTGGCATCCTGCTAAAGGAAAACACTTCACCCTTTCCCAGCATGAGTCAGGACACCCAGGCGCTACAAGGGTGGCAGCCTGCTCAGCCTCAAATCATGTGATCCCATTTACCAAGTTTCTCTCTCTCTCTCAAGTATGAACAAAACACCCAGCTGACCACAGGGTGGCAACCTGCTCTTCCTTTACCATTTTATGTGCCATGTGTGTGAACTACTTCCCCATCGCTAATCATTTGGTCAGAATACATTTTCTATCAATTTCCCACATATACCGTTGAGAACACTTTTTTTTGTTACATTTTAAAGTTTTCAAAGCATATAAACAGCAGTTGCAATTAATGTAACACTTATAAGATTGTTTACTGATCACAGCTTTTGACATACATATCCAATGTAGCACTCATTGAGGGTGCCCGACGGCGGTGGAGGTTTGGCGGCGGGAGGGGGGTCGAGAGGGTCGTTGGCAGGGGGGCCAGGGCGAAATCCACGGGGGCCCATGCCTCCGTGGCCCCACGTAGCTACGCACCTGGATAGCACACTTATGCCAATCAGTGGCAGGTGTGAATGGGTGGGCATAAGTGCAGCTTGCGGTGGGCATAAGTTACAGTGTTCTGTAATTTATGTACGTAAATTACGGGAGGTGGTGGAGAGGAAAACGGTAACCGAATTCGAGCATGCATGGGATAAACATAAAGGAATCCTGTTCCGAGGGAATGAATCCTCAGAAGCTTAGCCGAGATTGGGTGGCAGAGCCGGTGGTGGGAGGCGGGGCTGGTGGTTGGGAGGCGGGGATAGTGCTGGGCAGACTTATACGGTCTGTGCCAGAGCCGGTGGTTGGGAGGCAGGGATGGTGCTGGGCAGACTTAGACAGTCTGTGCCAGAGCCGGTGGTGGGAGGCGGGACTGGTGGTTGGGAGGCGGGGATAGTGCTGGGCAGACTTATACGGTCTGTGCCCTGAAAATGACAGATACAAATCAAGGTAAGGTATACACAAAAAGTAGCACATATGAGTTTATCTTGTTGGGCAGACTCGATGGACCATGCAGGTCTTTTTCTGCCGTCATCTAATATGTTATAATATGTAATATGTTAAGAAGGAGGCCTCAGCAATTTGTTAAAATGTGTCTGCCACCTAATGGATCTTGTGATGTCCACCCTAGTATTCCATGTAACCTAGGTATGAGGCGTGCTGCTATTGCCCTTTTATTGCCTGTGCCAGAATCACTACCAGAGTTAAGACAGAAAAGCAGCACATTCACTGAGAGTATCTTTAATTGGAGCAAGAGGTTGCCAGATAGTCTTGCTGGGAGGAGTCGTGGGTGGGGGAGGCTTCTACAAACCTATCTCATTTTCTACAACCAGGGATAGGCTAGAGAGCCCAGACTGTAGGGAACTTGTGTGATTCCAACCACTATGTGGAGGAATTTTCTGTCTCCCTCACCCCCCCCCCCCCAAATGTATGCGAATGATTTGCACACAGTTTACAGATAGCAGAGACTTTCCTCATAACCTGCATGTCCTAAGTGTTAATACAAGAATTACACCATCCCCCACTGGCTAAACATCAGCTAGAGGAGTGGCACACAGTTTATAGCTAACATACTGCTATCACAATCAGGGCGGGTGTGGTGACCTTTTTGAACTGTACTGATCCAAAACTTATACTTGAGTATTTTCCTTGTGACCCACTGTTTCATTAAAAACTCTCAATCATTTTGCAGGTGGTGGGGGGGGGGGGGGGGGAGCAGCAGGTATATGTAAGAAATAAGTACATAAGTAATGCCACCCTGGGGAAAGACCAAGGGTCCATTGAGCCCAGCATCCTGTCCACGACAGCGGCCAATCCAGGCCAAGGCAGAGCCATAGCGAGGTGAGCTGACACCCGGGGCGGGTCGCCGTTGCGCACCCCCCCCCCCCGGGTGCAGCATGGCGCACCCTCCTCCTGCTGGAGCGCACCCCCCCCCCGGAGCGCATACCTCCCCCTCCCCCCCGGAGCACATACCTGTGGCGAGGGACAGGTGGGAGGGCCGATCCGCCCCGACTGCACGTTGCTGGGGTGTGTCGGCTCCGCGCTGGTTCACTGCTCTCTCTGTCCCGGAACAGGAAGTAACCTGTTCCGGGGCAGAGAGGGCAGTGCACCAGTGTGGAGCCGACACCCCCCAGCGGCGTGCACTCGGGGCGGACCGCCCCCCCCCTTCCTACGCCACTGGGCCAAGGGCACCTGGCGAGCTTCCCAAATGTACAAACATTCTATACATGTTATTCCTGGAATTGTGGATTTTTCCCAAGTTCATTTAGTAGCGGTTATGTGAAACTCACAGATCTGGCCAGAGGGCAGAAGGTGAGGTCTGCTGGAAGAGAAGCACCACCAGCAACAGCCTGCTAGGAAAGATTTGGAAAAGGTAGTTTGAAATTCCTGCAGCACCTGTTTGCTAAGTATTTCTACAGCCAAATGTTCGATTGAACGATCTTAAATGTGTTTGTGAAGCCTTACACTTTTCTCAGGTTAAGGCATCTAACAGAGTGGTGTAATAAAGTTTACAAACCAAAGGTATATGTAATTCCCTGTTCGGCTGGGATTACTTGGAGAGTAAATCCCTGCAGAGAGTCACTGGGGGGAGTGACTGGGAGGTCCCTGGTTGGGAGGAAGCCCAGCCAAGGGGGAGTAGTTTTGAAATAAAATGCAGAGAAATAGTGCCCTGAGACTGGGGGGGGGGGGGGGGGGGGGGAGATTGGAAAGAGATAAAAAGGAAAGAGGAATGTTTGCCCTTGGGGGGGGTCTTTGGTTGCCTGATCCCTTGTCACTGACCTGGAAGGGGAATCCCAAGTAGGAGAAGTAAAATCACTGTCTGTAGAGGAGAGTTGTGACTCAGCAAAGCAAGAACTGTAAAGCAGTGGCGTAGCCACAGGTGGGCCTGGGTGGGCCAGGGCCCACCCACTTTGGACTCAGGCCCACCCAAAATTGTGACACTCTTGCTATGGCTGGTGGGTATTCCCAAACCTTGCCAGCTGAAGATTTTCTGTCCTTGGGCAGCCAGCGCTCTTCCAAATGTCAGCCAGCATCACTTGCCTTGAGCTGACGCTAAGACCCTTCTGCACATGCTCAGTTTTCACATATGCAAAAGCACTGAGCATGCATGGCCTGTTGGCAGCAGCATCAGTTTGAGGCAAGTGCTGCCGGCTGCCATTTGGAAGAGTGCTGGCTCCTCGAGAAGGAGGAGGAAATCTTCAGCTGGCAGAGTTTAGGGACCCCACCGGTTCAAGTATTTAATATTTGGGGTTTGTGGGCAGGGATGGGTGGAGAGAAGAGCAAACTGGAGAGGCTGGGGGTGGGGGGAAATTCCTTGCTCACCCACCTTGGGCTCAGGCCCACCCAAAATTGGCTATCTGGCTACACCCCTGCTGTAAAGGAGGAGAGCTACCGGTGGGCAGAGGGGAGAACACGCCTGGGAGCATGGGATCAGAGCCAGGGAGTGCCTATCCCAAGATCAGGGTGAGCCAATGCAAAGGCCACCTAGGAGCGAGGTCAGACTACATCAGGTCTGGACCTGAGAGTATGAGAGGAGCACAGCCTTTGGGACACTAGTCTCTGGGATGTTGAAATGGATTGAGGTTCCTGCTATTGCAGAATTGAAGAATAAACTGTTTGAGTGTGCATGAGTTGCAGTGGAGTACCAAGGGGTGGGGGGCGGTGGGGGCGGTCTGTCCCGGGTGCACGCCGCTGGGGGGTGCCGCGGAGCACGCCTGTCGGCTGCAAGTTCGAATCGCTACGCTAAATTCTCTCATTCGCTGCAGCTCCCTCCCTCTGCCCTGGAACAACTTCCTGTTCCAGGGCAGAGGGAGGGAGCTGCAGCAAACGAGAGAATTTAGCGTAGCGATTCAAACTCGAGCCGACAGGCGTGCGCTGCAGCACCCCCCTAGCGGCATGCACCCGGGGGGGGGGCACACCGGCGATCCGCCCCGGGTGTCGTCGAGTCTAGGAACGCCACTGATGAGTTGCGTATACTTATTGAACTTGAGAGTATATACAAAGTTTCTCCAGCCTGCCTGAACTAACAACCAGCCTTGTTTTCCACCGTTTGCTCTGGATTGGTATTTTTGGCTTGCTGGGGGAGAAGAGGGTAATCCCACCCTCTAATGCTTCTTTCCTCAGGTTTGATTCAAGAAGGATGCCAGTTATAGATCTGAAGGCATCGCTTTGGAACAGTTTGAAATAGGTATTGAAATAACTATGTACCTAATGTTGTATTTTGGAAAGTGAATGTATAAGCAAAAGGGTAGATTAAATCAGGGCCGTGCCTAGGGTCTCTGGCGCCCCCCCACCCCGTGAAAATGATCACCCCCCCCCCATGAAAATGATCGCTCACCACTTGCCACACTGAAAGGAATTGTCAGCAATATTCTTAGAAACAAATTGCTATACATTGCAAAATAAGATAGCAGATGTAAATTCTCAAAGTGGACATATTCCAAACACTAAAATGAAAATAAAATGATTTTTTTTCTACCTTTGTTGTCTGGTGACTTTCTTTTTCTGATCATGCTGGCCCAGTATCTGATTCTGCTGCTATCTGTCCTCTTAACTCCGTTTCCAGGGCTTCCTTTCCATTTATTTCTTTACTTTTCTCCTTTCTTCTTCATTTCTTGCTCTATATCCATTTCCAGCAATTTCTCCTCTCTCCCTGGGTCCTGCCCTCCCATCCATGTCCATTCTTGTCCCTGCCCTTTCTTCCTCCATCCATAGCCAGCAATCCTCCTCTCTCCCCTCCCCTCCATTTCCAGCAATTTGTCCTCTCCCTGGGCCCCCATGTCCATCCTTGTCCCTCTCTGCCCTTCCCTCCTCCATCCATAGCCAGCAATCCTCTCTCCCCTCCCCTTCCAGCAATTTGTCCTCTCCCTGGGCCCTGCCCTCCCATCCATGCCTCTCTGCCCTCCCATCCATTCAGGGTCTGCCCTCCCTCTCACTCCCCATTCCATCCAGGATCTATCCCCCCTCTCTCACTGCCCCCTCTTTTCGGCTCCCAGTTCCCACCTGCGGCTGCCCCTAGTTCCAGATCCATTGATTCTCCCATCCACCCCTGCCCCAGGCTTGACCCCATTCTCCCTCCTGCTCACTTTTCAGACCCCAGTTCCAGCTCCATGCCCCTTCTCCCATCTGTCTCCCACCCAGTCCCTTCTGCTATCCAAGTGCCCCCCACCCTCACCCCATCTGTCTCCCACCCAGTCCCTTCTGCCCATCCGAGTCCCCCTCACCCCATCTGTCTCCCACCCAGTCCCTTCTGCCCATCCGAGTCCCCCTCACCTCATCTGGCTCCCACCCAGTCCCTTCTGCTATCCAAGTGCCCCCCACCCTCACCCCATCTGTCTCCCACCCAGTCCCTTCTGCTATCCGAGTCCCCCCCACCCCATCTGTCCCCCACCCTCACCCTGCCTCGTCTTCTCCCTGCCCACCCGTCTTTAAAAAGAAATTGCCAATGCCGACGCGATAGCGAGTGCAGCACCTCGTGTGCAAGTAAAAGAAGCGAATCCGATCATCTCATTGGGCCTTCCTTCACTGTCCCGCCCTAGAGGAAATAGGAAGTTGCGTCAGAGGAGGGCGGGACAGTGAGGGAAGGCCCAATGAGATGATCGGATCCGCTTCTTTTACTTGCACACGATGTGCTGCGCTCGCTCGGCAAATAAATTTAAAGGGCTGGTGCGGGAGGGGGGGGGGGGTGCCAGGATCATGAAGAGCAGCGGGAGCGGCGGGAGTGGCGGGAGCGGCGGCACCCACCTCTCTGGTGCCAAAAGATTTAAAGTCCTCGGCGGGGCGAGGGTAAGCACCGCGGCGGCGCCCTCCAGAGGTGGGCGCCCCTCTGCGGCACTTACCTCATCGGCACGGCCCTGGATTAAATGAAAAAGAGATGTAGAGGTTTATTATATTAAGGGGGTGTGAGCCATGTGAGAATGTGAATTGCGAGGTTAGAGGCAATAGGCATGTGTAATAAAGAAACAAATCAAAGTATATATGGTGTAAGGAGTATTTTGTGCAATTTAGTCTGGAGTGAGTACTCTGGTAACAAATTGAAAACCTCAGGTAGAAAAGAAAGCCAGTACTCAAATGCCAGGCCACCCTTCAGGGGTGGGGTGATCACTGAGGGACCCATCCCACAGTAGCCAGGCCCCCTGCAACCAGTCACAGAACCTATGACAAAACAGAATTGGTGTGTAGAGAATGGACTCTTTCATTAAAACTTGGGGCCATGGGCAGTGGCGTTCCTAGGGGGGCTGACACCCGGGGCGGATCACCGATGCGCCCCCGCCCCCCCGGGTGCAGCGCCCCCCCGGAACAGCGCGACGCCCTCCCCTGGCGAAAGAACTCCCGATCCCCCGACGAAAGAACCCCCCCGGGTGCACGCCGCTGGGGGGGGGGGTGCTGCGCGCCTGCCGGCTCTTCGTTTTCATGCTCCCTCTGCCCTGGAGCAGGAAATAACCTGTTCCGGGGCAAAGGGAGCATGAAAACGAAGAGACGACAGGCGCGCGGCACCCCCTCCCAGCGGCGTGCACCCGGGGCGGACCGCCCCCACCCCCCCCTTGGTACGCCACTGGCCATGGGTCAATTTTAGCAGACAATGAAAAAGGTGCCGGTACTCAGTACCCCTTCGAAAAAAAAAAGCCCTGGTTTTAAGGAATCTAAAAGATTCAGAGTTATAGAAGTAGATTATGTAGTTCAAATAAATTTTTTAACTCGCGGATTGCAGGTATGAACTTTAGAGTTTCTGGTTCTGATATCCTTGGATGGTCCAATTGATAAAGGTTGCTGTAGGCTTTTTCTTTATTGTCCCAGAGGACGGATAGATGTAAACAGGGGTGTGCTGGTAAATTTTTAACAACAGGCTCTTTCTCCGGACGTAGCCAGCTCTGCAGTTGGAAGGGCCAGGGGTGGCCGGCGGGGGGCAGCAACACTTGCCTCTCTCTCCTCCCTCCCTTCGTGCGCGCACGCTAGGCATACCTTTGCTGGCAGCCAATAAATGGACTGCCACCACTCCCAACGTCTTGCTCTGAGCAGCATGCTGGAACTTCTCTCACATGCTCCAGAAGTCCCAGCCTGCTGCCTAGAGCTGGAAACAAGGAGCGGGGAGCAGCAGTAGTCTATTTACTTGGCTGGCAGGGCTCAGCATCCCCACCAGCAAAGTAAAAGATAATTCAGCAGGGGGCCCAAGCCCACATTTTGGGAGACAGTTGTTAAAGTAGCCATGGAGGGCCCTACTTTAACAACCGGCTCCCAAAATTCTTAAAAACTTAACAACCGGCTCTTGCGAGCCTGTGAGAGCCTGCTGCAGCACAACACTGGATGTAAATAAGGATCCAGCTCCAATCTCAGAGCATGCGGAGAGTTATTTAGGGGAGATAAAATTTCCTTTTTCCAGCCAAAAATAAATGGAAGAAGTTCCGAGTAAAACTGAGGACTGGTGCCTCAACACAGACTGAGCAGAAGTCAGTAAAAGTTCGGGTTGTTAATAAGCAGAAACTAAGTAGAAAATGTAGTTGACTCTAAAGGTTCCTACTCCTCCTGTCACTTCATCTTGATGGTCTTGCATTTGCTTGTGCAACCTCCTCTGTGTTGCTTGAATTAGGGGGTGGGGTGGGAGAAGGGAGAAAGGGGGGTTATGTGGGCACTGTTATAGTTTTATATTAGCTACATACAGAAGGACCATGTCCACCAACTGGCTGTCAAACATCCCGGTATACCATGCCTCGAAAAAAAATGGCCAGAACAAACAGGAGCAGGAAAGAGAACATGAACTGAGAACCCAGAACAGCGTCTGCTGTAGACGCACCTCCACAGTGTTTCACTGCGACATATAGCTTTCATACACGTAGCTTTCATGTGTGTGTACATGTGCTGTGTATAGCTTTTTTTTCCTCGAAACGCTGTGTAGTTTAAAGTAGACAGAGGCAGCACAAGTTAATTTTGGAAGTCAGAGGGCTGTGATCGTTAGCTTTGAAGGAAAGGGGAACGCTCCATTTCACTTAAAAGCGCTGCTCTACCGAGAAGCCACCGTCATGCTAGGACAGTTTCTGAACTCCCGTAAACATTTTCTTGTAAAAGATAGGGGCTGTATTCTGTGCATCGCACATTTAAAGAGTAATCTACTACTTGTAATACATTTGCATATAATGAATGATTAAAAAAAAAAAAAAAGCATGCAGTCAGTGCCGCGTTGTGCATTTCTCGCTGAATGCCATGCTTCCTAAACGGAACCAGTCAAGACCGCGTGCGGAAAGTTTTACGCATAGCCCTTTAAACTGTAGCGGAAAGCAAAGACTGCCACTTGTAGACAGTACACACGGATCTTGAAACACCCTGTGCTTTATACGGTTAAAGGGAAAGAGATAGTGATAGCTGGTAGGCTGTTAGAGGAAGTGCTGCTGGTTTTTTTGGAGCAGGATAAAAACACATTTGAACAGACAAAGGTCATCATCTCCCCACCCAACTGCTCACACTCCTCCTCCCAGTCCCACTAAGGCTCAGCTGCTTTTGCTCAACCCCACAGTCTGTGCCGACCATGACGTGACCTGATTGGGTCCCTCCTCTTGCATCAGTGTGACTGGCGGCGAAGTGGGCGGGACTTCTGCTGCTGAGTGTTTGCGGAAATAGGAGGGGGGAGTGGGAGGCGCCGAGGCGGGTCAGGTGTAGTAGTGTTTGAGTTTAGTTGGGGCAGATGGAAGATTAGTTCGATATTGTTCTTAATCGCTCTTTTTTTTCTTTATAGTGGACGCTAGCTTTTGCCTTAAAGATGCACCGGACGGTTGTAGGTAATTTCTGCTGCAGGGTTTCTTGCTTTTCTTATCCGATCCACAGTAGATTCTCGGCTGCAGCTATTCCTGTCCCCAATCCTCAGCCGGACATTCATTATAATAAGGTAGGTGACCGTTCTTGTAAGCTAAAGGGAAGTACTGGTGCTCCGATATCTAAAAGATCGCTTTATGGAAAATATTCTGTCTTAGATATAATTATTATTAGCATTTGTATAGCGCTACCAGACGCACACAGCGCTGAACAACTGATACAAAGAGTCCCTGCCCAAAAGAGCTTACAATCTAAATAGATAGAAATATGTTTTAATAGTAGGTTAGAATTTAGTAAGTATGACCACTTTCTGAATGTGTATTATTTCACTGTTAAGAGTGAACAGAGTGTGAAGTGACCTAGGGACCTTTAGGAATGGGAAAAAATTGAGTTAATGGAATTTTGTTAGGAATTGGGATGGTACAATAGTCAATAGGATTAAATAGATTGGAAAGGAGGACAGTAGAGGATATAAGTACATAAGTAATGCCACACTGGGAAAAGACCAAGGGCCCATCGAGCCCAGCATCCTGTCCACGACAGCGGCCAATCCAGGCCAAGGCCACCTGGCGAGCTTCCCAAATGTACAAACATTCTATACATGTTATTCCTGGAATTGTGGATAACATTAATACAAATAACACAGCTACATGGAAGTTACACAGAAAGTCATAAATTGTTTATTTATTTGTAGCATTTGTATCCCACATTTTCCCACCAATTTGCAGACTCAATGTGGCTTACATTTGCCGTAATGGCTGATGCCATTTCCGGGTAACAGGATTACAAATGGTATTGCAATAATGTGCGAACATACATGGTAAGAAATATACCATGGAACATATCATAAATTGTTCCCAAGTAATGATACAAATGACCAGGGCTTTTGTTGAGGGGGTATTTATTTATTGTATTTGTACCCCACATTTTCCCACCTTTTTGCAAGCTCAATGTGGCTTACAGAGTATGGAAATGAGAACGTCGTTACATGATTTAAGAAAACAGTCGATCATAAGCTGAGGTGAAAGAGGAATTCAGATGGAAAGGTGTTAGGTAAGGTCGTGTGAGAGGTGTTTTAGGTGGGTAGTTTAAGGAATGATTTGTTTCATTGCGGGTGACTTTTGTAGGCTCTGTTGAAGAGATGTGTTTTCAAAGCTTTGCGAAAGCTTGTTAGATTGGTCATGGTTTTCAGGGCCATGGGTAGTGCATTCCAAGACTGTGTGCTTTTGTACGCAAAGGTAGCAGCATAAGCCTGTTTGTATTTCATTCCTTTACAGCTGGGGAAGTTCAGGTTCAGGAATTTGCGGGCCGATCTTTTGGCATTCCTGGGCGGTAAGTCCACTAGGTTTAGCATATAGAGTGGGGCATCTGCATGAATGATTTTGTGTACAGTCGTGCAGATCTTGAACTCAATTCGTTCCTTGAGCGGGAGCCAGTGCAGTTTCTCTCTGAGGGGTTTCGCACTTTCGTATTTAGGTGTTCCAAAAATGAGTCTGGCTGCGGTGTTCTGGGCTGTCTGGAGTTTTTTGATGGTCTGTTCTTTGCAGCCTGCATACAGAGCGTTACAGTAGTCCAAGTGGCTTATTACCAATGACTGTACTGGGGTGCGGAAGATGTTTCTTGGGAAGAGAGGTTTTATTCTTTTGAGTTTCCACATCGATTGGAACATTTTTTTCATCGTATTCTTCACGTGGGTGTCAAGAGTGAGGTTTCGGTCAATGGTGACTCCAAGGATTTTCAGATTTTCTGAGATAGGAGGTGTGCAGTAGGGTGTGGTTATTGTAGGGTAGTTGTTTGTATTGTATTGGGAGGTGAGAACTAGAGTTTTTTCTGCGTTGAGTTTTAAGTTGAATGAGTCCGCCCAAGAGTGCATGGTCTGGAAGCTCTGGTTGATCTCGTTGGTTATTTCGTTTAAGTCACTTTTGAACGGGATGTGGATCGTAACATAATCGGCATATATGTAGGGGTTAAGGTGTTGGTTGGCTAGGAGTTTGGCTAGTGGTATCATCATTAGGTTGAAGATAGTTGGTGAGAGGGGGGATCCTTGGGGAACTCTGCATTCTGGTCTCCAAGATGGCGATCTGTCCGTATTCATTATTACTTGGTAGGATCTGGTGGTGAGGAATCCTTCAAACCATTTGAGAACTGGGCCTCCGATTCCGAAGTACTCTAGTAGGTGTAATAGTATTCCATGATCCACCATGTCGAAGGCACTAGACATGTCGAATTGTAGAATGAGTATGTTCTTGCCGGTTGCGATCGTTGTTTTGAATGTGTTCATTGCCGACACTAGTACAGTTTCAGTACTATGATTTGATCGAAATCCTGATTGAGACTCACGTAGAATTGAGTGTTTGGTCAGGCATTCCGTGAGTTGTTTCGTCACTATGCCTTCCATCAATTTTGTTGTGAGTGGGATGGAAGCGACTGGTCGGTAGTTGGTTAAGTCCATTGTGCTTTTCTTGGTATCTTTAGGCAGAGGAGTGAGTAGGATATTTCCATTTTCCATGGGGAAGAGTCCATTTATGAGTCTATAGTTTACTTGGTTCGTGAGGTCTTGTTTGAATTGTTTGGGTGCGGATCTTATTAGGCTGGTAGGGCAAGTGTCAAGTTTGCATTGAGATTTGGCACATTTACTGAGCCAGTGTGTGAGTTCATTTATTGAGATCAGGTCAAAATTGGTACATGATCGATCGGCTGGGTATTCCCCAGGATTTGGGTCTAAGCATTCAAGGATGCTTGTGTACTCAATGGTATTGCTCGGTATCGTGCGTCGTAACTTTGTAATTTTTTCGTTGAAATAGTTCGCTAGGTTGGTTGCCGATGGGGTGTTTGTGCTACTCGAGGTGACCCGTGTGGTGTTTAGGAGACTGTTTACAAGTGAAAAGAGTTTGTGCGTGTCCTTGTAGTTTGGTCCTATTATAGTTTTGTAATGCGTTTTTTTTTTTTGTTACATTTGTACCCCGCGCTTTCCCACTCATGGCAGGCTCAATGCAGCAGGCAATGAAGGGTTAAGTGACTTGCCCAGAGTCACAAGGAGCTGCCTGTGCCAGGAATCGATCTCAGTTCCTCAGGACCAAAGTCCACCACCCTAACCACTAGGCCACTCCTCCACTGTTGCTACTATTTGAGATTCTACATGGAATGTTGCTATTCCAACATTCCATGTAGAAGTCGGCCCTTGCAGATCACCAATGTGGCCGCGCAGGCTTCTGCTTCTGTGAGTCTGACGTCCCAGGACGTCAGGCTCACAGAAACAGAAGCCTGCGCAGCCTTCTACATGGAGTGTTGCTAGTGGAATAGCAACATTCCATGTAGAATCTCCAACATTCCATGTAGAATCTCCAATAGTATCTATTTTATTTTGGTTACATTTGTACCCTGCGCTTTCCCACTCATGGCAGGCTCAATGCGGCTTACATGGGGCAATGGAGGGTTAAGTGACTTGCCCAGAGTCACAAGGAGCTGCCTGTGCCTGAAGTGGGAACCGAACTCAGTTCCCCAGGACCAAAGTCCACCACCCTAACCACTAGGCCACTCCTCCACTCCACTCTGTTCTTTTGGTATGTCTGATTTTGTATTTGTATTTTCTTTGTACCTGTTTCCACTCTTTGAGTGTGTGTTCATCTTTTTTTTTGCTCCATGCCCTTTCTAGTCTTCTGACCTGTGTTTTTAGTTCTTTCAATTCTTCGTTAAACCAAGGGATTGAGTTATTCCTATGTGAGGTTCTGGTTTGGAGCGGTGCTATTTTGTCTAGCAGTGTTCTGCATCTGTTGTCCCATTCTTGTAGGAATTGGGGTGATTCTGTAGTTGTATTCCATTCCTCGGTATATATTTGTTGCCAGAATGTTAGAGGGTCTATTTTGCCTCTTGTAGTATAGGTTTTCTTTTCTTGTTTTTGTTGTTTCTCTTTTGTTTTCCAGAGGAGGGAGGTGGTTGCCTTGTAGTGATCTGACCATGGTGTGATTATCCATTTTGTATCCCTGAATATGAGGTTCGCTTCTGATGAAAATTTGAGTTATGATGTCTAGTGTGTGTCCTTTTTTGTGGGTGGGATGCATGTTAGGCCAGTGGATCTCCCATAGTTGGAGGAATTCCTTGCATTCGTGTACGTTGTTTGAGGTTGTGTCTTCAAGATGGAGGTTTATGTCTCCTGCTATGAGGACATTTTGGGAGGACAGACAAGTATTTGATATGAAGTCTGTGATGTGTATCTGTGCGTCTTGCCAGTTAGCCGGGGGTCTGTAGAATAGGATTATGTTTAGTTGATCATGTAGGTTAGGGTGGGTGATTCTGACTGTGGCTATTTCGAGTTGGGGGAGGATTGATGCAGCTGTTGTTGTAACTGAATTGGGATTTATAAATTATAGCTATACCTCCGCCTCTTTTTCCTTCTCTTGTCCAATGAGTGATTTTGTATCCTGGTGGACATAGCTCTATGATTATCGGGTCTTTGGAATTATGGATCCAAGTTTCATTGATGAGAAGGAAGTCAAGGTACTGAGTACCGGCACCTTTTCCAGTATCTGCTAAAATTGACCCATGCACCACAAGTTTTAATGAAAGAGCTCAGGCTCAACACACCAATTCTGCCTTGTCATAGATTCTGTGACTGGTTGCAGGGGGCCTGGCTATTGTGGGGTGAGTCCCTCAGTGATCATCCCACCCCTGAAGGGTGGCCTGGCATTTGAGTACCGGCACCTTTTTTGCTAGAAAAATAGCACTGCAAATGACTTACAATGTTTTTCCATTCCTAAAGGTCCCTAGGTCACTTAACACTTTGATCACTCTGTTCTTTATAGTTAAACAGTAAAGTGGTCACACTCACTAAATTCTAACCTACTATTAAAAAATATTTCTAAGAGAGAATATTTTCCACAGCTTCATGCACTGGAACCTGGAAAAGAAAGATCGCCTTCTGCCTGTTCTTTTTCTCTGATTTGAGGTTGGGGTGGTGGTTAATAAATGTCTGATAACTTGTATGCCATATTCTTATACCATGGAGAAATCTTAACTGGTGAGAAGTGAAAGTCCACACTTTCTTTTTCTGAGCATGAATTATGCCCTATTGACTGTGCTAGTAATACATCAAACATATAAATGGCAAATGACCGACTCACCTGCAAATGCGCAGTAGAGACTTCCCTCTCTGTCCCGCCCTCGCGTCAAGACGTGATGATGTCATAGGGCGGAACAGAGAGGGAAACTGAGTCGGACTGTCGGACACTGCCGCTGGAGCCTGGAAATGAACATCGCCTGCATCAACCTCCACCCTCCCCCCCATCCCCGCCACCGCTCCCGCCCCCCCCTCTGTATCGGGCTCTGCTGCTGCCTGCAGCGCTTTCACACGGAAGTGAGAGGCGCTGTCAGGTCAGTGCAGGGGGCCCGGCACGGAGGGGGGAGGGAGCGGCGGCGAGGAGGGTAGCTGGAAATCTCGCCCGTTTTAACAGGCTTAACGGCTAGTGAAGTTATAAATTAGCAGGGTTAACCTTTTAAATGTGTTGTTTTGGGAGTTTGTCCACATATCCTAGACCCAGGGGTCTAATTTACTAAGCCTCCTTCTGTCTCTTCCCCCCTCCTCCCTCCCTCCCAAATCTGGTGCCTATGTGGGGGGGTGAGGAGAGGAATTTAGCAACTCAGGTGCCATGTGGTAAAAGTAGTTAGCTTAGCGGGGTTTTAAAAAGGTTTGGCTAGCTTCCTAAAAGAAAAGTCCATAAGCCGTTATTAAAATTAACTTGGGGAAAACCCACTGCTTATTTCTAAGATAAGCAGCATAAAATAGATTGTACTGTCCTGTGCTCTTGCCTGGTACTTGTAACCTGGATTGACCACTGTTGGAAACAGGATGCAGGGCTTGATGGACCCTTCGGTCTGTCCCAGTACGGCAATACTTATGTTCTAATAGGATAATAATAATAATAATGGTATTTTAACTGTGTAATTCTTTTTTTTTTTTTTTTTTTTTTAACCATGTATTTATCTTTATTGATGAGAAAAGAGTAACAGCAACATAGAGCCAATATTCACGTAACAATAAGAAAATTGTACAGCCATAGCCTCTCTCCCCAGTACAATGTTAACTGTGTAATTCTAATTTTGGGGTTTGTTTTTTTTTGTAGAATTGAACGATTTATGTTATAATAGCTCACTAGAGAGAGGATGCCTTGCTTTGAGGCCCTTGCTTTTTAACTCCTTTAGGATTCTTGTACTAAGCTGCAGTAAACGCTAGTATGCGCTTACTGTGCGATACGCTCAGTTGTCCTGTGGTTAAGTTCCCATGTGCCATCTACATGCTTAAATAGTTTTCATTTTTGTGTGGAGGGGAGTGGGTGTTTCAGCGCATCCACTGTGGAGGTGCGTCTATAGCACACGCTGTTCTGGGTGCTCAGTTCATGTTGTCTTTCTTGCTTCTCTTTCCTGCTCCTGTTTGTTCTGGCTATTTTTTTTTTTTTTTGAGGGATGGGAAGAGGAAGGTTTTACTCCTTGTACCAAACTTATACCTTAGGCAAAGCTTGAGTATATTATTGCAGAGCGTTGGCAAATACACAGATCTTAAATTTAGGTGCAGATGCAAAATGCCATTTTAAAATCTGGCCTGTTTTTCTTAAATAAGATAAATTTGTTAAAGCACATTTCACCCCATCACTCACTCTAGATATTCCACTTGCTGAGTCAAGACCCCTTTGCTGGTTATCTTGTAGCAGGGTCCAAGCTTTCCTCCTAAGATACTCCATTTATCCTCATGGTGGATTCAGGCCGTGACTCCCACACGTAGGAATGCTGATGTGCCTACATGTTCTACTTTGCTGAATTCTGAAATTTCAGCAGGATTAATAAGTGTGATTCTGTGTACAAGAACAGTGCTCTTTTTAAAGTCCAGAAAAACATAGCTTTTCATGTCCTTGTTCATAGTTGTACTGTTTGCAGTCTAAGATTGCCCAATCTCTATTCTAACAAACCACCTAGTAACGGTCTGTCAGGTGGGGGTACTGTGGAGCTTGCATATCCTGAAGCTATGGATGCCTGAAACTAAATCCTGCTTGTGGGAAGGGCCAGCCCTGGCTAATAGGCATTCCTGTGGCCTTGGACTTCTCCTTCATCCAAATTGTTTAGAAAATCTTGGTGCAAGTAGATTGAAAATATAGGCACACTTTTTTTTATTATGGCTCTGCTGCTTAAGGCTGGTAGGTGGACAAGATCTTGGCAGTATTGGAGAGCATCTGAGAATGGGAAGCCCTTGAAGTTTTTTTGGGCTGGTATCATAGTCCTCCTCAACGGTGCTTAAATGTGGGTATGGATGTTTGTCCAAACTTAAGTTTTCATGTTGGTGGTTGAAGCAGGTTTTCTATACATTGCTAATAGAAACACTCAAATTAGAAAATTTGATTTGCAGTTTGCTGATCAAAAAAAATCAGATGACTTTAGGTAAACCATGCATTTGTCTACAATGAATTTGACCATCTCATCTGTGCTTACCCCCCTGTCCCTACTGTTTCATGTTGGAGGAAGTTGTGAGTTGAATTTAAAGATCTGGGCTGCTTTAATGTTTTTTTTTTTTTGTGCTTATGAGAAACTTCCTATTAGGAGGTGCTGTGACCGTTGGCGTATAGTAAGTGATGATTCTGCTTTTGTCTCTAGTTGAAATACTCACTTTTACATCCGCACATGACCGAAAAAGGTGGTATGCATCAAGATACAATTACCAACTGATATTCTTGCTGTTTTTTATTTATTTACTAGTTAAAAAGGCCATTTCGAAACGCAATGAAACGGGCGCTAGTAAGGTAAATTCCCACCCATCCTCCCTCCCTGGCGAGTTGCAGACCCCCCTCCCTCCCTCCCTCCGTCACTCCCTTGTGAGTTCCAGGCCCCCTTCACGCCCCTCCCACCGAATTGCAGACTCCCCCCTCCCTCCGATTTGACCCCCCCCCCCCTTCGCGTTACTGCCTGCCCCCCCGCACGATCCACTGGACACCGTAAAACCTCCCCCTGAAGCCTCTGCGTACGTCTGCTGACGGAGGCGAACTTCTGCCTTCTGCTTTCCCCGTCCCCGACATCATTGCATTTTGATGCAAGGGCGGAGCTACAGTTCCCTGTAATCTACTATAATAAAATGCACCCTCAACGTTCTGAAGCCCTCTGACATCATTTACTTCATGAAGGGTTCGTGGTGGTGAAGCCAGCAAATTGAACATGTTAAAACGCACCCTTGTTCTGAAGCCCTACTGTTCCTCCCTCTACGTCATCACGTTGTGACGCGAGGGCGGGGCAGAAAGACATGTTCAATTTGCTGGCTTCACCACCACGAACCCTTCATGAAGTAAGTGACATCAGAGGGCTTCAGAATGTTGAGGGTGTGTTTTACTATAGTAGATAACGCTGATACCCTGTGCTTTCCCGCTTATTAGCAGGTTCAGTGCGGCTTACATAGTAACTCCTTTGTGGTTATGGTGGAGTATTAAAACTTTGTAATAAAACAAAGAAACCAGTACTTCAGTCTTTGTTTTGCTCCATTGCATGGAACTGGTTTTTCTCTCTTCCTGTAGAAAAACAAGAGGTAGAAATCAATTTGTGGAAAGGAGTTGGGTAAAATTCTCTCACTATTTAGATGTGTTCATGTGCTAAATATCTCTTTACAGATTTTCATAAACAATGAGTGGCATGATGCTGTCAGCAAGAAAACCTTCCCCACGGTCAACCCATCCACTGGAGAGGTCATCTGCCATGTTGCTGAAGGAGACAAGGTAAATGTAAGGGGGAAAGGAGATTTTATTTAATTTGTGACCCATCTCTCCTCATACATCTAGGTGAATAAGGAAACGGGGAGGTAGACACTGCTAGCTCTGAAAGGGCTGTAATTCAGGTAGGTTTTGAAGATAACCCTAATGAATACGCATTAACTTTTCAGCTCCTGGGTTGGACTTCTTAACTATTTTATGGAAAAATCATCTTTAACATGTAAACGTAGCGTTATGGTACACAACCAAATAGACCAACTATCTGTAGCATGAAAAAGAAAACCAGATTGTTTAATTAATAAGTAATTCTCAGTAAACATCCCAAATCTCTCCTCCTCCAACCAACAGGAAATCAAAACTGTCCAACGTTATTTGGTAACCAGCAAATTTACCGGCGTAGTTAACTGCTTTGTCAAAGAATACAAAAAGGGGGCCTAGACTTGTAAAAACTTAATAGCTTCCCCCCCTTACCTTGACTAACAGTCTCTTTCCATTTTCAGCAATTTCTGCATTTGATTCTGCCGCAGAGAAACTGTCAAGAGTTCAGGGTATATCCATTGAAGAATATATTTCTTCGCAATCAGAGAGGCCCTACATAAAAATAACTCATGCCTCACCACTTGGCATTCCAGCTCAACATTATCCAACAGACACACCCTCTCTCTATCTGACAAGGAGCCTGCTCACCCATCAAATCTAAATGGGCCCATAAAGCCTCCCAAAAGGTTTGGTCAGAGCATATTCCCACAAACAATGAATGTCACTTACTGGCCAGCACATTTCATACAAGCTGCCGACCTCCCTGGCCATATTTTAACAACCCAGATTGGTGCCATATATAATCTATGTACAACTTTAAAATGAATCTCTTGCAATTGCACAGATTCTACCAGTGTGGACCAGGGGCATAGCCAGACACCCGATTGTCAGCAAGCCTGAGCCCAGAGTAGGTGGGCAGGAGAACCCTGCCTGGCATCTCTTTCCTCCCCCCACCCCCGGTACTTTTTAGTTCTTTGTAGGCAGTGAGCAGTCACTCGTATCCTCCCACTTGCGCTGGTCCTAAGCCTTCCCTCTGACACAACTTCCTGGCACACGAACCAGTTGTAAAATAACTGAATCCAATGCAAAATTTGGCCCTCAAAATCAAACATCTCCAAGAGCTAACAAAAGATATTTCTAGGACATAGACTCCAAGAGCTTTTTCAATGTCAAATTTAATTAAGGCACCTTTAGTCTTTAGACGTTGGGTTTCTTGTATCACTGCAATCACATTATGTACGTTAGCAGTTGAGTTTCTACTGGGCGTGAAACCTACTTGTGACTTCATCATTAATTTAGGATGGACAGTGTACAATCTGTAATTACTGTGATGTAACTTTTCACATCAACATAAAGTTATCACTAGAAATCAAACAAAATAAAACATGGAAAATAAAATAAGATACCTTTTTTTTATTGGACATAACTTAATACATTTCTTGATTAGCTTTCGAAGGTTGCCCTTCTTCGTCAGATCGGAAATAAGCAAATGTGCTAGCTGTGATCTGACGAAGAAGGGCAACCTTCGAAAGCTAATCAAGAAATGTATTAAGTTATGTCCAATAAAAAAAGGTGGTATCTTGTTTTATTTTGTTTGATTTCTATTGATAACCTTAAGAGTGGACTAACACGGCTACCACACTCCTCTACACATCAACATAAAGAAATCGGCCTATAGGATTCCACCAAAGCAGGGTCCCTCCCAGGGTTGGGTACTGGGGATATTAAAGCTTCATTAGTAGTAATAGGGAGGCCCCTCATGCTGCAGAACTCCTGAAGACCGCAGCCAAAGTAGAGAAATTTGGTAACCTAAAATTTTATAAAATTCAACTAGAAGTTCATCTGGGCCCGGACTCTTATTAGTGGACACCTGCCCTATAGCCTTGTCAATATCCACCCCTGTCAACAGACTCTTTAATGTAGTCAAATCTTCCTGAGATCATTGGGGTAAATGTAGTTGATGAAAATGTTAGCTTTAATCGACAAGTTGCCCATACGGCTCTGTAAAAGTCCTTATAATACTGTTCAAATTCTAAATTTGTACAAACCCGTTTATTCTGTCTCATTTCGATTAAAAAGGTATAAAGCTCATCCCTTGTACCCCACGCATCAGATGAGCCAGAGAAGTGCCAGACATATTTCCAAAGTGGGTGAATGGTCCATAAAAATTAGCAGAAAATGTTCTGTGGTGTAGTAATTAATTTTAAATTACACTGAAAGGTTAGAAATTGTTCTTTGTTACTTTCAGACATCAACCTTTAGCAAGTTTTAATTCCTTATTGAGAAGTAGAATCTCCCTATTTAATCTTGTTACTTTCACCACTCATATCCACTTTTAGCGGCTTCCCAGAAAAGTCCTGGTCTGTGAGCATGCTGCTCATTATTTGGGGAATAATCTTTCCATTTGTGCACTAAATATTGCTGAAAATCTGGGCCATGAGCAAGTTTGACATTCTTCTCCAAAGTAAAGGCTCCCATCTACTAGTACCCATTGGAGCAGCACTGGAGCATGATCAGAAATGATTAAAAACCCAACATCTAGGACCTCAGCAAATAAAAAATCTGAAATCAGAAGATAATCTAGTGTGCTTTGAGCAAAATGAGCTCTAGAAATATGGGTGTACTCTTGTTCAGAGGGATGCAAAACCTTCTAATGGCCCCTGCTCTTTACATAGTCTGTCTCCATTCCATAAGGCTGTAGACTTTTTATGATGAGCCCATAATTGTGCACAATACCTGTTCAAAAACAGCCTATCTAAAGTGAGACTGTTGTAAGGGACCTAGAGGGAAGCCAAAAAAACAGGGCCCAGGAGAACTGGAGAGTTGGGGGTCCAGTAGGGGATGATGGAGGAATGGACAGTCTGTCAGTCATATAATAGAGGAATTGAGTTCCTGTGAAGCTGAAAACAGTAGCCTTGAAGGGTATGAGCTGTGAATATTTGGCTGAGGATAATTATCTGTTGAGCCAAATGTACTATCAAAGGCCTTGAAATCTGACATAAAGGAAACTGAGCAAAGTGTGTGTGGCTCAGCTAAAGAAGGATGTGTATGGGCCAGAAAGATATGGTGTACCTGTTAATATAACAAGAGACAAAGTAAAAATGTGTTCCATGCCAATTATCTTATGCGACCGTACCTTGAGTATTGTGTTCAATTCTGGTCGCCGCATCTCAAGAAAGATATAGTGGAATTGGAAAAGATGCAGCGAAGGGCGACTAAAATGATAGCGGGGATGGGACGACCTCCCTATGAAGAAAGACTAAGGAGGCTAGGGCTTTTCAGCTTGGAGAAGAGACAGCTGAGGGGAGACATGATAGAGGTATATAAAATAATGAGTGGAGTGGAACAGGTGGATATGAAGCGTCTGTTCACGCTTTCCAAAAATACTAGGACTAGGGGGCATGCGATGAAACTACAGTGTAGTACATTTAAAACAAATCGGAGAAAACTTTTCTTCACCCAACACGTAATTAAACTCTGGAATTCGTTGCCGGAGAACATGGTGGAGGTGGTTAGCTTGGCAGAGTTTAAAAAGGGGTTAGGTGGTTTCCTAAAGGACAAGTCCATAAACCGCTACTAAATGGACTTGGGAAAAATTCATAATTCCGGGAATAACATGTATAGAATGTTTGTACGTTTGGGAAGCTTGCCAGGTGCCCTTCACCTGGATTGGCCGCTGTCGTGGACAAGATGCTGGGCTCGATGGACCCTTGGTCTTTTCCCAGTGTGGCATTACTTATGAATCTGTATTCAGAAATTTGCTAATAAAAACAGCTCAGCTGAAAGAGGATTAGAGACTTGTGTATCAAAGCTGTTGAGTTTGCAGTTGCATGACTGACTCTCTCTCCTAAAGCTTTAGCTATTATTTTATATTTGTAATCTGTGTTGTCTTATTTCCTCAAACACACTTTGGGCTCTGAAACCTAAGAGCTGAGGAAAGGGCAAGGAGTCCCCCAGGTTTTAACAGCCATCAGTTTGGTGCTGTTTTTGTTGGATTCAGAGCCCAGCATCTGTTCAATGGACCCACTGGTGGGGTAAGTGTGAATATGAGAAATGCATTGAGAAAAGGTGTTTGTAAAAAGCGTCAGACGCAGAGTAATGAATAGCAAAAGAAAAATTTTATGGTGCCAACAAATCTAGGAGTCCTAGTGTAATGGTTAGTTCTGGGGTGGTTTGGGGCCTATAGGCTATAGGGAAGCTAAATTAGACTTTGCTTCCCAGCTGTTCAGACCAGACCTGAACTGTATTTTTAGGAGAATTAAGCTGTTGGCATTATTGATCCAGGCTGGTGTACCAAAGAGCAGTACAGCATGGAGCTGGACTGCTTACTCTAGGTGAGATCATGGGACAGGAGAGCCATGGTACTAGGTCAGCAGGGTCACAATGATCTTGGACAATTATGCCCACCCGTGAAGGTGGGCCGAGTGTAGGTCTGTAGAGTCTCCCCTTGGGCCTATCAGAGAATGGGTTCTGAATGCTTAAGCTGACTAGGCCTTTGCATCATAGGACCAATTTCCATGACATAGTCCTCATTAAGCTGGACCAATCATGAGTTGCCAAGCTCCATGTTAACCTGTCAACAGTCAATGACATATTATTAATGGCTAAAAAGACAAATTCTATATAATGTGGGATTTCTTGGATATGAATTGAGGGGGAGAGAGTGAGTTAATTGGAGTATGTGAAAAAATGGTGGACTCCAGCCCAGCAGAGGGACTGGAAAGATGTGCCATGGAGGAAAAATGTCTCTTCAAGGGGGGGGGGGGTAAGGATCTCTCCCTAGGAAAAGATGAGACATTCCTATTCAGATTGATCTAACATCAGAAATGCTGCTACAGTGATATTCTGATTTAAAATCACCCTTTTATTTGGAACAGTACTGGCCTGACAACTAACAAACTCTAATCCATTAACCAAACTGGGAGTTACCGAGAGTAAATATGCGGTATTGACTCTTAAACATGACATCTTATTGAAACAGATTGTGAGTTTCTACATATTTCTTTAATCAGACCTTTATTGCATTTGTTAACTTGTGTACCTATTAATTTGAGCTAAATAAAAGCCCTACATTAATTCCCAAGCAAAGTTGTATTCACTGAGCTCCTCTCACTTATATAAAGCATAGCATTGGGAGGGTATTCAGGTAATGCCTAATAAGGTATTAACAGATTGCAACACTTGTAATAAGATGTTGCACCATCATGGCAAATGGGCACTGGAGCTGCTTGCCAGGTGGCCCTCTTGCCGTTTCCTTCAGGGGACACTTTTGTCCTTGACAAGTTGGGATATTTAGAATACCAGATGGCATTGTCCATTTTAGGACGGCCACACACTAGTTAACAAGTGGATCGTATTGTCTTGGTTGAACAATATGGCCCTTGAAGAGAATGCGAAAATGTAGCGGGACAATAATACAGGAGTTCACACTGTACAAGGAGGCACGGCTGCTAAGTCTGATTTTAGAAGCACCGGCAGCCCCCACTGCTCCGCCTGCTTGTGAGAATGAAGTGTGTATTGTAACAGCAGGATTTTGTCCATCAGCCCCGCCTGTGCTGCCTTCTCATAATCAATCTGAGCCTGCCAAATTTGCATGTGATACCGCCCTAGATGCCCAAACCTTATTAAAGGTGGCTCCTGTCTGGGAACAGATTCAGGTGATCTGTCTAGGTATAATGTAAGTCAACTAAAGGAATTATTGAAGGCTTTAAGGAAGGATTTGGATAATGCAGGGGTGGATGGGAAACAGCTTCGCAATGTCAGGTTCTCAGGTTCGGAGCAAACGTGAGCCCTTGGGCTGGTGCCGAGGAGCGACAGCAGCAGGCAAAACCCACCAACCAACACTGGGTAAGCACACCGGCAGGGACTGCAGGCACTGCCCAGCGAACTGGAACACATGGACTGGAATCCCCCGGACTGGAGGACACAGGACTGGAACACTGGACTGCAATCCCCCGGACTGGAGGACACAGGACTGGAACACACACCGGACCGGAACACACTGGACTGGAGCACACTGGACTGGTCCGCACAGCTTCACCTGCGCTTGGCCACTACCCCCCCCCCCCCCCCAAGGGTTGAGCCCTTGGGTTCGAGTGGCCGGCAGGACTTACCAGATACCGGATGACACAGGGACCAGGACTGGAAACAGAAGTACTCCTAAACTTAAACTGATCTAAGTGCTCCCAAGCCCTAACCCAGCAGGAGTGTTCCTAACAGAAAACTGACAAAAGGACTTCCTAAGCCCTTTACTAAACAGGAGCTCCTAGTCCCTGCTTAACAAAGGGACTTCCTAAGCCCTAAACTAACAGAGCGGGGAACTAAATACACAAGCTAACACAGGTGCTACTAAGCACCAAGCTACAAGCAGTGCTCTACAACTCTAAACTAACTAAGGTGCTCCTATGCACCAAACAACCAAAAGAGCTCCTAGCACTAAAAGGGAAGACAGGGAAGGCACAAGGAAAAAGCAGGAAAGCAAACGCATGCTAGCAAAGGAGCTTCCTAAGCCCCCACGCTACAGCAGTGCACCACCGCACTAACCTAACCCAGGTTCCACTAAGCACCAAGCTACTGACGTACTTCTCATAGCGAACTGAAGTGCCTCTAACAGCACCAAACCCAGAAGTACTTCTAACAGCAAACTGAAGTGCTTTCTACAGCACCCAAAACCCAAACAGCAAAGACTGCAATGCTCCCAATAGCACAAACACCAGAAGTACTTCTAACAGAAATCTGTAGTGTTCTTAACACCAAACCCTGAAATACTTCTAACAGCAACAGCGCTTCCAAACCAAGAGGGAAAAGCAGGGGAACCACAAGGGAAAAGCAGGAAAGCTAAACACACAAACACCAGTGCACACTGCACTAACACTAACCTGGACCTTAGCAAAGTCAAGCAGGGAAACTAGACACAGTCAGAAGTGCACACTGCACCACCCTACCTAAAGCAAACACAACCGTTGCAAAGGCTCTGAAGGAAACAACACCACTTCCTTATCAAGGCCCTCCCTGATGATGTCACACTCCCTAGACCTAGGCAAAAGCACACTGACCCAGACAGGCCCAACCCACACCAATGCAACACCGTGAAGCACTTGAAGCCAGTACACCCAAAGAGAGGTAGAGCTAACTCAGTCCACCCATACAGCTGTAGTAAAGTAAAACAATTAACCCCATGCTGCTGGAAGCTGCCAGCACAGAGAGACAGAGCCAGCTCAGAAAGGACAGACAAAAGAAACAGAAGCCAGCTAAGAAGCTGACCCCCAGGAAAGAGGTAGGTTTGAGAGGGGTTCTGACCCCAATCATAACACGCAAGTCGTTACAAGGGAGAATTTGACATATTGAAAGAAAAGCAAGTTGAATCATAGGTGATAGAGAAAGTTAGACAAGCGCTAGAGTCACATTTTGAAACTGTATGGGAGGTAAATGAATGTTGTTATGAACTGTATGGTAAAAATAAGTGAGGTTGTTGACTGTTAACTGGAACCTTTTGGCGATAAGTCCACGGCCTACCTGTTGCAGGCTTTCCTGGCGGTACAGAATGCTGTTATGACTGTGCCAATCAATTGGTCTCCCAGGGAGGTGGTGAATTTGGCTAGGAGTCTCCCAGATTTTCAGGAGAATCCTACCAAATTTGTAACATCATAGCAGCAAATAATACAAACTTATCACCTCGCTTTGTCCGACATAACCAATTTGCAGTCTCCTTCCACTGAGGCTCAGTTGGGCACCTTTGTTGCTGATAAAACTAAGTTGTTGGAATCTGTTAATGCTATATGTATACGAAAATAAAGAATTACAGCTCAAAAGCTGCAAGTGTACTACAATTATACATGCACCCGATGCGACTTTCAGGCATCACCCAGCCTCCAGATGGTGGAGAAAAAAGGCCTCAGTAATACCACCCAGCCAGCCAGTACTTTTCCAGCTATAAGGCGTGGGTCTGGTATACCATCATGTGGCCTAAAAAAACTCCACAATTTCTTATGCTTGAGTGTTCACCAACAAGTCCAAGTGACAAACTTGTGCATATATGCAGAATGCAGATAATAAAAAGTGATGTAATTTCATGCAATGTTCATTCCCATCACCAAATTGCCACTATACATCAGATAAACAACTTCGGTGCGGCAGACCCTAGCACTTATCTGAAGATCAATCCAATGTCTCCAGTCCATCCAGTGCTGCGCTGCTCCAATCACTCACCAAGTTGAATCCACAAAACCCAACAGGGAGTCCCCATTTCGCCAGAGCTGCTTCAGGGGTTCTACTCCTGTGTCCAGACTGCGGAGTCTCAAACGCGGCAGGTAACTGACAAAAAAAAGCTGTCTTAAATCAATCATGCTCCTCCCACTTTCACTCCAAGTGTCCAATCATTCCCGATGAAAAACCATGATGTCAGTCTCATTATCACGAGCGGCTAGCTTAAAAAAAAAAATGCCGACCATTCTACCCGGACATTTAGTTCCTCCGGTTCCACTGAATTAAAGAAAAAAATCCATTTCTGCTCTAGTTGTCGGAGAGCACGACCCCTGTCTCCTCTCTGTAATGATGGCTGTAACCAGTGGCGTACCAAGGGGGGGGGCGGTCCGCCCCAGGTGCACGCCGCTGGGGGGGGGGGGGTGCCGCACGTCTGTCGGCTCTTCATTTTCATGCTCCCTTTGCCCCGGAACAGGTTACTTCCTGTTCCGGGGCAGAGGGAGCATGAAAACGAAGAGCCGGCAGGCACGCGGCACCCCCCCCCCCCAGCGGTGTGCACCCGGGGGGGGGGTTCTTTCGCCGGGGGGGGGCATCGCGCTGTTCCGGGGGGGGGGGGGGTGCTGCACCTGGGGGGCGGGGCGCATCGGTGATCCGCCCCAGGTGTCAGCCCCCCTAGGAACGCCACTGGCTGTAACTGCTCAATAGCTATGCATTGCAGCGTATCAGATTGATGTTTTTTTTACCTTCACAATGCAGCACTAAAGGTGCCTCTCGCTTCAAATTCTTCAAGCATGAGTGATGTTCCATCAGTCTAGGTTATTGGGGCCACACTTCCAATGGTCTCACAGTTCCTAGAAAGCACTTGCAGACCCAACACACAAACCACCAGGATTCTTTTTCAGTACAGACAAGCAGGGCAAACAAACAATTGTGTTTATTCTCATATTCTCATATTGAACAGTGGACAGAAAAAGTACAAACAGTAACAAGTAACTGAAAAATAGATCAATTAGAAAACGAACTAAACATTTGTATACTGTCTAAACAGTACCTGGGAAGATCAGGACATATAGCTGCTCTCCAGTTATCAAATATAACTGTTTTAATGGGCTTCAGCAAAGAGCTTTCTCTCTCTTCTGGGCTGAAACAGGGGGAAAAAACAGTACAATCCAAATGAAAAGAGCTCCCGGGCCAATCGGACCCCAGCCAACAATACTGCTCACAGTACTGTAAATTACGTCTTCATTGAGTGAAACTAAAAAGGGAGCATTCATTTTTCTTTATCAGCTTTAATGTAAAACATGCACCACCTGCTGACCAAACTAGAGAAATGCACATCAAGAGTTAATCAAGGCAGTTTTACAGGCTTAAAACACACTGTTCTGTCACATGTGCCTTAAATGCCATTGAGATTTTTATTTCTTCTGTTGTGCCTAATCCACATAACATATGGACTCAAATCCCTGCCTCTGCCACTTACTTTTCAATCCCCCTCTATGAAGACAGTCTGCCCTACTTTGCATTGACAACCCAACAATATACCTGACGGATGCTTTTCCAGGGGTAAATTATTCCAGTGAGACCTGTTCTTTAAATCCTCTACTTTATCTGCGAGTGCTGCCAGTTGTTGATCCATTCGATCCACGCTCACTTTGGTGCTGTTCAGTAACCTTTCTTGTTCATTAAGATGACACTGTGTCCTCCACATGGGAACTCCAAATCTGTCAAGCCCATTCATAAATCCATAAAGTTCAATGACCTATTCACAACCTCAGTTTTTTTTTTTTTTTCAATGTTGGTAAAGGTCAGCTTTTTGAGAGGGGGAGTCTCGAGCAGAATTGTCTAATTTGTACCCCACTAGGCAACTTGGTTTCCGCCAACTCCACCACATCAGACAAGTCGGCCATATCACCACACATCTCCACAAGAATGTTACAGGCTGCACTTGGAAAGAAAGTCTTTATATCGCCGGTCATCTTACCTGGCATCCTTTGATCCAAGGTAAGCACTACATAGTTCATTCTAGAAGCTCAAGAGGTGTTCTCAGATCTAAAATTAACAGGAGATGCCACTAGATTTAAGCTCGGACACCAGGAGCTCGGAGATCAGTCAGCTATCAGCTGCCAGTGTCATCCAGGAGTCCCATTTTAGCCATATTAAAACACACTTTGTAAATTTGTGCTAAAAACCATCCTTAAATTTTTAAGTGATTATTGATGGTAGAGAGGATGTGTTTAATGTGATAGGTGACAGGGGAAAGTTCGTGATGTGGCCTATAAAATTTGATTCTATCCTTCTAGAAAGTGTTTTTGTTTCTGTTGTCTATTTCTATAAAGGTCAAACTTCTTCCCATTCTGCTGTTTTTGATTGTAATCTGTTCTGTAAGCCAGCACTTAGGGGTCCTTTTACAAAGCTGCCTCAAAAGGGGGCCTGCGCTGGCGTCGGCAAATGTTTGACGCACACCGAGGCCCCCCTTTTACCGCAGCAGGTAAAAGGTAGGTCTGTCTTTTCTTCAGGAAGTGGCCATGTGGCACAGGAAGCTCTTGCCGCAGAGGCATTTGAGGGGGGGGGGAGTACTTACTGCCACCCATTGAGGTGGCAGTAAGGGCTCCTGCGGTAACGGGGCAGCACATCACTGCCCGATTACTGCCGGGTACACACCGGCACTACAAAAATAAAAAAATATTTTTGTAGCGCCGGAAATGGTGGACGCTGAGGGTGGGAACTATCACCGAGCTGCTGCGGTGGCCTGACGGTACTTCCGTTTTAACGAGCGATAAGCCCGTGTTGGGCTTACTGCTGCTTTATAAAAGGGCCCCTAACAATACCAGGTACAGCACATTGCAGGGGGGCTTTAGGTATTCATTTATAAAGTACAAGATATGAAGTGCAAAATTTCTAGGGCTTTGCAATTGGGCTCAAGATGGGAAAATCTCCTTGGCATTAAGTAGATGTGAAGAATTTTCATCCCGAAATTTGAAGATTTCTCCCCTCTTTGAAAGGAAGGGGGAGGGTATGATATAAATTTCCTATACAATCAATTTTTGTGAGGCTCATACTTAGGTGCAGAACAAGTGCAGAAACCAGAGACAAATACCATTAAGAAAAATAAAGTGACCAGACCTTGAATTTATTGATTGGAATGTGCATCTGCCAGAACTAGTTTTAGGCTAACTGAGGCCAGCAAGAAAAACCTCGCTCATTTAGCCTTCATCTCTGTAGACAAGTTTCACAACACTCCATTATATGACTGACAGGCCTCACCTGGTACATCCCCAGGATGTGCCGAGCAAGGAGCTGCCATTTTTCAAGATGGCAACACTGGAGGCAGGAGTGTTGTGGGTACTGCTCCTCCTTTTCATGAAGTTCCAGAGGGCAGGCTCGGGGGTGGGAGGATGGTACTAGAAACCAGGGATTTTCTCCATGTAAAAAAGAAAAAAAAAAGTTGGGTCGGAGGAGGGGGGCCACTAGACTACCATTTTAACTATGGAAGGGGGAAGGGAGTTTGCTTCACATTGCATTTTGGTGATCAGGGAGGCGGGGGGGGGGGGGGGGTGTTAATGACAGCTATCTGGGACGGAGTGGTCAGTTTTGGGGGGAGGGAGGAGGATCTGGTAGACATCCACTCATCTCAACCAACACTTCTGCGCTGCCTTAGACTCTGGCATGATTTTTTCTACAGTAGTTACACAGCTAAAACTTTCTTTCACATGCCACAGAATAGCAAATGCTCTATATTTGCGTTAATTTTGATGCATATGGGGTTTATTCAACAAGGCTGCAGCAAGCTCGCAACTCCTTTTTTTTTTCTCTCTCTCTTGCAGGCAGACGTGGACAAGGCAGTGAAGGCAGCAAAAGAAGCTTTTAAGCTGGGCTCCCCTTGGAGGCGAATGGATGCTTCTCACAGGGGCGTGCTTCTGAATCGCCTTGCTGACTTGATAGAGCGAGATAAAACTTACTTGGCTGTGAGTATCTGTATTGTACTGTGCTTTTCTAATTTTAACACTGACCCTGTAGTCTAAGCTGTACAAGGTGCATTTAGGGACCCTTTTGCTAAGCCCGTGGTAGGGCTACTGCGGGCTTGGCACTCAGCGCCCTACCACTGGGCTACCGTTGGAGTCCAACGATAGTGCTAACTCCTACCAATGTGAATGCCTTCCCTGCCTACGTACTCAGTTGTATTATTACCCTCTAATTGGGTAATGTAGGCCTTCCACTCTGCAGACTTTGCAGGATCTCCTCAAGACCCTTCACTGGCTCCCTATCCGTTTTCGTATCCTGTTCAAACTTCTTCTACTAACCTATAAGTGTACTCACTCTGCTGCTCCCCAGTATCTCTCCACACTCGTCCTTCCCTACACCCCTTCCCGTGCACTCCGTTCCATGGATAAATCCTTCTTTTTTTTTTTTTTTGTAAATATTTTTATTGTAAGTGTGAAAGGCATATAACAGAACATTGAAATTTTCATACTTTGCAGCAAACATAACAGAACAGCAACTTCTGTCCCTTAACTCTAGAACAAGGACATCTCCTTTATCCAGTATGATAAATAACTTTAAGCCACAGACAAATGCACATCCTATGTATACATGACAAAGATCACAACAGCTATTATCACACCTAACCTTCCACCTCATTTTTTGTTTTAATGTTTCCCCTCCCTCCCCGCCCCCCCTTGCCCCCTGCCCTCCCCCCCTGCTCCTGGAGAAACCTGAGACCCAAAGTACAACATCTCAAAGCGTTGCCATAAATGCTCAAATCCCCATCCACGCGGACCCAAAGACTTAGAGCGCTCCTGTTCCCAGCAAGCCATCTGCTTCATTCTGGCTAACCAGAGATTGACAACTGGGGGCTCTACTAGTGTCCATTGGGCCAATATTGTTTTCCGTGCCACCATAAGAGCGACACCCACAAACCGAACCTGAGAATATTGCAGGCCTTGATCACTTAATTCAGACTCATCTCCCAGCAGCAGTATCTTGTAAGACCACTCTATGGGGACTCCCAATGTGCACTCCAGCGATTCCACCACTGTGCTCCAGAACTGGGCTAACTTTGTGCACTCTAAAAAAGTGTGTATCAATGTTCCTTCTCTATGTTTGCACTTCAGACATGTACTATCCTCCCATAAGCCCATACGCTTACCCTTCTCCCGTGTTATGAACGCCCCGTGTAACAACTTAAATTGCATTTCTTGCAAATTCGCACTAGGAGTTGATTTAAATGCCCATGTAAAATAATTGGAAAGCATATCCACTGTGATCTCTTCTCCCAGCTGCTCCCCCCACCAACTCGCCAAGCCAGCAAAAAAAGTAGCATCTTTGTGTTCCTTTCCCAGTGCATACCACACCGCCAACCTATTCGCTGACTTCGGAACTTGACAAAACATCTTATCTAATCGGGTAAAGGTAGGCCCTTGCGATGCTGAAGTAGTCAAGGTGGCACAGTAGTGCCTCCACTGTAGGAAAGGAAAGAAGTCCACCCTTCCTAAGTTCCACTTAGCCTGTGCCTGTTCAAACGATGGGAGTAAACCCTCCTCAGATGTAATAAATTGCCCCACATACCGACAACCATTTCTTGCCCATACCTGGAACCGCGACACCCCCTGTCCCGCTGGAAAAGCAGGGTTATCCACTGCAGCCAGGAATGGAGATGCACCCGTCGCCTTACCCAAATATCCTCTCCACCACTCCCAAGCCCTCTGCAGCGGTTGAAGCAGAAACTGCGATTCTCCCTTCCTACCCATCCTCAGTTGTATCCTGTTAAATGCAGAATATGATAAAGATTCGTCCTGCCAGATGGATTGCGGTGCATACCTAGCCGATCCCTCATGCAATTCATGAATCCACCTAAGTATAGCTGCCACGTTGTACAAGCGAAGGTCTGGAAAGTTTAATCCACCTTTAGTTCTGGGCAATGTTAGCTTGGCAAAACTGATTCTAGCCCTGCGCCCGGCCCAAATAAAAGTGCCTATAAAACCTTTGTAATACAGCTCATCCTTTTTTGTGATCCAAAGTGGCAACATTTGCAGAGAATACAGTATTTTTGGTAACATGACCATTTTAACGAGGGCTACTCTGCCTAGCAGAGAAAGCGGTAAGTCCTTCCATCGCTGACACAACACCTTAAGGCTATCCAGCTTATCCTGGACATTCCTCCTGTAGATCACTCGCATATCTTTATGTAGATATACTCCCAGGTATTTCAACGTGCCCGTTGACCACGCCAAAGGGAAAGTAGGCAACTGCCTGCATGCACACGGGACAGACACCGGCAAAGCCTCAGACTTGTCAAAGTTTATCCGCAAGCCTGAAAACGATCCAAATTGTACGAGCAAAGCTACTAAGTGGGGGACACTTGCCGAGGCGTTGTCTAGGTAGATAAGCATGTCATCAGCAAATAAATTAATTTTAATTTCCTGGGACCCCAATCTAATCCCTTCTACATTTTTAGTCTGGCGAATTTTGATAGCAAAGGGCTCTAATGACAGTACAAATAGCATAGGTGACAGTGGGCATCCCTGCCGGGTGCCCCTTTCCAATGAGAAAGCTTGAGACATTGCCCCATTTATTAATATCTGGGCTGTAGGGTTACTATATAAAGCTCTAATTCCGCCCAAAAATTCTCCCATTATGCCGAATTGGGGCAGGACCCAGAACAGATAATCCCATAAGATCTTGTCAAAAGCCTTCTCAGCGTCCAAACTTGTGATTATTGCATCCCCCGGAGCCTTTCCCTTTCTTTGCAAAACTGTCAACGCTCTCATAATATTGGAAGAGGCGTACCTCCCTGGCACAAACCCTGCCTGATCCGTATGTACTAACTCAGGCAAGACCCTCCCCAGTCTACTCGCCATTATATTTGCAAAAAGCTTAATATCTTGATTCAAAAGCGAAATTGGCCTATAAGAGCCCAACTTCTCCTCATCCCTTCCGGGTTTAGGAAGTACTACTATATGGGCGTGTGTGAGACCTCCTCCCGCCCTTCCGGTTGTACATAAATGATGGCAGAGTTCCTGAAAAGGGGGGCAAATCTTGGCTCCCAAAATTTTGTAAAATTCAGGCCCTAGCCCATCCGGGCCCGGTGCTTTGGCTAACTTTAATCTCTTGATTGCCTGTCTAACCTCCTCACCCACTACTGGCTCATTCAGTTTATCTCTCTGCTCATTAGATAGCTGTGGTAGAGAAATATCCTTGAAAAATACCTCTCTCTGCACCCCGTCCACCTCTCCTTTATTGTACAGTGCTTTGTAAAATCTCACAAACTCCTCCTGTATACCTACATTCGTTGACACTATCTCCCCGCTAGACGACTTTATCTTTGTTATGATCTTCCTGGCCCCTCTACTTTTCACCAGTGACGACATCAATTTCCCTGCTTTATTCCCCCAACGAAACAAATTGTATTTATATATACTGATGTCTTGGGCCGCTCTTTCATTCAAAATATCACTGATGCATCTTCTTGTCGCCCAGTACTCTTTCTTCGCTTCCTCATCTCTCTGACGGGCACATCTCCCCCTTAGCTGCTGCAGTTGATTGGACAGGGTCACCAATCTCTCATTCCTCTCCCTGTTCTTTTTTGCTGTGTACGCCAAAATGTGTCCCCTTAGTACAGCCTTCCCCGCTTCCCAGTACACAACAGGGTCTACTGTTTCCGGATCATTTTCCGTCATGTAATTACCCCACATTTGCAATAAGAAGGTATGAAATTCCAAGTCCAAATACAAGGTAGGGTTCATTCGCCACATCCTTGTCTCGCTGTCCTGCCTCCATTGTATATCCACCCATACTAAACAGTGGTCGGACACCGCCCCATCTACTATCTCCGCTGCACGCACCTTCGAAAGTAGGGAGGAATCCACCAATAAATAGTCTAACCTTGCATACACCCCATGCACCTGTGAGAAAAAAGTATAGTCGTAATCCTCTGGGTGCAGCACGCGCCATATGTCCAATAATCCTAGCTCCTTCATTAGAAAGTTTACCCCTTTATCCTGCCACCTTGAGGAACGTGGTTTTGCTGGCTTGCAGTCTATCAGGGGATCTGCAGTAATATTAAGATCTCCCCCGACTATCAATTTGTATCCGCTTATCGACACCAACTGCGCCAGTACCCCCGAAAAGAAAGAGTGAGAGTATATATTGGGTGCATATATAGAGCAAAGGGCTACTCTGTGACCCGCTACCTCTCCCAGCCAAAGAACATACCGTCCTTCCGGATCCTGAACTGTCTTATGTGTAGTAATGTGGTGCTTTTTATGAAACAGAATAACTACACCCCTTTGCCTATTGTTGAAGGATGAGGATACTATTTCTCCCACCCATCCTCGTTGTAATTTTCTGTGCTCCTGCTGCGAGAGATGAGTCTCCTGCATGAAAAGCACATCAAGTTTCATCCTGACACAATAGGACAGAATCTTAGAACGTTTAACTGGGGAATGGATTCCATCCACATTTAGAGACCCGAATCTCAAACTACCCATGTGGCTGTATGGGCCTAGTAAGCCTGCTATCTTTCCGAAATCCAGAGGTGGTGTCCCAGCTCACCACCTCCCACACAAAAATGGGCTTTGCCCTCTGCCTCCTCCGCCCTGCACATCTAGCCATGGTCCCTCGTCTTCCAGGAATAACTTTCCCTCCCCCCCCTATTCTACTGCCCAACTCCTCACCCCCCTCCCCCCTCCCCTTCTCCCCTTCCCCTCCCCCACAGCCACCTTTCTTATGCCATTCACACACCCCATCCATATCCCATGCTCCCCCTCCACTCATATTTCCTTGCGCTTCCTCCCCCCTCCCCATCCCTACCCTTCTTCCCAGAACACCCAGTGTTACAATCCCTTCTCCAAGAAGCTGCTCCCCTCTCATCTCCCTCCCCCCAACCCTCCCTCTACCATGAACGCTAAACTTACAAGAGCATTGCTCAACAGCTGCTCCTCCACTCTCTAAACAAGTGTAAGATTACATCATCTAACAGTAAAAAGTAAAAAAAAAAAAAAAAAAACATCAGGTTAGATGCAACATTAGACTACGTATAACAAGAAAACGAAGAATAAGAAGAAGGGAGAAAAGGCAAATTCATTCCACAGATGTTTCTTTCTCTTTCCTTTTCCCCTCCTCCCCCTTTTTATATATAAGGTCCCCGAGTATCCAAGCAATACTGTCCTAAATTGCTCACACATCTCTACACCTCTGCTTCTCCTGGCAAACTTCTTGCACCCTACTTAAAGCAGTCTTCCGCTCCAGTTGTAGCCTCTCCTGCTCCTCAGGGCAACTTATCCACGAAGGCTCCAAGTTCTTTTGGATCCGTAAAGAATAAGGTTTTGTTGTCATGAGTGAGCCTCACCTTGGCAGGGTAAAGGAGGGCAAATCGCAGTCCCTTGTCATACAAACGCTTGCAATGGAGGCCCATTTTCTTCCTTTGGTCGGATACTGACGCAGAGTAGTCCTGAAACAACAAAATCTGATGACCTCCACACGCCACTTTCTTCTTTCCCCGGAACGCCTGCATGATCTTATCTTTATCCGCATAGTTGAGGATTCGCGCCAGAACGGCTCGCGGTCGCTGGTCTCCCTCGCGGAGCGCTCCCACACGGTGTATTCTTTCAGCACGCAGTGTTTTCTCTTGGAGTTGTATATTCAGCTGCTCTGGGATCCCCTTTTCTACAAACTCCCATAGCTCTGTGTCCTTTACTGTTTCAGGTAATCCGATAATGCGAATGTTATTGCGCCTGCTGCGGTTCTCGTGGTCATCGACCTGCTGAGCCAGCTGCTTGCACTGACCCTCCAACGCAGCTATCCGCGCCTCCGTTGTCTCCGCTCTGTCTTCTTGTCTAGAAATGCGTTCTTCAGCCAATTGCAGCCTCACATTCTGTCCCTCCAATGCCTCCGTGATATGATCCATCCCTGCCTGTAGTTTAGTCAATTTCTCATCCAACGCTGCAGTAATCTGATGGGTCAGGTCCCGGATCGTCTCTGCTGGCATCACGAGCTGCTGAGGAGTGCTATTTGCCGCCACCACCGCCATTTTAGGTCTCTCCTTCAATGCACTGTGTTTCCTCGCCCGCGGGGCCCTAGATGGCATACCCCCTCGCAAGCACTCCACCCGATTCCGTTTCCACCTCAAAAGAAGCGCTGCTTATTGCTGAAATCGCCAATGGTAGAGGGAAGATCACTCCGGTGAGTTTACAACATTAAATTAGCAGGTTTTTAACCGATGGGAGCGGAGCCAGCCTTCGGGACGTCCGTTCAGCTCCTCCACATCACGTGACCCCGGATAAATCCTTCTTATCTGTTTCCTTCTCCGCTACTGCCAACTCCAGACTTCGCGCCTTCCGTCTCGCTGCACCCTACGCCTGGAATAAACTTCCTGAGCCCCTACGTCTTGCCCCATCCTTGGCCACCTTTAAATCTAGACTGAAAGCCCACCTCTTTAACATTGCTTTTGACTCGTAACCACTCGCCTCCACCTACCCTCCTCTCTTCCTTCCCGTTCACATTAATTGATTTGATTTGCTTACTTTATTTTTTGTCTATTAGATTGTAAGCTCTTTGAGCAGGGACTGTCTTTCTTCTATGTTTGTGCAGCGCTGCGTACGCCTTGTAGCTCTATAGAAATGCTAAATAGTAGTAGTAGTAGTCTCTTGTAACCAGAGCTAATATTGTGATGTCATAATGCCTCAGGCCACCAATAAGAGCCAACCTCATCAGTGATGTCACAATGGCTTGATTGTCCTATACTTGGCTTACTTTTATTACATAGCTCTTTGAGCAGGGACTGTCTTTCTTCTATGTTTGTGCAGCGCTGCGTATGCCTTGTAGCGCTATAGAAATGCTAAATAGTAGTAGTAGTAGTATTTAAATTTTTTTGTTAGCGCTTGGGAAATGGCCAAGTGGCAAGTGTTACACTTACTGCTCTGCCATTTCCATTAAAAAACCCCAAAAAGGTCCTTTTTAGTGGTGGCTGTAAAAGGAGGCCTTGGCCTGCAGCAAACACGTATGCTGCCGCCACCACAGGAGTCCTTTTTACTGCCGCTTGGTAAAAGGACCCCTTAGTTAAGTCAGTACAGCAGTGCAGTAACTGAGCACAGTATTTAAGTGCTCTAATAGAAGGTACTCTTCAGTTTTTAAGTCAGTTTCTTCCTGGGTAGTTCAATAACAGGGTGGTATTTGTAAAGGGAAGATGCTGGAATCATGTTGGGGTTTTGTTTTGTTTTTAATAAGCCAAATTCAGTCTGAAGGGATGTTTCACTATGTGGCATGTGAGGTGTGTTTAAAAATAAGGTTTAGTACCTCGAAAAGTCGGGATCAGCTTTTTCGGTGCTTGGGGCAGGCAAGCAGACAGAATTACAACCCCTCCCCCAACTCCCACTTGTGTAATTTGTTATAGACAATGTGGCTTCTCATGCATTTCACATAAAACACCGAACCTGTAATTTAAATATTGTGACCTGGATTAGCCACTGTTGCAAACAGGATACTGGGCTAGATGGACCGTTGGTCTGACCCAGTATGGCTATTTTTATGTTCTTACGTGATTTAATGGATGGCAAAAAAATGAGGCCCCTCTCCTCTCCCTCCTTTTATGCATCCAGCATCTGTCTTTTCTCCAGTTCTGCCCGCTGACATTAGCAACTTAGTGAGAGACAAGGCCAAAGCCAAAATTTGGGACTGGGGGCTAGCAAGTCAAGTTGGCAACTGTCCCCAGCTCCACATTCTCTTCCCGCAGTCCCTCTGTTCTCTTTCAGCTAGCGGCACACAGTGACTGACAGGGTGGGGGTGGTGCAGTGCAGCAGGTTGAAAGCACTTCAGGTCTGCTGTTGAGAGACTATGGGGTCCTTTTACGAAGCTGCGGCAAAAGGGGGCCTGTGCTGCATCGGCGCATGTTTTTGATGCGTTCCAAGGACCCCCTCTTACTGCAGTGGGTAAAAGGTAGATCTTTGGTTTGTATGTGTGTGTATGTTTGTTTGTTTTTTCAAGAAATGGCTGTGCGGCAAGTGAAGCACTTGCTGCGTGGCCATTTTGGGTGGGAGTACTTACCGCCACCCATTGAGGTGGTGTTGAGGGCTCCCATGCTAACCCGGTGATAATGAGCAGCGCGCGGCACTGCCTGATTACTGCTGGGTACACACCGCCACTACAAAAATGTAAATATCCAAAGTGGTCTTACAAGGTTGCCAGATTACATCACACAAAGTTGCCTCCAAGTCACTGCACAGCAATTTCACTGTAACCCTGCTGTAGGTGGTGGCTGAAACGTGGCCACATCAGGTGTTTTTATTCTAATCAGCTCTTATGTACGACATACTGCAGATACTGTGCTGCTTTCATTGCCTGAGTCATAGTGTGAAACCTCTAACCTAGTGGCTGAATTCAGGACCCTTGACTGCAGGACTTGGTTTATGATCCTTGGCAGACGACTGTCACTCTTCTATGACAGCGAGTATTGATAGAATATAAAATCCTGTGGATTTGAGGCTCTTGGCAGCAAACTGCATCCTGCTTCCACCTGAGCTTGAAACACAGCTGGAAACCCAGAGGCACAGGCGGAAACGGCCAGATATATAATTTAAAAAAATAAATTAAAAAATAAATAAAAGGGTTCCAGCCATATAATTGACTAACTTTTGTGGAGGAGTAGCCTAGTGGTTAGTGCAGTGGACTTTGATCCTGGGGAACTGAGTTCGATTCCCACTGCAGCTCCTTGTGACTCTGGGCAAGTCACTTAACTCTCCATTGCCCCTGGTACAAATAAGTACCTGAATATATTATGTAAACCGCTTTGAATGTAGTTGCAAAAACCTCAGAAAGGCGGTATATCAAGTATACAGAATTCAGTTCCAAGATGGCGCTTTGAACACACGCACCTGAGTTAGCTCCGAGTGGCTGCTGCAGATTGCTGTTTCTTCCGGGCTCCTCGACTCATCGATACCGATGGGGAAGCGAAGGGGGAAGGTAAAGGAGCTCCCCTCGACTCCTGGACCATCGTCGGGATTGAAACAATCCACTCTGCAATTTCCCACGGCGCAACTGTGTCCTCTGTGCACATCGACTCCTTCTGTAAATGCCGACGCATTGACGTCAATGGGAAGCGGAGACGGGGCTTCCCTGAGCCCCGAGGAACGCAGGGTTCCACCGCAGCCGGGGAGTGTGTTACTCACAACAGCCCAAGCAGAAACGGACACCGGAGTGGTGAATCCGCAACTGTTAGAGGGGAGGACTGCGGTGAATCAGAACAGGACCCAGGATCAGGCGTTTTCGGCCGATTTGGCCTTAAAGGTATTACCACAAAATATTGTGACTAAGCTTTCTCACACTGAGCTCCTGCCTCACACCCCGTTACCAACAGGTGGAATAATTAAACCCTTAAATGTGACGCTTGATTCACTGTGGGACATGGTATATAACCTCCATGCAAAAAATGTTGCAAGAAAATACTAATAATATTAGAACTCTTTCGGATGCTGTGCTGATACAGGCACAAGTGACTACGCAGCAGTCCTGTAAGATTGAGAGAGTGGATACTAAAATTCAAGAAATGGGGACCGTGGAATCTGCTTTGGTTAAAGACAACAATTTCTTGCACAAACGTTTGGAATACCTAGAAAATCAGGCTCGTAGACTTAACCTTCGGTTCCTTAATTTCCCCAAATCTCCTTTAATTTCCCCAATGGAGATGGTGAGAAAATATATGATTGATATTCTCGGAATGGACAAAGACCCATAACTCGGGCCTATTACATCTGGAATACTAGGGGGACAGTAGGAGATCCCCCTATACGAGGGACGGGTGAAGAAATGGATCTTACTTCCTTCCTGGAAAGTTCTTTGGAAGTAGTTACCCACAGGACGACTATGCTGGTCACTTTTGTGCTGGAACCAGACCGGAATGCAGTATTAAGGCTTTCCCTGAGACATTTAGAAAGATTGTTTATGGGTTGCAAGGTTAGAATTTTTCCTGATTTATCTAGGCCAACGCAAACGAGACGCAGGGCCTTTTTGGAACTGCGACCCAGAGTCGAGGCCATTAAAGCAAATTTTGATTTACGTTTTCCTTGTATATGTATCGTATTGCTTGAGGGCAAACAATTTCAATTTGTAGACCCTAAACAGCGTAAAGATTTTATTTTTATTTTTTATTACATTTCTACCCCGCGCTTTCCCACTCATGGCAGGCTCAATGCGGCTTACATGGGGCAATGGAGGGTTAAGTGACTTGCCCAGAGTCACAAGGAGCTGCCTGTGCCTGAAGTGGGAATCGAACCCAGTTCCCCAGGACCAAAGTCCACCACCCTAACCACTAGGCCACTCCTCCACTGTTGCTACTATTTGAGATTCTACATGGATCACCAATGTGGCCGCACAGGCTTCTGCTTCTGTGAGTCTGACGTCCTGCACATCAGACTCACAGAAACAGAAGCCTGCGCAGCCTTCTACATGGAATGTTGCTACTGGAATAGCAACATTCCATGTAGACTCTCCAATAGTAGCAACATTCCATGTAGAATCTCCAATAGTATCTATTTTATTTTTGTTACATTTGTACCCTGCGCTTTCCCACTCATGGCAGGCTGAATGCGGCTTACATGGGGCAATGGAGGGTTAAGTGACTTGCCCAGAGTCACAAGGAGCTGCCTGTGCCTGAGGTGGGAATCGAACTCAGTTCCTCAGGACCAAAATCCACCACCCTAACCACTCGGCCACTCCTCCAGATTTCTTAGATGCTAGAGTTGAAGTGACTGTTATATGCCCTCCTACATAACAGGCTGGAGTCTGAACACAGAGGTAGCAATTGTGTAATAATTCAATATTCCTGTTAAATTTCTCCTATCTTGGAATCAACCTTTTTTTTTTCTTTAAGTGTGGACGGGAAAAAAAAATGTTCTTATTGTTTCCTTATATGTTGAATGAAATGTTTTTCTGTTTATGGAACTGAATGTGAATTGCATGGTCACATTGTATTGTGTATCTTTGAAAATACTAAAATAAAAAATAATAAAAAAAAAGAAAGGCAGTATATCACGTCCCATTTCTCTTTCCCTTTCCCTTCTTTTTCATAAATTAAAAACTTCCAATGTTAAAATGTAGATTTTTCACATAAATGCTCTTGTTTTAGACCCTGGAGACCTTGGATAATGGGAAGCCATACACCGTATCGTATAGAATGGATTTGAAAATGGCAGTAAAATATTTGAGGTATGCAAATTCATATTTGTTTACAGAGGGGTGTGTGTGAATAAGAAGATATCTCCTAGGGGGTATGGGGCCTGGGGTCAATCTGTTGGATTGGTGGTGCTGTCCTTCCTGGGACAGGTTAAAAATCTTTGCCATGATTCTGGTACGCTAATTCTCAGAAAGAAGAACTAGAGGCAGAGTTAAAGCAGAATATGGAATGGAGGTGAAGTATCTTGAGGCATTTACCCTCTAACCCTGAAGGATGGCTATATCTACTCAAGTGAGAATGTTCCAGTTCTCCAGTAAGCATTTGATTACTACATACCATACCTCAACTGGTTTGAAGATTCACCACTACATAAAATGCATAAAGGTATAATTATTCAAAAAAGACAAGAGTAGCCAGAGGTAGGGACTTGCCATTTTCAACCCAGAGCCAGCATGAGCAGCAGGGATGCTGCCCACTTTAGCCTGGACAACCAGGGCATCCATCAGGTAGGCCTGGGAGAAGGTGGGTGGATGCCCTTGGGGGAGGTGGGGGCGTAGGGAAAGGAATGAAAATGTAGTGATTGGTTCTGAACTTGGGAATGAAGGTAGGCTCAGGCCTGGCATCTACCCTTAAAAATTTTTTTCACCTAATAAGAGCAAGGCTAGTTTTTCAGTGAGGATAGAGTTGTAAAGTGCTGTTGGCTCCTTACATAAGTGTGTGGTTTTCTCTTTCTCCCAGCTGCTCCCCAGTATCTCTCCACACTCATCCTTCCCTATACCCCTTCCCGTGCACTCCGCTCCATGGATAAATCCTTCTTATCTGTTCCCTTCTCCACTACTGCCAACTCCAGACTTCGCACCTTCTGTCTCGCTGCACCCTACGCCTGGAATAAACTTCCTGAGCCCCTACGTCTTGCCCCATCCTTGGCCACCTTTAAATCTAGACTGAAAGCCCACCTATTCAACATTGCTTTTGACTCGTAACCACTCGCCTCCACCTACCCTCCTCTCCTCCTTCCTGTACATATTAATTGATTTGATTTGCTTACTTTTTTTTTTGTCTATTAGATTGTAAGCTCTTTGAGCAGGGACTGTCTTTCTTCTATGTTTGTGCAGCGCTGCGTATGCCTTGCAGCGCTAGAGAAATGCTAAATAGTAGTAGTAGTAGTAAAATTAGTTACCATTGTTTATTTCTGTAGCAGTACCACTGTGCAGATAAGCAGAAGAGATTCAGTGCCACAGAACGAGGACTATGTAATGAAGACGCACACATAAGATCAATAAGATATATATGTATTCAGAGTAAAATGTACTTAAAATCAAAGAGCTATAAGGAAGCTATAGGATTTCGGATCTTTAAAAAAAAAAAAAAAAGTCTCCAAAAAGTAGAATTTAATCGTAGTTTGTGGTAATAAAATGCGTATTTTGCTGTTCAGATATTTTGCTGGTTGGGCTGACAAATGGCATGGAAAAACCATTCCTATAGATGGAGATTACTTTTGCTACACGAGACACGAGCCAGTGGGAGTATGTGGACAGATTATCCCGGTGAGTAATCCAAGCATAGAGGAAACTTGTTTTGTCATCTGGGGAGATGCAGGGAGAGAGGTAGTAATTCCTAAGCATGTAACCCCTCATTCTGTAACGAGGCACCTAAGAAAGGTTAAGTACCATTTTGGGGCATGTTTCTCAGTACCATGCACAACTTGTGTGCAACATACAGTATTCTGTAAATACTGCGTCTAGGAGTTCCCATTTAGGCCTGCCATTGACGTGGCCTAAATATTTACCCAGCAATGCTGACTTAAGCTTGTATTCTCTATTGGAATCTGGATACAAAGCAACACAGATGCTGTTATAGACTTAGGGCCAAACTGTATAACTAGCTCCTAAAAATTGGTGCCAGACAGGAAACGTGGTTAGCGCAATTCTATAAAGAGTATGCATCCTTTATAGAACTGTTAGGCGCACTACGCTGCGCCTAACTGTAGGCAGCTGCAATTAGGCCTGCTATGAGCAGGCTTAAATACTTGTGCCTAAGGAAGGCGTGGTTCTATATCAACGTGCATAAAATATCAGAACGCCCCTAAACGTGCCCCCAAATTGTTACGCGAGAGAGGATTTAGGCACATTCTGTTATAGAATCGGATATTCGCATGAATTCTAATTGCCAATTAGTCCTGATAATTGGTGGTTAGTTGCCAATTATTAGCACCAATTATTTTGTTCAGTTAAGTTGTGTGCACAGTTTTTGGCTGTGTGTCCCAATTAGCACACACAACTTAAGGCACCATTTTTAGAATCTGAGCATTAGTTAGCAGGCAGCATCCATCTGAACAATCAACGACTTTTTGCCCTTCAGAAAAGCATTGAAGACCTATCTCTTCAAGAAAGCCTACCCTAACGATTCAACTTAACTAAAGTCTGCCCACATGATTCTTACCGACGATTGTTATACATTGACCATGTTTCCCATTATCCTTATTGCTATCCCATATCTATTCCTCTCCATCTTCCTGCGCCTACCTCCTACCGCTCATTTCCTTCTGCACTCAATTCCTCCTATGTTCAATTTTACTTATCCGTTAACCCCATTAATACTACGTTTACTACTAATTGTACATTCTTCTTATGACTTTGTATTTCTTTATATTGTTACTATGTAAGCCGCATTGAGCCTCATGTGTGGGAAAGTGCGGGGTACAAATGTAATAAATAAATCAAGCTACCTAAATTGTGGCTCCCGGGTACAGAACTGCCGCCGTGAGTGCTAGTGCAGTAATCCTTGCTAATTTAGAATCCCAAGCAAAGCATTGAACAAAAAGCAGGATTTTGAAAATCTGCCATCCTAGAGTAGTTAACTTCTTAGAGAAGCAGAGAAACCAGGGTTCAAATAGTGCTGCTGCTGACAATTTTGAGGCGTATTTTCAAAGCACTTAGACTTTGCAAAGTTCCACAGGTTATTATGACTTTGTAAGTCTAAATGCTTTGAAAATGAGCCCCTTTGTGACCTTGCCTCTGGTACAACTCGATTGTAAATCGGTTTAGGCAGGGAAGTAATTCATATACCTGAATACATAATGTGCCCTGAGCTTGAATTTGGAAAAGGCACACAATCAAATATATATTACAGATAGTGCCGTAGCGAGGGCGGCTGACACCCGGGGCGGTTCACCGCTGCGCACCCCCCCCCCCCCCCCCACTGGGTGCAGCACAGCGCACCCCCCCCCCCCCCCAGAGCGCATTCTTACCAAAGAGGGCGGGCGGGAGGACTGGTCTGCCCCGAGTGCACGTCGCTGGGAGCTGCGTCTGCTCTGCTGCTTCCCTGCTCGCTCTGCCCCGGAACAGAAAGTAACCTGTTCCGGGGCAGAGAAAGCAGTGAACCAGCGAAGTCGACACCCCCCTTTCCTACGCCACTGGTTACAGATAATATTCCGTGTTTGATGCAGTTCTAAAATGGGATTTCGTTCCTTCTGTCTTTGAAACATTTTTTCAAAGAATCGCATGCATCTGTGTTCCTGAACTTAGTCTGGTATATTTTTGTAAAAGGGGGGGGGGGGGGGGGGTTTAAAAGAAAAACACTGGTCATCAACAGAAATTACTGTCAGATCTTTCCTATCCTCTCTACCCCAATGTTAAAAAGACAAAGAATAGCATTGTCCCTAGGTAGCAATCTCAGGTTAATTTTGTGCTCATTTAGGTAGCAAAAAGGGATTTCTGATTAGTGTGTGTTTTGTTTTTTTTGTTTTTTTTTTGCTTATAAATATAAGTTTTTGGCTCAATATTCAAAAATCCTTATCTGGGTAACAGCACCTGCTACTCGGATAAGTAGCACTGTCAAGGGCCTTCCTGGATTTTCTGTGGCATTTATTTAGATCGGTTTGGAGATATTTCATCATTTGATCCTTCATCACATACTCAAGCAAAATGTATTCAAATAATATGCATGGAGAACCTTCAGCAGATGGGAGGGGGTGCCAGCACACATCGGTGCCTTACTCTTTTGCGCCTAAATATGAGCCTTGCTAAAACCACATTTTCACGAGCGTCACATTTAGGCACAGAAGAACAGTGTTTTTATCGCCCAAGTTTCCAAGTTTATTTCAAATTTGATATACGGCCCATAGGAATTAATTTTTAAGCAGTTTACAACTCAATATAAAATAATAAAAATGCCATTTTTAATAAAAGAACAAGACTTAATAATAGAACAAGACCACCACAAATTACAAACAAGAAAAGAAAACAAATTCCTAAAGCTTAAACACATAACATACAGCTATATCCGATGCTGATCAGTCTGGGCCCCAACCGACAGGCCAACAAGCGATCGGAAAGCTGGCTATACTGCACATTATATACACAGAAAACTTGTGCAGCAAACTGAAGGACCCTTTTACTAAGCCGTGTAAGCATCTAGTCGTGCCCAACGTGCACCAAAATGGAGTTACCGCCTGACTACTGCGTGGCTCTTGTGGTAATTTCATTTTTGGCGCGTGTCTGAAAAAATATTTTTTATTTTCGGAAATGTACAGGTCATTACCGCCCGGATTCTTTACCACTAGGTCAATGGCTGACGGTAAGGTCTCAGACCCACGCGGCAATTTTGATTTTGCCACACATCCATTTTCGGCAAAACAAAAGGCCTTTTTTTACAGGTACACTGAAAAATAGATTGGCGCGCGCCCAAAACCGTGCCTACACTACTGCAAGCCATTTTTCAGCGCGCCTTTGTAAAAGGACCCCTGAGGGGCCCTTTCACTAAGCTGCAGCAAAAAGTGGCCTATGGCAATGCAAGCACGTATTTTGGGAGCGCTCCGGGCCACTTTTACCATGTCCTGGAAAAAAGACCCTTTTTTTTTTTTTTAAAGGGCCGGAAATGGACATGCAGCAAAATAAAAACCAATGTGCATCCATTTTCATCCTGAGACCTTACCACCACCCAATGACTTAGCAGTAAGGTCTCACGTGCTACCCAGGCTGTAGGCATGTATCATGTGCCCAATGCCGTTTACTGCCAGATAAATGCTTCGCGGTCCACATGTTTTCGGTGCACACCAAATTCAGTTACTACCTGGGGCATGGGGTATCCGGGTGGTAATGCTGATTTGGTGTGCCCTGGACGTGTGTAGGCCTTTGCGTGCCTTTGTAAAATGGTCCCTGAGTAAAGATAATTACATTTTAAAATAGCAGATATCACATAATGTACAATGAATATGTGTGTAAACCTCACGCACAAAGGTGATGAAACTTGAAACCGTGACAATTCATCACTCGCAAGTAATTTACAAAGCACATATCACAGTTGGGTTGGAGAGGGTGGGAATGGAGTGAGGAGAGGAAGTGAGGTAGCTTCTTGGAGACTTGTGTAGATAAAACAGGAAAGAGAATTCAGTGTGTGTTTTGAGGCTTATATTTAGGTGCAAAAGAAAGGCGTGCCAGCCAGTGTGTGCCGACACTTCCGCTTTCCTTTGGACACGCGCACAAAGAAGCTGCAATTATCTGCATGCTCCTCCTCCCCCATTTGTTTCATCACGCGCACAGTCTGAATGCATGATGAAATGTCTGTGCTGGTGCCGATGTCACATGATGGAAGTGGCAGATTAAAGTGATGAAAACGCTGCTGTTCTGCACCTAAATATGAGCCTTGCAAAAATTGTATGTATAAGAACTTTTAGCGAGGCTCATATTTAGGTGCAACACTTCCCCCCCTGTTTTCCACACACACAATTTGAATACATTTATGTTGACCATGGTGATGAAATGTCCATATACCCATTCAGACCACCCCAGCACTATCGGATAGTGCTAGGACAGTACGGACCAAAGCTAAAGTTGAACTTAACAGCATTAAATATTGCTGTTATCTGGATAAGGTTGCAATCTGCAGAGTATCTGAATAGCAGCTGGCACTAAATATTCTGGTATGTTTATGCACTGTGGCCAGCGTTTAAAAGAGCAATCTTTAAATTTGGATGCTCTGTGGTGTGGTTCCCTGAGGAAGCAACACGAAACGGAACCGTTGGGACCGTCCATGGATTAACACGCAAGCTGGAGTCGACATTGTAAGGATAAGTCTAGTTAAATTTATCTTTTTTTGACTCTATAAGATTTGGAGAAACATTGATGCATAAAGACTTGTTTTTCAAGACGTATATATAAAAGAGACTAAAAATAAAAAAAGGGGTTTTTTTTTTTTAGTCGATGATGACTTTTTACTTTTTACTGTGTGCAATCATCCATTGAGGTTTTGCCACAGTTCGTTGAGACTTTTTCCCCCGTGTGTTTTTTTGAGATTATCAACATCATTTGCAGTAGAATTGATCTGTGTGGAGAATTATACAGCGTTTAAAAGAAACACTGACCGCAGATGGCCAGTTTTTATGCCTAAGCTACAACCAATGGCACGAGCCCTTTGTCCAGGGATAACTGATGGTCATAGGTACAGGGCTTTATTCATCAACATTCCTCATAGCAATGAGCAAGTATTCCACATAACTCCATTTAAGAGCAATTTTCAAATGTCTGCACTGGGACAAAGGCCTCATGTACTTCTTACCCAGGGCTAAGCACCAACTCGTGAGGTATTGTGACTTTGAATTTCACCACAGGTACAAATTACATGTGACCACTTGTGCTTGCTTTTCTGCAGGTAGAAGTTTTCAGAGAAATTACAGTATAGAGTTGAAAATGCAATCTAACCCCCCCCCCCCTAAAAAAAAAATAAATTCACTTCCTTTTGATGTGACTAAAAGTGTCCTCCTTGATAGCATCATGTAGGCACTTAAGCCACATCCAGGGAGGGTAGTTTTCAGATAGCCTGTTTAATACAATTCAAACACTACCCATGTAAATCACTTTTGAAAACCGCCCTCCAATTCCATTGGTTTGCATTAAGATTTTATGTTTCAACATTTTTATTGAACAACCGATACAGAAATAAAATTTTGCACATATGAATCTACAAAGCCAGTTGTCGTCTGTGTTCATTATCAGCATCCAACATTATTTCCCCTCCCCCTTTTCCACCCTCCTCCCCCACCCCTCCTTCCCTCCTCTTTCCAGTGATACCATCCGTTTGTATACTCCTTCACCCCTCTCTCCCCGATCTCCCTCCTGGCTTGTATTCTGAGAGCCCTGAGAGATCCCTTCCCCCTTCCTTCCTTCCCCCCTCCCCCCCACTGTCTTTGACTATAGTATATGTGTGATCAGAATTATCTTTAACCTTCAGGGTGTCGCATTATGCCTATTAAGTAGTAAGCTACGTCCTCTAGGGCTTAATGCCTCCAAATAAGGGCCCCATATCTGTTTGAATTTTGTGCATTAAGATTTTAAAAGGAAGCAGGGGGTCCCTTTTGTGTCTTCTTTCAGTGGAATTTCCCCCTGATGTCGCAGACCTGGAAGCTCGGTCCAGCTTTGGCCACAGGAAACGTGGTTGTAATGAAGGTGGCAGAACAGACTCCCCTGACAGCTCTTTATGTGGCCAGCCTTGTTAAAGAGGTGAGAAATATAGTATGCCCTATCAGATTGACTCTACACTTGTCTTTTAGATTGTACACTTGTCTCTAGATTATACACCTGTCTTTTAGATTGTAAGCTCCTTGAGCAGGGACTGTCCTTCCATGTTAAATTGTACAGCGCTGCGTAACCCTAGTAGCGCTTTAGAAATGTTAAGTAGTAGTAGTAGCAACAACCAGTAACATTAGGACGTGTGCAGCTTCATGTACAGTTAACTAATGTTTCTGATGGCCACAATACAAGAGAGGGGAGTAAACGTTTACCAGGAAGAACAAATCTTTTTCAGTGCAGTCTTAGAGGTACCTGGAAGATGATGTAAGTTAGCTACGGCCAAACAGGATCAGTATCAAAAATATATATTCAACCCATGTCTCAGAAGTACATCTGAATCATGGTTCAGTGCGCTAACCACTATGCTGGTTTTCCACCCCACCCCAAATAAATAAGCAAATCTAAATAGTATTAGAGTTCGGGCTAAAATAAGAAAGCAAAAGGTTTCTATAAAGGTCAGAATGTGTTGGCGATCTTGGCGGTTACCTCCTTGTTTTGGGTATTCCAGCTCGGTCAGAATCGAGGCTGGGATTCTGGGTTATGAATGACTATGGGGATTTCTCCGTTTCACCTACTTTTATATTTTCCTTCCACTCGATTTAGTCCAGCTGTTGCTGTGATGGTTTTGGGCCAGGGCAGCGCACAAGGGTCCATCCAGAATCCCGCGGTCATAGGCCCTCAAGTCAAGCCACTAGGTGCAGTGTTGCCTTTTAAACAGTGGCCAGGACTCCCATCTTCCCTCTCCCCCTCCCCATTCCCTTCTGTGGAGAGGGGGTTGTGTACATTGCGTTTGTGACGTCAAACCTGGGGACACAAGCGTGGAAGCTCCTGGTCAGCTCCTAAAAGTCAATTTATGATAAATCTATTTCTCGTTCCTAGGGCTATTTGCTTGAAGATACCCACTGTTCTTTATCAGCTATGGGCTAGGAATTTTAAGATCGGGGTTTAGAACCAAGGATAGAGTGTAATAAGATTCCTATATGTAGAGCAAAATTTGTATTGGGTTGCAATCGGTGGTCCCTCTAAGGACGAAGTTCATATGAGCAAACTTGCGATACATCTGTTTCTTGAGCTTTTGGTTTGCAGCAGTCACTACATAAAACCATTGGGGGAGGTGGAATTCAAGCTGGGATGTGGCTGATTCTTGAGTTGGTCCAGTAAGTTATATTCCTCAGTGGGTTACAGACTGGAAGAGGTTGGGGTTCACTGTTTCATGGTGATAATGAGTGTTGCTGGGTGGTAATAGTAAACTTTCAAAAATGAACTTACTTTTGTATACCTACAGGCTGGATTTCCACCAGGTGTTGTGAATATTATCCCTGGAATGGGGCCTACAGCGGGAGCTGCCATTTGTTCCCACATGGATGTGGCTAAAGTTGCATTCACAGGCTCCACTGAGGTAAGACAGCAGGCGTCATTAGAAAAACCGGAAAGGCGAGCAGCAGTCTGTGTTATTTCTTTTGCAGTCCAAAAGCAGGAATTGCGTCATATGTTGCTGGATATTTTCTAGGCGGATTTCATCTGTGCTTAAACTGAGCTTTTTTGCTCTTCGAAGGATAAGATCAGTAAGAGGTATTCTAGATTTTTCAGGGTTACATAGTTTATTTCATGCTTTCATTTGTTCACAGACTATTGTAATGTGGTTTATGCTGGTATTCCAAATTCTGCAAGAAAACATTTGTAAACTCTCCAAAATATGGCAGCTCGTTTATTATGTCACGCAAAACGCTCTGATCATATTACTTCTTTGTTGCTGAAATTGCATCGGTTACCTGTACATTTGAGAATACATTTTAAGATTTACCCTGGCACATAAAGCGATTTATACGGGTTTGCCTGATTATTTGACGTTATTGACTATCCCCTATGCTCTGGCGCACTGTCTGTGTTCACGTAGTGATCAGACTTGTCTTGTCTAATCCCAGGCAAGCATATTAGGAAGTAATAAGAAAAGGTGCATTTTATTTTTGGGGAGTCTTCCCTTGTATATAAGAGCAGAGCTCTGAAAATACATATTTTTTTTTCAACTATATTTTATCTTTTTTGGTGTGATTTGTTTTCTTGTCTATATATTGGCGTTCTTTTCTATTTTTCTTATGTTTTATTAATTTTTGTAAATAGCTTTGATTTCTTCGTTAAGGCAATTTCGTCAAGTTTAAATAAACATGTTTAAGTTGTGTGGGCTTTGAGTCTTATTAATGTTGTAATATGTGAGTGAGTTTTACTATTGTGTATGTGACTCTGTAATCCACCTAGAACATTTAGCGATAGTGCGGAATATACATTTTTTAATACATTTTTTGAATAGTTTTTAAAGGTAACCGTTTTTTAGATCAGAAAAACTCATTTGTAGTAGTGAGACTTTCCAGGAAATTTGTACATCTGTTCCTTCACAAGGAGGTGCCCTGAAAAGGTTCTCGGTCTGTTTCCAACTGGACAGTTCACCCACCCACCAGTTCCGATCTAGACAATTCCCACTGAACCAATTCCCAGCATACCAGGAAGGACTATACATAAGTACATAAGTAATGCCATACTGGGAAAAGGCCAAGGGTCCATCGAGCCCAGCATCTCGTCCACAACAGCGGCCAATCCAGGCCAAGGGCACCTGGCAAGCTTCCCAAACGTACAAACATTCTAGACATGTTATTCCTGGGATTTTGGATTTTTCCAAGTCCGTTTAGTAGCGGTTTATGGACTTGTCCTTTAGGAAACCGTCCAACCCCTTTTTAAACTCTGCTAAGCTAACCGCCTTCACCACATTTTCCGGCAATGAATTCCAGAGTTTAATTACACGTTGGGTGAAGAAAAATTTTCTCCAATTTGTTTTAAATTTACTACACTGTAGTTTAATCGCATGCCCCCTAGTCCTAGTATTTTTGGAAAGCGTGAACAGACGCTTCACATCCACCTGTTCTACTCCACTCATTATTTTATATACCTCTATCATGTCTCCCCTCAGCCGTCTCTTCTCCAAGCTGAATAGCCCTAGCCTCCTTAGTCTTTCTTCATAGGGAAGTCGTCCCATCCCCGCTATCATTTTAGTCGCCCTTCGCTGCACCTTTTCCAATTCTACTATATCTTTCTTGAGATGCGGTGACCAGAATTGAACACAATACTCAAGGTGTGGTCGCACCATGGAGCGATACAACGGCATTATAACATCCTCACACCTGTTTTCCATACCTTTCCTAATAATACCCAACATTCTATTTGCTTTCCTAGCCGCAGCAGCACACTGAGTAGAAGGTTTCAGTGTGTTATCGACGACGACACCCAGATCCCTTTCTTGGTCCGTAACTCCTAACGTGGAACCTTGCATGACGTAGCTATAATTCGGGTTCTTTTTTCCCCACATGCATCACCTTGCACTTGCTCACATTAAACGTCATCTGCCATTTAGCCGCCCAGTCTCCCAGTCTCGTAAGATCCTCTTGTAATTTTTCACAATCCTGTCGCGAGTTAACGACTTTGAATAACTTTGTGTCATCAGCAAATTTAATTACCTCGCTAGTTACTCCCATCTCTAAATCATTTATAAATATATTAAAAAGCAGCGGTCCTAGCATAGACCCCTGAGGAACCCCACTAACTACCCTTCTCCATTGTGAATACTGCCCATTTAACCCCACTCTCTGTTTCCTATTCCCACCCATAACCCAAAAAAATACAAAACACACAAGGCAACTAATCTTTCTTCCTTTTCTCTTTCAGATTGTTTGGGGGGGGCCAGTACCCCCTCACCCCCCCCCAAAAAAAAATATCATCTGTTACACATCCCTTTCCACTTCCAGATGTCCAGTTCATGTGGTGGGGGGGGGGGGAGGTAATGCCCCTCACACCCCCAAACTAGGTTTCAACCTAATTCAGCCCCTCAAAATGACACACTGATTACGATTTATAACAAATTGCTACTCTATGAAGTTATTCTGTTAATATACGTCCTCTGTGTAGATCGTATGCTTCTCTAACTTCTTTGTTCCAGATACTGTTAATAAATACATTTTTTTTTTTTAACTCACCGCCAGGACTTATGGGAACCAATACATGAAAGAAGCTTTGGTTGGCTTTAAAAAAAAAAAAGGCTAGGGAGGGTGGGAAATGAGGGCGGGGAACGAGTGAGAGTCCTTGGTGGGAACTGTCCGGGTGGGAATTCGCCTGATACCCCTGAAAAAGGTGGTGCTCTCTATGTAAAGCCAAGAGCAAGAACCAGTTATGAAGTTTTAGTACTGACCTGTTGCTGGCCTAGTTTTGGAACTGCAAAGAAAATGAGCCAATTGCAGCCAAAGCAGACATCTTGGTGCTGTGGTTTCTTATGTATCGGTGCTTTTGTAAGTGGAAAGCTTGGCTTGTATGTGAGCTCGTGTACTGAAAGTTCCCCTGTTTGTTACAGGTTGGTCATAGCATCCAGCAGGCTGCAGGGAGCAGTAACCTGAAGAGAGTGACCCTGGAGCTTGGTGGAAAGAGTCCAATTATCGTCATGTCTGATGTAGATTGTAAGAGTTTACTTACACCAGCATTGGGCATATGTGTTTCCCTTGCCACCATGGAATTACACTCCCTTTTATTTTTCCCACCCTGGAGGAAAAAAATGGCTAAACAATGGTAGAGGCAGTGGCGTACCAAGGTGGGGGCGGTCCACCCCGGGTGCACGCTGCTGGGGAGGTGCCGCGGCACGCGCCTGCTCCGAGTTCGCTAAACTTCGTCGCTCGTTCGTTGCAGCTCCCTCTGCCCTGGAACAGGTTACTTCCTGTTCCAGGGCAGAGGGAGCTGCAGCGAAGCGAAGTTTAGCGAACTCGGAGCAGGCGTGCGTCGCGGCACCCCCCCCCAAGCGACGTGCACCCGGGGGGGTGTCATTTCGCCGGAGGGGAGGCGAAGGTGTCATTTAGCGGGGGGCGCGCTGCACCCGGGGGGAGGGGCGAATCGGCGCTCCGCCCCAGGTGCCATCCAGGCCAGGAGTGCCACTGGGTAGAGGTCACAGGATAGGAAAAAAATAAGCTTAACTGAAGGTAGTATGGGGGTAATTTTTAAAACTGCCTACATTTGTTTCAAAGCCCGTGGGTCCTCCTTAACCAACAGACTTTTAATGATTTTCATCTAAAAGTACCCATGCTTTTTACTGTAATGAAGTACCTGCAAATATTTAATTTGTACGGGTATTTTTCTGGCAAAAAAACATGAATATTTTTGAAAATTCAGAAGTAGGCATGTTTTGGTTGCTCATGAAGCTCCCCCCCCCCCCCCCCCCCCCCCACCATACTGCAAAAATAAATGCAAAAATAGAGGACATGAAAACATACTTAACATATAGGTCGGGAAATTTTGTCTAAAAGCCCACTACCACTGGTAAAGCATTTGTTTTAACCTGTGGAAATGGCTTTTAAAATCGCTCTCCCTCTGTCTAAGAAACAAAATTAAACAAAGAAGGGTAAACTAACCTCAAGTTTATAGAGCACATTAAAGGGGAAAATACAGGAGTGATATTAAACTAAATCCAATCGAAAAAGAAAACAGAGAAAAGAAAAAAAATGATACATTTTTATTGGACTAACTTAATACATTTTTTGATTAGCTTTCGAAGGTATCCCTTCTTCATCAGATCAGAAATAAGCAAATTTTGATAAGTAACAGCATATATAAGTGAAACATCAAAGTATTTCAGTGACAGTCTGAAGGGATGAGGGAGGGGTGGGCTAGGTGAGAAACAGAGAGGGCTGAGAGGATGAGGGGCAGGGAGATATGCATGGTGATCAGAGGGTGACAAAGCAGTGATATTTCATGGTTTATAATGGACTAGAAAATCCAGATCTTTTTTAAGTCCTGTCTGGTGGGTGTCCAGATAATTAAACACTGTACCAATGATTTTATGGTGCAAATACTGAAAGGAAACTTTAAAACAATACAGGAACGCAAGACCTTTTGAAGTCAAAATAATTAAATATTTCCCCTTTCCCCCATCCTTTTTAAATCCTCTTTAGTGGACTGGGCGGTTGAACAATCCCACTTTGCCTTGTTCTTCAACCAAGGGCAGTGCTGCTGTGCGGGCTCTCGTATCTATGTACAGGAAGACATTTATCCGGAGTTCCTGGAGAGGAGTGTTGAAAAAGCAAAAGCTAGAATTGTGGGTAACCCATTTGACTTCAAGACAGAACATGGACCTCAGGTCAGTTTACAAAATACTGTCTGCTTCCCCAAATCCCTCATGTACCATTACTATAAGGCCAGAAAAGATCTGATCTTTTTATTCCAAGAATATTGAACAAAAGTGAGAGGGCACAATCTGAGCTAATCAGAAATTGATTTTATGCTAGTTGAAGCATGGGCATAGTTTGACAGTTTCATTTGGGAGGCAAAGGGCGGGGCATGTCTCTCTCCTGCCGCTCCCCCCCCCCCCCCCCCCCGCCACCACCACAGCACTGGAGTCTTCTAGTGGTGCCCGGTATCACCGTCCCCCGTCTTCCAATCCCCGAGCCCCTGGCAGCCTCAGCGAAAGCAGCACGCATACTGCTTTAGACCTGCCCTGGAGGCCCTTCTCTCTCCTACAGCTTCCTGCCTGCATGGGAACAGGAAGCAGTGTTGTCAGGTGGGCGGTTTTACCGCCCAATTGGGCGGTTTTCTGCGACCCGCTGCGGGAAATTTTTGCCCGCGGCGGGTTGCGGTTTTTTGGGCTTGTTTGGGGTCTTTTGGGTGTTTTTTTAAGCGTTTTTTTTCGGCCGCGGGGGGCGGGGTTATTGTTCTGGGCGGGGTTATTGATCTGGGCGGGGTTATTGATCTGGGTGGGGGCCGATGACGTGGGAGGCGGGGTTGATGATGTGGGAGGCGGGGCCGATGACGGCGGGGGTGGGGGATGCGGGGGTGGGGGTGTCAGGGGCGGGGTTTGACTTTGGGCGGGTTTTGGGCTGGATTTGGGCTCGTTTGGGTGGGAAAAAAATTTTCCACCTGGCAACCCTGACAGGAAGTTGAAGGAGAAAGAAAGGCTTCCGGGGGCAGGTCTAAAGCAGCATGCGTGCTGCTTTCTGGCAGAGGCTGCCGGTGGCTCGGGGATTGGAGGATGGGGTGGCAGCTTGTTTGGGGGGGGGGGGCACTGCCACCCCTCCCCCCCAAAACTGTGCCCATAGGTTGGAGAGAGAGAGAGATTCTTCACAGAGAACATTCCAGTCGGTGTCACAGCAACAGCTAAAACAAAAAAAATTGGAGGAGAAAAGGATTGGTGGATAAGATGATGTGCTGACCCTAGGTATTTGAGATTAGGAATTACATTTCTTAAAATCTACTTTTGAAATTTTAAATAAGGTATGTTGTGGTAAATTTTGGTGATTGGGCCGGGAGGAGGAGTGATGTGAAGAGGAGTTGGCGGATAGGGATGGGTATGGAGGGTATTTATTCCTGGATTAAGGGGGTTGTGGGGAAGAAGTGCAAAAGATCTGGAGTATTTGTTAATGTGATGGTAAAGCAAGGGATGCTGGGCCTGTTTCTGTACTATACAATGCACTGTGCACTACTATGTGGAGGGCCAAGATTCTGCTCACCAGGCTGGCTTGAGGTGGGGGGGGGGGGGGGGAGGTGATATGATACAGACATTTTAAGTACTTGAAAGGTGTTAATATACAAACAAATCGCTTTAGAGGCGTAGGGGCGATAGAACTAGAGAACATGAATAGAGATTGCAGGGAAGTAAACTCGGGGTGTAAGTCAGTAAATCTTTACAAAGAAGGTAGTGGACACCTAGAACACCCTTCCAGGAGAGGTGGTAAGTCAAAACCTGTGTGTGAATTCAAAAATGTATCGGTTAGACACAGGAGATGCCTAAGTAGAAATTGGATGGAAATGCAACATGGCTGTTGAGGTGTGATGTTGGGCAAGAGTAGTGGGAACTAAAGCCAAAGCCGGACAGACAGACTTCTATCTCCTGCAAATGGTAAACATAGTAACATAGTAGATGACGGCAGAAAAAGACCTGCACGGTCCATCCAGTCTGCCCAACAAGACAACTCATGTGTGCTACTTTTGTGTATACCCTACTTTGATTTGTACCTGTGCTCTTCAGGGCACAGACCGTATAAGTCTGCCCAGCACTAGCCCCGCCTCCCAACCACTGGCTCTGGCATAGACCGTATAAGTCTGCCCAGCACTATCCCCGCCTCCCACCAGCGGCTCTGGCACAGACCGTATAAGTCTGCCCAGCGCTATCCCTGCCTCCCAACCTCCAGTCCTGCCTCCCACCACTGGCTCTGGCACAGACCGTATAAGTCTGCCCCGCACTATCCCTGCCTCCCAACCTCCAGCCCCGCCTCCCACTACCGGCTCTGCTATCCAATCTCGGTTAAGCTCCTGAGGATCCTTTCCTTCTGAACAGGATTCCTGTATGTTTATCCCACGCATGTTTGAATTCCGTTACCATTTTCCTCTCCACCACCTCCCGCGGGAGGGCATTCCAAGCATCCACCACTCTCTCCGTGAAGAAATACTTCCTGACATTTTTCTTGAGTCTGCCCCCCTTCAATCTCATTTCATGTCCTCTCGTTCTACCGCCTTCGTATCTCCGGAAAAGGTTCGTTTGCGGATTAATACCTTTCAAATATTTGAACGTCTGTATCATATCACCCCTGTTTCTCCTTTCCTCCAGGGTATACATGTTCAGGTCAGCAAGTCTCTCCTCATACGTCTTGTTATGCAAATCCCATACCATTCTCGTAGCTTTTCTTTGCACCGCTTCGATTCTTTTTACATCCTTAGCAAGATACGGCCTCCAAAACTGAACACAATACTCTAGATGGGGCCTCACCAACGACTTATACAGCGGCATCAACACCCCCTTTCTTCTGCTGGTCACACCTCTCTCTATACAGCCCAACAACCTTCTAGATACAGCCACCGCCTTGTCACACTGTTTCGTCACCTTCAAATCCTCAGATACTATCACCCCAAGGTCCCTCTCCCCGTCAGACTCTCACCACCTAACACATACGTCTCCCGTGGATTTCTATTCCCTAAGTGCATCACTTTGCATTTCTTCGCATTGAATTTTAATTGCCAGACCTTAGACCATTGTTCTAGCTTCTTCAAATCCTTTTTCATGTTTTCCACTCCCTCCGGGGTGTCCACTCTGTTACAGGTCTTAGTATCATCCGCAAATAGGCAAACTTTACCTTCTAACCCTTTGGCAAGGTCACTCACAAATATATTGAACAGAATCGGCCCCAGCACCGATCCTTGAGGCACTCCACTACTCACCTTTCCTTCCTCCGAGCTAACTCCATTCACCACCACCCTCTGGCGTCTGTCCGTCAACCAGTTCCTAATCCAGTTCACCACTTTAGGTCCTATCTTCAGCCCATCCAGTTTATTTAAAAGCCTCCTGTGGGGAACCGTGTCAAAAGCTTTGCTGAAATCTAAGTAGATTACGTCCATAGCTCGTCCCTGATTCAATTCTCCTGTCACCCAATCAAAAAACTCAATGAGATTCGTTTGGCACGATTTCCCTTTGGTAAAACCATGTTGTCTCGGATCTTGCAACTTATTGGCTTCCAGGAAATTCACTATCCTTTCCTTCAGCATCGCTTCCATTACTTTTCCAATAACCGAAGTGAGGCTTACCGGCCTGTAGTTTCCAGCTACTTCCCTATCACCACTTTTGTGAAGAGGGACCACCTCCGCCATTCTCCAATCCCTCGGAACATCTCCCGTCTCCAAGGATTTATTAAACAAATCTTTAAGAGGACCCGCCAGGACCTCTCTGAGCTCCCTTAATATCCTGGGGTGGATCCCGTCCGGTCCCATGGCTTTGTCCACCTTTAGCTTTACAAGTTGTTCATACACACTCTCTTCTGTAAATGATGCTGTATCCACTCCACTATCATTTGTACTTTTTCCAGTCCATCGCGGTCCTGCTCCAGGATTTTCTTCTGTGAAAACAGAACAAAAGTATCTATTTAGCAAATTTGCTTTTCCTTCATCACTATCTACATAGCGGTTCGCAGTATCTTTTAGTCTCACAATTCCCTTTTTAGTCATTCTCTTTTCACTAATATACCTGAAGAAATTTTTGTCACCCCTCCTTACATTTCTAGCCATTTGTTCTTGCGCTTTCGCCAGACGTATCTCTCTCTTGGCTTCTTTCAGTTTCCTCCGGTATTCCTTCCCGTGTTCCTGTTCTTGAGTTTTTGTGTATTTCTGGAACGCCAACTCTTTAGCCTTTATTTTCTCAGCCACTTGCTTGGAGAACCATATCGGTTTCCTTTTTCTCTTGCTTTTATTTACTTTCCTTACATAAAGGTTTGTAGCCCTATTTATAGCTTCTTTCAGCCTGGACCACTGTCCTTCCACTTCTTGTACTTCCTCCCAGCCCATCAGCTCCTTCCTCAGGTATTCCCCCATTTTAGTAAAGTCAGCACGCTTGAAATCCAGGACTTTGAGTTTTGAGTGGCTGCCCTCCACTACAGCAGTCATATCAAACCAAACCGTTTGATGGTCACTGCCGCCCAGGTGGGCACCCACTCGGACATTTGACACGCTATCCCCATTTGTGAGCACCAGATCCAGCGTTGCTCCCTCCCTTGTGGGTTCCGTCACCATTTGTCTGAGCAAAACACTTTGGAAAGCATCCATGATCTGTCTACTTCTCTCCGATTTTGCCAACGGAACCTTCCAATCTACATCCGGCAGATGGAAATCTCCCAGCAACAGCACCTCCCTCTTCTTTCCTAACTTTTGAATATCCGCGATCAGATCCCTATCTAGTTCTTCCAGTTGTGTTGGGGGTCTGTAGACAACACCCACATGGACTGAGGTTCTATCATCTCTTTTTAAGGTGATCCATATCACTTCTTCTTTTCCCCAGGTCCCTGTCATTTCAGTCGCCGTGATATCATTTCTCACATACAGAGCTACTCCTCCACCTTTACGACCCTCTCTATCCTTCCTAAATAGATTATAGCCTGGTATGTTTGCATCCCATTCATGGGAACCATTTAGCCACGTCTCCGTGGAAATGCAGGATACATTTAGTCAGTTCCGGTGTTATAGATCACTTTGTCTTGTGCTACTCGGGAGAGGAGAAGACATCTTGACTGGTAAGTTAAATACTGTCAGCAATGCTTGGGGATGATATATGGTTATAACGAAGGCTCTCATTTTGTTTGACTGTCTCTATGGTTAGCATGGTAGAGACTTGACAGCCAGTGTTTAAGCATGGGTGGCTGGGGCCCACACAGAGTGGCAGGCACAGCTCCAGCCACCTTGTTGGAGAGACTGGATGGATCATGTGTCTTGTATCTGCCATCATTTACTATGTTATTGAGATGGGGGCATTCCCTGGAAGTGTGATACCTAGTTTTCTAACTCTAGATATAGTTTACCACATTCTATAGGAAGCCCCTGGCCAAAGTCAGTCACCCGAATGGCTGGGCTTGGCCTGTTGGAAGGGGATATATAATTTCCCCTGATAGTTGAAAATGAGGGCTTGGGTGCCAGGATTGGGTGCCATGATCCCAGCCTTGGATCTGGTTTTGAGATGGAGGCTCAAAAGAGAGCTTCTGGTCTTTTTCAGCCTAACCAGCTGTATCTTAGAGCTGATAATTGATTAGTTGGAATGGTTCCTGTCCTAATTTGTGTGGACATAACTGCTATCTCTAGTATAGCATAGAAAAATAAACGGCATAGCCAAACGCTAACAAGCAAGTAAGCAAATTACCTGCCATGACCAAGCTGTGGAACTTCAACCAGATATCAGCATAGACAGTTCTTCCTCTAGTTAGAACCAGGTACCAAAAGGTGGATTGGTGCAGGCTGCAAGGAATATTTGAACCCAGAAAGTAATCTGCTCTTATTTTACAAGGAATGACATCTATTTTTTCAGGGGGAGAGGGTGGAGATTAAAAAGGTTGCATGATGCAATGTGTCGGTGGTCTTCGTTCTGAAAAGATGTGGTGAATGTAACACTGATTTTTTTTTCCTCCTCCCTCCCTTCCGAGCCATATAATTCTCATTTTTGTGTTCTTGAGTAGATTGACAAAGTTCAGTTTGAGAAGGTCTTGAGCTACATCGGCAGTGGGAAGCGGGAAGGAGCCAAATTGATGTGTGGTGGAGGTTCTGCCGCTGACCGGGGATACTTCATCCAGCCCACAGTATTTGGTGATGTGAAGGACGATATGACCATAGCACGAGAGGAGGTACTAGAATGAGCCTGGTGGGATTTATAGGGGGCTTCAGCCAAAAGTCATAAGGTGAGATTTTTTTTATAGCACTGGAGGCAAATGCAGTGTAAGCCTTGCAAGATCTTGACCTTTCCACAGAGCAGCACAAAGCTGCAGGTACCTTTTTTTTTTTTTTTTGCCGAGGCGCATAAGATTGGTTTCTTCTCCATACCCAAGACCTTTCTTGAAACAAGCTAAATCCTAAAAAGTTCTCCTATTTAATAATTGCTTCACCTCCTTCATAAACAATTTTTTATTTTATTTTTTTACCATAATGTTCTTTGGTTGGATGTACTGCAAGCTATCATCTCCCCTTTGCCCTGAGTCGCTCTATCTTAATTTTATTTATTTATTTGTTTGTTTGTTTTAACTTTTTATCTTGGTTTTAATATACTGGCCTTTTCAGAGCTTCAGAGGCTGAGGGAGACTTCAGCTTCTGAAATTCTCAAAGAAGCCATAAAAAAAAATTGTGCCTTAGAAGTTTCTAAGTCTTCTTTAATTGTCAGATATTTGGGCCGGTGATGCAAATCCTGAAGTTCAAATCCATTGAGGAAGTCATCGAGAGAGCGAATGATAGTAAATATGGCCTCGCAGCAGGAGTCTTTACAACAGACATTAATAAAGCAAACTATATATCGCAGGCAGTGAAGGCTGGAACTGTCTGGTAAGAAATTTGCATCTTAATTGCATTTGAGGAACAAAGGAACAAATGATATTCCTCGAAATTAGAAAATCTTACTGATAATTTTCTTTCCTTTAATCAGTTACACTTTATTTTGCACTAATGGGTGTTATCTGTTCCTACCAGCAGGTGGAGCTAGAGAAAACTGAATTCTACCAGCGATATCACCAGTATAAACTGGGGTGCTCTCTGTAACAATCCAGTGTACATCTGACCAAGCAGAAGGTCCCATTTTGCAATGCACCGAAGCCCCTTCAACCATTGCAGCTACAATGATAATCAAGCGAGCAAAACAACACAGAAAAATACCAGCTACCCTGCATCTACCAGGATATAGCAATTTCATGGGAACCCTGTATTGCTGCCAATCAGAATAAGATTTTTTTTTTAAGACCTGAAAAGGATACAAAGAGCACACCCAGAACCCTGGGTCAAGGTCTTGCTAGGGCAGGTTGCAGAACAGTATAACTGACTAAAGGAAAGCAAATTATCAGGCAAGACACAATTTCTCCTTTCAATATTTTTTTTTAAAGCGATATTGCTGAAAGGCTGTTTGGTAAGGTTTGCCTCTTTGTGGATGATACCAAATTCTTCAGTAGGTTAGACTAGGGTTACCATATGACTCCAAAAAAAAGGACGACAGATTAAGCCAGTCCGGGTTTTACTTCCATTGCTTTCAATGGAAGTAAAATCCGAACTGGGTCAATCTATCCTCTTTTATTCTGGAGCCATATGGTTACCCTATGGTAGATGCCTCTGATGGTGGAGATAACACGAGGAAGGACTTAACTGAACTAGAGGAATTGTCTGGAATTTGGCAGCTAAGATTTAATGCTAAAGAATACAGGGTCATGCATTTGGGCTGCAAAAACCTGAGGGAACGGTACAGTTTAGGGGGGTGAAGAACTTTTGTGCACAGAGCGGCACTTGGGTGTGATCGTATGATGATCTTAAGGTCTTCAACAGGTAGAAAAGGTGACTGCGAAAGCTAGTGTAGCCCTCACTCTGCTGGGGAAAAATACCTATCTTTACCCTGTTCTAGTCATATACAGCCAAGTTACCTCAGGTTGAGTATTTTCTCAGAGGTAGGGTGGTATAAAGAAAACACCAAAAACAACTGTATTTAAAATGTGCTCAAGGAAAACCCGAAGAAGCGCTTCCACCTTTCACATTCACTCTGTATGTCATCAGGTTGAATTGTGGAGAGACCCAGTGGTCCACAATGAATTTATAGACCTGATGCCTCCATTTTCATTCTCCCATATCCAGGAAAGAGAGAGGCTGAGAAGTCCACCTGCAATATGAGCGGCTGTAAGGGCGTGGAGATGGCTTTCTGCCCATTGGCAGAAGCTCGCTGCCTCCAAGGCCACAGCCTGACACCTGGTACTACCTTGCCTGTTGATGTAAGCCACAGCTGTTTCATTGTCCAACATCACACTAACTGTTTCCCATTTGAGAAGTGATAAACCCCCGCAGGGTTAGTTGCACCACCCAGGTCTCCAGATGATTGATGGACTAGGTCACCTCTTGGGTTGACCAGGTCTCTTGGGCCACTTGGCCCAGGAAGTGAGCTCCCTAATCTAAAAGGCTCACATTTGTGTGACCAGAACCCACTGAGGGGAATACAATGGAACTGGGTGACCCGGACTGTCTCACCAGACCAGTCTGAGTCTCACCTTGGGAGTGAGAGGCAGAAGACAATGAAAATCCTGTGAGGCCGGAGACCACCATGACAACAGGGCCCTGTGCAGAGGGTATATATGAGCCCTTGCCCAGAGCACCACCTCCAGGGTCGCAGTCATGGAGCCCAGTAGCCGCAAAAAATGCCTTACAGTAGGCTCCAGGAGCTCGCATAACCTGCACTATCATGTGCGCAGAATCTCCACCTGCTCCTCCAAAAGAAATACCATCCCCATGGTCATGGCAAAAAGGTCCCGAGGTACTCCAGGGACTGAGACAGAATCGGATGACACTTGGACTGGTTCACTACCCAGCCCAGTGGAAAATGAACTGAGAGGTGACCAGGCTGGCACTGGAGGTTTTACAGCCACCACCACCATGATGTTAGAAAACGTGTAGGGTTCTGTAGCCAGGCCAAAGGACTCAAACCTGAATGTACTGCCCCAACAAACAAAAGCACAGAAATCTCTTGTGATGGCAATGTGGAGATTTTCCTTCGTAAGGTCCAAAGTGCTGGACTCTTGGCCAATAATTTACCTCCTTGAGGTAAAAAAATGGGGCAAAAGGATCCACCCAAATATATGGAGAACCGTCCACAGCATGGAATCCACCACCCCTAAATTGCACAGAGGATGCAGAGTAAGAGCAGCAACCTGCCACTTTAGGGCTGAGCCTCACAGAGAGGCCATGAAGGCATTCGAAATCGGATGGATGAACTCCAAAGGGCATGCCTTCTTGACCACCTCCAGGACTCATTGATCTGAGGTGATACAGGCCCACTCGCCAAGGAAGAGAGACAACCTACCTCCCACCGGAAGACTGGGCAGCCAGAGGGGCCTGCGGACCCGGTTCATTTGGGACCATGAAAGGAACCCTACTTCAAGGACCAAACTCAAATCCTCCATCTGGGCTGAGGAGCACCCTTACCATCAGAATGCCCCCTAGATGCAGAAGCTCTCTGTGCCCTCCTTGCTTCAGTGCCAGGATGCAAAATGGCCCTGCCTTTTCTCTAGGTCTGTTCCAAAAAGCAAGCACCTTCTATAGAGCAGTTCACCCAACAGCTTCCTAGAGGCCGCATCTGCGGCCCAAAGGCAGAGCCACAGCCAATGGTGCCCCACTACAGAAGAAACCATTGAACTGGAAGGCAGGTGACCCAGGACATAGAGAACATCCACTAAAAAGGCTGTTCTGGACTCCAGGCAAGCAACTTCCAAGGACCTAGGAAGCTGCTGCAGCCAGCACAGCAGAGCTTGAGCCACATGGCCATCTTAGATGGCAGCCTAAAGTTACATTCCCCCACCAAGAAGGGCAGGCAGAATTGCTGTTCTTTCCTGTCATAAAGCTCCTGGAGGGCCAAGACCCCATGTACAGGTACAGCGGTCGCCTTTGCAGCCACCATCTCGAATGCATTCCCCTTGGGGAATGCCCGGATAAAGGCTAACAAAAATCCTAGCCCCTGAAAGGCACCATTGGGCTTCTCCTGATCAGTATATGAAAGCCTAGTTAAAATGCTTCAAGGGCCCTGCAAGCTGCTCCTTCATCAGATCCCCCTCTACAAGGTCCATAGCAGAAGGATGAGATGAGTGGTCTCCTTAAGAGGAGCAATCGCCTGGGACTGCCCCTCCTAAGCACACCAAGGAAGGACCTTCAAAAACTGAATCCAAGGGGGCCTTAGAGCCCAAGAGGGCCCCTTAGCCCTCCCCTACTGCCTTCAGGGGTGATAACCCCTTCAGACACCTCCAAAGCAACCCTGCACGCATAGAAGCTAAAAATGAGGCCTCACAGTTCAACTACAGGGCCATGACTACCAATGAGACTAAGTCCTGGAACAAAAAAAAAACCCAGATGTCCCTTCAGGGCATTTCCCCCCCCCCCCCCAACATGTCTTGATGCAAAGTGGGTAGGGAGAAGACACATCCTCCTCCTCTTCCAGTTCCAATGTGGACTGAAAGCTCTCCTGTTTTCAGCAGGAGCAAATACCAGATGAGGGGAAAAAATGGCTGCTGTTCCCCTCAAGGCATTGGGACCACATGTCCTAATGCTGTTGCAAAGGGAAAGACTGCATTGACACTGGCAGCCTCCTGCCTCTCCTCCCTCGGTGTGCTTCCGAAGTTGGGAAGAGCCTGGGAACTGGGGGGGGGGGGGAGGCAGAGACGACAGCTGATCTGACCTGTCAGCTCTAGTAAACACCTGCCAGCTGACAAGCCAACCTGGCCTGCCTCGGTTTGGGGATCCATTTCCTCTATTACTCCATGGCTCTCTCTGGATGCGATGGGGAAATCTCATTCCCATTTTTTTTTTATATTCTGTACAAGACATCTATTTAAATAGCTTTATTCCCTAACAACCAGGCTGAGTCCAATTGAATTTTCTCTTTTTCAGAAACCTGGGAGCTGGGGGGGGGGGTCAAGTGATGCTATGTAGCTAAACGGACGTCTCTATTCCTGGCTTCGCTCCTTCCACCCCGAAATCTTTAAAATTTGCCTGCAAAAAACTCCTGGGGAGACTCCATAGCCACACGAATGAGAAGCGAGGGGAACGTGGGTTTTTCTGCCAAATCTGGACGGCTTTGGGTGTCATGGAAGATTGTTATGCCCACGAAGACCCTGCACGCCAAGAAGCCCCGCACACAGGACTCACGCTTCAAAATGGCGGCGACGTAGGAGGACACTTGGGCGGCAGGCCTGCCGGCAGAGGCCATCCAGGAGCTGATCCAACAGATTTCCACAATACTGGAGGAGAAATTATCTAAGCTGCAGGCCTCAGTGGACCAGATCCAAGAGTCAGTGGAGTGGCAAGGTGTTACGTCGGTGCTCACTTCGCCCTCTGGTGGCCAGAACTGGTGGCTGCTATGGACTATCACCCGGTCCAGAATTTGGTCCAGTCCGGATCTTCCAGGCTGCCGGATTTGTCTGTCTTGGTTGACCCTGCACAGCTCCCGTAGTTGCCTGGTGATTGCGTCAGCTGAGCCTCAGCTGCTGCTAGGCTTATTAGCCATTTGGAACCTCTCTGCCTTTGCATCGTCTAAGGCCCTGGTATGTTGGTGCTTTGTGCTCTTCTGCCTAGTCTGGTCTCTTGTTTTAGTTTCTTGCTTGATTCTGCTGTTTGCCCTGACCAGGCTTGTTTCCTGGTTTTCTCTACTGCCTGCCCTGACCTGGCTAGTATCCTGGTTTTCTCTTCTGTCTGCTGCCTGCCCTGACCCGACTTGTCCTTTGGTTTACTCTTCTGTTTTGTGTCTAGTCCTTGTCTGTTTGTGTCTTTAGTGGCTGTTCTGCAGCTTTCAGTTCTGTCCGTTAGCTTATCCCTTCCTTGCCCTGCTGTCCCTGTATGTTCCTTTCCTCTCTGACCCTCAGTCCTAGTTCAGCCTAGTGAGTATCCGGTCCTGCCTTGCCCAGTAAGTCCTGCTGGCCACCTGCAGCCAGGAGCTCAACTCCTGGTGAAAAGTGGCCAAGTGCAGGTGAAGTTTAAGGGTCCCTGCTTTGCTTTAGTCCTGCCTGTTTGCCTCTGCTGCAACTCCAGTCCGGGGTTCCAGTCCTGTTCTGCCTAGTCTCCGGTGTGGGGTGGTTTTGCTTGCCACTGCCACTCCTCAGCGGTGGCCCAAGGGCTCACAAACCTAGTTCCAGCTTGGAAAACGTGACACAAGGTGCGCGCTTGCAGCAGGCTGAGGACCGCATCTCGCGCTAGGAAGACCGAATGGAAGCGGCGGATGTGAGGATCGCAGCATTGGAGCAGAAGTATGCTCAGTTAGTGCAGCAGGTCGATGATCAAGAAAACAGAAGCAGAAGAAATAACCTTAGAATTATAGGGGTCCTGGAAAGAGTGAAGGACAGACTTCTGGCAGCTGGTCGAGCGCTGGCTGCCGGATCAATTGGGCCTGCAGTTCTCAGCGCGTTGCGGATTGAAAGAGTCCACAGAGTGGGAGTGCTGCGTGAGGGTGAAATGTGGCCATGGCCAGTGCTGACCAAGATTCTGAATTATGCAGACAAGGACAAAATATTACAAGCATTCAGAGGAAAGAAACAGGTGCAATACGAGGGCAGCAAGAGTCTGCTCTTCCAGCTAAAGTGCAAGTTGTACAGGATAACAAAGCACTGTACTTTACTGATCCCAAGGACCTTGGAGCTTTTGTGGGTAGACTACAGTGACCCCATGGATATACCCACTGTTGCTGGAGCAGCCTTGGTGGAAGTCGTAAATGCTACCAAATGGTCTGCGGCCTAATGTTAGTTTGTTTGCCAGTTGCTGAGTTTGTGTACTCATTGCTAGTTTACTGCCGCCGCGGAGTTTAGAAGGACTGGAGGTCTTGGGGAGGGAGGTGTCCGGTCCCTGAGATCTTTCTGGAGAACTAAAGCCTTAAAATCGGTAGCTGTTGAGGAAGAGCAGCGCCCAAGAGGCCTCTGAGGCAAGGCATGACAACTTATACCTTGCGACCAGGAGCGACCCTGCAGAACCGACTTTGCCTGTTTGCTTCAGCAGTGACATTGTTGGATCTAGGTTGATCGGCGGCTATCCAGTCGGTCTGGAAATATTTAAAGTTTGATTTACAGCTTTATCACTTATGATACTATAAAGCAGATGTGGTGGGGAGCAGAGGAAATAGGGCGTGGGGAGCTTTCCTTATGGAGTGTTATGTATGATTTGGGGGGTGGGGTGGTGGTGAGCAAGGGGGGGTTGAATGTTGCGATATGGTTGTATGTGTGGCTGGGGCTGTTTCAGGTTGTTATAGTTAATAATGGGAGAATATGGGTGGAACTTGGGTGGTATGTTTCTTCTTCTAAGGGGAGGGGGGAAGTGGGGAAGTTGGGAGGGACTGTCCAGTATCTCCTTGTCCGGATATACAAATTGGTCACAAAAGGAACTGCACCTTACTTTGTCAGGAGGAGCACTTTTTTCCTACTGATCTACCCAGATGGTTATAGCAATGTCGGGAGGGTCCAGCTGGGAGACCCTCTGGGCAATTCCGTCAGATACTAATGGGTAGGGGCTGCTTCCTAAAGATGTGGTGAATGGACAGTGGGGGGAGGGAGGGGGGGACATTTTAGTTCAAAATTGAGTCAGAGATGAGTCTTTTATGTTCCGTTTCCTTCTGAATAGTGTGTATTACACATAAGCTAAGCAACTATTTGCAAACGAATCTCTTTTGTATTGGCAGTAGTGTATTCTTACGATTTACCTTTTATGAATGTCAATGTTGTGTTCTGACTTAATAAAGACATTTTCCAAAAAAAAAAAAAAAACCTGGGAGCTGCAGGGGGAGCCTTTAGCAAGCGCACCCAAACAGTGTTGTGTGATGGGGGGGGGGGGGGCTGCCGAACCAGGCTCCGTGCTCAACCAAGTATGTTCCAGAGACAAACTTTGGGAGCCACTGTTGGGCTCAACAATGCTGTGTGGCTGCAGCCAGCAGAACAGAGAGCTAGGCCAGGGACCGTGGGACCACCGTCAGCATGACCTACCACCTGCTGAAGATAAGATTGTTCCAGTGATGTCACTGGTAGAGTTCAGTTTTCTGTACCTCCACCTGTTGATAGGAAGGGTAACACCCATTGATGCAGAACAGTGAAGGTTCAAGGTTGCACTTATTTGATTGATCACCTAAGGCAAAGCCATCAAAGCGATTTACATATAATAAAAGCTCAAACATACAGTACAATACATTAAGTTAAAATTGTACAGCATAAACAAGTCCATAAAATATGGACATGAAAAAAATAAAATAAAGACAAAAAGCAAGCGTATCCCACAGGATCCTAAGAGAAGCTGATGGGAAGGAATGTTATTTCACAAGAAGAATATGCCCAGCGTACAACATGGTTTCACAATATAGTTGAGGGAGTGAAGTAATTTATTTGCACTTCTGAGGAATGCTGCCAACTCACATCCCTGGGGGTATCTAACGTAATGTAATTTCACTTGTGGAGTCCATGCCATTCTACTGGTAACCCAGTACTTGTGTGTTTTTAATTTATGGGCAGAAATAAAGATCGTTGCCATAGACTGGAAGCTCCAGGTGGCAGAAGATAATTGGGTGTACACTAACTGTGCCCTTTGCAGTATTCTCTGTAGAGCCTCCAGAAAGGCATGCTGTTACATGCAGTTATGTATATTGGGCTTGAAAATCTTAGGCGATGAGTGCTGTAATAGATTACCTGATCAGTTTTCACATGTTTTGGGTGGAGGGGTAGCTTTGGGAATTTGTTTTTTTTTTTTCAGGGCTCTGCAGTGGCTAGAGATGGTGAGGACTGGAGGTTGGAAGGGAGCAAAGAGGATAGAGGATGGATAGGAAAGCGAGGAAGGAGATGAGGGTAAGAAGACTTTGGTGAGGAAGGAGGTTACAATGCAAAACTAATCTAGCGTTTGTTGAACTTTCTGTTACAGGATAAACTGTTTCTTTGTATTTGGAGCTCAGACCCCCTTCGGTGGATACAAGGCTTCTGGCAATGGACGTGAGGGTGGGGAATATGGCCTGGAGGCATACACAGAAGTAAAAACTGTGAGTGTTACAGTTCTGCTCCTCTAGTAACGAGCCACATTTAATGGCAAGCGTTGGTTGACAGATGTGGTCTGCATTTCCAGATGTTCTGCTGAGGAATTTCACAGGATAGGGACGCAGATGCAAATTTTTCACATCAAGTAGAGAAAAAAATCTTGATGATCCAAAATATTACAAAATGCATCAAAAATGGTGTCAAAAGTATATAAAGGAGGAAAAGACCTCAGAAGCTGTAAACACGTGAAACGTTCAAATATTTGAAAGGTATTAATCCGCAAACAAATCTTTTCCGGAGATGGGAAGGCGGTAGAACGAGAGGACATGAAATGAGGTTGAAGGGGGGCAGACTCAGGAAAGATGTCAGGAAGTATTTTTTCACAGAGAGGGTGGTGGATGCTTGGAATGCCCTCCCACGGGAGGTGGTGGAGTTGAAAACGGTAACGGAATTCAAACATGCGTGGGATAAGCATAAAGGAATCCTTTGCAGAAGGAATGGATCCTCAGAAGCTTAGCCGAAATTGGGTGGCGGAGCAGGTGGGTGAAAGAGGGGTTGGTGGTTGGGAGGCGAGGATAGCGGAGGGCAGACTTATACGGTCTGTACAGAGCCACTGATGGGTGGCGGGACTGGTGGTTGGGAGGCGGGAAGTACTGCTGGGCAGACTTGTACGGTCTGTGCCCTGAATAAGGCAGGTACAAATCAAGGTAAGGTATACACATATGAGTTTGTCTTGTTGGGCAGACTGGATGAACCGTGCAGGTCTTTTTCTGCCGTCATCTACTATGTTACTATGTTAAACCTTTCGGCTAGGTTTCTTTCATTGTCATAATGTGTTTAACCAAATTGTGTTGTGGTTTAGTGCAAATATTTTAAATGCTTTTGAGAATTAATGAGGCCCAACAAACTCTGACAAGCACAATATTATATACATTCAAAATTCATCTTAGCTGCACCTGATGAAGACCACCTGTTCCACACAATGGCATTTTAAAATTTTCGTTTCGTTTTTGTTTTTACATCCCGCATTATCCCAAAGCATGTCTGGTTCAATATGGCTTACATGGAACATGAATAAATAGTGGCTTACATATAACTGAGTAAAAATATAACAGCTTGTGTAACATTAATTATAACATTATTCTAACATTTAGCAAAACATGACTGTCTAAACTATATAACATTGGGGCTCATTTTCAAAGCACTTAGCCTTCCAAAGTTCCATAGAAACCTATGGAACTTCGGAAGGCTAAGTGCTTTGAAAATATGCTTCATCGTGTACTATTTGATCGTCAGATGTCAGGTTTTGGTCGAGTGTCGCACCTAGTATTTTGAGATTTCGTTTTAGGGGGAAGATGCTTTTGCCAATTGTGAATGGCCAGAAAGGGCTTGTCATAACTAGGAATTTAGTCTTTTTTTTTTTTTTTTCTTTGAGTGTTGTGGCCCCATGTCTCCATGATGTCTAGGCTATTGTTGTTCGTTACTATGATGTCTGTTATATCTCCTGTGAAGGGGATATAAATTATGAAATCATCAGCGTAAATATGTGCTTTTATGCTGTTGCTCTCAAAGGTTGCTGCCAAGGGGAGCCATCATGATGTTGAATAGTGTAGGGATAGTGGAGATCTTGTGGTACACCGCAACCTGGAGACCATGGTGAAGATATATGGTTAGTTGCTTTGACTTGATATGATCTTGATTTGAGAAAACCAGAGAAGCATCGCAGCAGTAGTCAGCCAAGTTCTATATGATCCAGGAGGTAGGTGAGTGTTATGGTCCACAACGTCAATGGTGCTGGACATGTCGAACTGAGTACTAGAATTTTTTTTTATTTATTTCCTTTACTAATTTCCAATTTGATACCATTCACTAAGGAGATGAGAACTGATTCTGTGCTTTGGTGTGGTCTAAGTAAGCCAATAGGTATTCCATCAATTCTTGGGTAACCAGTCCTTCCATGTCTCTGATTAGTAGTGGGATGGAGGTAACTGGTCGGAAGTTGGTGACGTTTAGCTTGGTCAGGGTATTTTTCGGGATGAGGGTAAGCATTGTACTGCCTTTTGTTGTAGGGAAGCTCCCTGTTCGTAATGAGAAGATGGTTGGTTAGTAGGTCTGTGAACCAAGCTGAGGTATATTGCAGTAGTTAGGAGGGACATTCATCTAGAATACAGTGAGATCTGGCATATCTGCTTAGGGAGTTGAAGACTTCTATTGTTGTAGGTATGGTAAATGAGGTCCAGGTTTTGTTGGCGTATATTGCTTCATTTTGGATCTCCAAGGAGCCTAGGCAGTTTTGTAGGGGTATTGGGTGAGAAGAGAGACCTGGCCTGATGTTGGCCACTTTTTTGTTTGAAGTGCAAGGCTAGGTCATTCGTGTTTGGCAGGTTTTCATTTGAGGTTGTCACGTTTCATATATGCAGAAGGTTATCAACTAATCCATATAGTTTTTTAATATTGGGTTAGCCTGAGCCTACGTAGGTGAATTTCAGTTTTGCCTGTTTGATAATCTTTATAGGTTCTGATTGCTTGTTTCCAGACAGTCTCTTTTTCTGGAGTGGGCTCTTTGCTCTATTTTCTCTCAAGTTGCCTACAGTGTCTTTTGGCAGGGAGTTCTTCGCTGTTAAACCATGGAGAGATTTTAGTTGAGCGTCTGGATTTTGTTTTTGCAGGTGTAATGTTATCTAGAGTGACTTTGGTCCCAAGTATTGAGGAATTCTATCAAATCGGGTGTTAGTATTTGGTGGCATGCTGAGATTTTAGTCCAGAAGCTGAAGGGGAACTTGGGTGGTTGTGGTGTAGCTTTCCTGTGTCTCTTCCTGTCTCCAGTTGAGTGTAAAGATGAGTTTGCTGTGGTCTGACCACGGGACAGATGTCCATGAAGTATCGGATATCTGTAGATTGTCTTGATTTGTGAATTTGTATGTGAACAGGTTGAGGAGATGCCCTTTGCAGTGGGTTGGGGTAGTGTAGGATAAGGTGAAGTCCCAGGATGACAGGTAGTCTGGAACTTCTTGTGTGTAGAGGTCCTTTGTGTCTTCCAGGTGGAGATTGATGTTGCCTAATAGTAAAGTGTTTTGAGTAGGATGCACATATATTTGCTATTAAAGTTAGTGAAGTCGTCTCTTGTTTTGGCCCAGTTGCCTGGTGGTCTATAGAAGAATGTGCCGCAGAAGTTGCCTATGAGAGCAGAATCATTTATGGTGAATTCGAATATTTCTAGTGATGGCGTAAAGAGGTTTGAGGTCATTGTTACGTTCAGGAACAATTAGTATATAACAGCTAAGCCTACTCCCTTTTTTTGAGGGCTGTGTCAAGTGGATTATTTTGTAACCTGGGGGCATAAATCACTTATTATCGGGTCCTCATTGTCATGTATCCGGGTCTCTGATATCAGGGCTAGTCCTAGGTTTTCCACCCAGGACCATATGAGTTTCAACTTGTTTACCACTGAGTGAGCGTTTATGTAGCAATTGGAATAGGTAAGTAGGAATGCAGATAGTACTCATTTGATGGTATACTGGTTTCCTTGGTGCCGTTTTGGGATTTTCCCTCTGGTAGATTGATGGGGTGAGAGTAGTGGATATTCAGGTGGTCTCCTACACCATGTTCTGTATTCCCAGTTCATAAGCAGTTGTACTTATCTTTAAACATTGTGCTGTTCTCACTGTGGTGATATTCTGCTAACGGTCCAAGATCAATAAAGTGTATTTTTTTTTCAGTGGTAAATGCCCTCATTTTGTTATAACTCCCCATTTTGACTCATTCATTGTGGCTTTAAAATATTGTTATCCTGATGTCTCGTAATATATTAGTTCCATTTCTTGTGTTCCCAACATGTCCATGTTTTGCCTTTAAACGGCGAACTTTAATATCTCTTAACAACAAGAAGATTTTGTTTGTATATCATATACAATCAAGGAAGGTAGGGATGGACAATGGTGCTATGATGGTGGACTGGTGATATTACAATTGATGAAGTCTCCGGTCTGTGTAATGCACCAAAAACTGAGCACTTATCACAACTTTATAATAATTTTAGGTTTTTTTGGTACTTATATATTAAAAAAAAAAAACAGAGGTTTCTGGATTGTGGTTGCTGTATAGTTAAAATTTAATGCCAAGAAGTGTAGAGTGATGCACTTGGGGTGCAGAAACCCAAAAGAGAGATACTGGATAGGAGGGGAGAGGTTAGTAAGCTCGACTCAGCAAAAGACCTTGGGGCATTGGTGTCTGAGGATCTGAAGGTTAAGAAACAATGCAGCAAGGCGGCGGCCGTGACCAGAAGGATGCTAGGCTGCATGGAGAGGGGTATAACCAGCAGACGAAAGGAGGTGTGATGCCCTTCTACAAGTCGTTGGTGAGGCTTCACTTGGAGTATTTTGTTCAGTTTGGGAGGCCGTATCTTGCTAAAGGTGTAAAAAGACTGGAAGTGGTGCAAAGAAAAGCTACAAAAATGGTATGAGAGTTGCCTTGCAAACCATGCGAGGAGAGGTTATACCCTGGAGGAAAGGAGAAACAGGGGTGACATGATACAGATGTTCAAATATTTGAAAGGTATTAATCTACAAACAAACCTTTTCCAGAGACAAGAAGGCGGTAGAACTAGAGGGCATGAATTGAGGTTGTATGGGGGGCAGACTGAGGAATACTGTCAGGAAGTATTTTTTTTTTCACAGAAAGGGTGGTGGATACATGGAATGCCCTCCCGCAGGCAGTGTTGGACATAAAAATGGTAATGGAATTCAAACGTGTGGAATAAACACAAAGGAATCCTGTTTAGAAGGAATGGATCCATGGAATCTTAATGGAGATTGGGTGACAACACTGGTAATTGGGAAGCAAAACCAGTGCTGGGCAAACTTCTGTGGTCTATGCCATGATCGTGACTAAATAGATATGGATTGGTTGGAGTGTAAATTTTAAGGGACTTCGACGTTAGCTTCAGAACTTTTAGTACAAGAACAGTGCTGGGCAGATTTCTACGGTCTTTGCCCTGAGAATGGCAAGGACAAATCAAACTCGGATATACATATAAAGTATCACATACCATGTAAAATGAGTTTACCTTGTTGGGCAGACTGGATGGGACCGTACAGGTCTTTATCTGCCATCATTTATTATGCTACTATGTTAAGGTGTTAGCTTCTGCTCTGTATTCACTGAAGAAAATCCTGGAGAAGAACCATGATTGTCTGGCAAAGGTACATATGAGAATGGAGCAGATATAGCACTGTTCACTAACGAAACTGTTTATGAACAACTTGTAAATTTGAAGGTGGACAAAGCCATGGGACTGGACTGGATCCACCCCAGGATATTGAGGGAGCTCAGAGTTTCTGGCTGTTACATTGTATATGTATTATCTATTTTATTGTTTTTAAGTGTATTTTCATCCCTGATGCAGTCTAATTGGCAAAACATAGCCATGGTTTTTTTTTTTGTTACATTTGTACCCTGCGCTTTTTTTCCCACTCGTGGCAGGCTCAATGCGGCAGGCAATGGAGGGTTAAGTGACTTGCCCAGAGTCACAAGGAGCTGCCTGTGCCGGGAATCGAACTCAGTTCCTCAGTTCCCCAGGACCAAAGTCCACCACCCTAACCACTAGGCCACTCCTCCACTCTTTCATGATTTATTCATCACATCATAACTCTCTTATATTGTATGGAGAGCCCTTCAGGAATACTACAAAAAAAGTACTGTACACCATTACAGTAGCCCTTATGCCTGTGGCTTCAATAGGGTTTTTTTTTTTTTTTTTGGGGGGTGCTCACACTTTCCACCCCAAGTGTACCAGTTAGAGTAGGATATGGGCCCGAGTCCCTTCTCTATAGTCCACGTCACCAACCACTAGGCTACTCCAGGGACCTGCTTGCTACCCTTAAGAGGAATGTCATCGCGAACATACCTCAATCTACACCTCCCAAACTGCAAAGGTGTCAAGTACAAAACATACTATGCATCCAGTTTCTCCTTTCTGGGTAGTCAACTTTGGAATGCTCTCCCAAGACCCATCCGAGCTAGTAATAACTATTTACCTTTCAGGAAAATGTTAAAGTCCCATTTTTTTAAGCAAGTTTACCCTAGTGGACCAGCTTAATTCCACCAGATCACCTACGATACTCCTGCTAAGACGTTGACGCTTACTCTGACCCCAATGTTATACTCAATCCCTCATCTTCTTCCCTCCATCCTTTACCATTTCCCTCCCATTCTCCTTTCCTTTCACCTATCATATCCTTGTCTACCTTCCCTATTCTAGTTCATTACATTCTTTTCACATGTCCTTTGTAATGCCTTTCATAATGTAAGTAGTTATGATCATCACAATTTATAATACTGTTCCTACATTTCCTTGTTTTTCCTTGTTTTTACCATGTAAGATGCTTTCTTTTACTATGTAAGCCACACTGGACCTGCTGTATGTGGGAAAGAGCGTGGTACAAATGTAATAAATAAATAAATTTATATCTGTAGCTATCTTAAAGTCTGGTATGTACTGTCACTTTTACCTCTTGGGGGGGGGGGGGGTTGGGATGGGTTAAGTGACCACTGGAAGGATTAAGAGGGGAGTCATGGTTTTATTCCTTCAGTGGTCATCTGGTCAGTTTGCAGTGGCGTTCCTAGGGGGGGGCGGTGGGTGCGGTCCGCCTTGGGTGCACGCCGCTGGGGGGGTGCCGCGCACGCCTGTCCTCCGTTGTTCCATGCTTCTTCTCTGCCCCGGAACAGGTTACTTCCTGTTCCGGGGCAGAGAAGAAGCATGGAACGGAGTACAGGCGCGCGTGGCACCCCCCCCCCCCCCGACAGCGTGCACCTGGCGGGGGGGGGGGAGTCCTTCGTGGGGGTGTCCTTTCACCGGGGGGGGGGGGTCCGCGCTGCATTGGGGAAGGGGGGCGGGGCGCATCAGCGATCCGCCCCGGGTGCCAGCCCCCCCAGGAATGCCACTGTCAGTTTGGGCACCTTTTTCCACTTAGTTGTAATTGAAACAGGTCTAGCCAAAAAATCTTTATTTTTTTGCCCTGGATATTTTTACAAAGTTCATTATTACAGAAAATCGTCCAAATCATAAGCCCTCCCAAGTCTCACCTAAAACATGCCTCCAACACGCCCCTTTGAGATTTAGACAAATTGCATAGAAAAATGTCTTTGAGTTTTGAAAATAGCAATTTTAACATTTTTGCAAAAATAATTAATCTGCCACTTTGTGCCATTTTTTTGTTTGGTCTTTTGAAAATAAGCCCTATCTCTCTTGGGTTGGTCTGCTATCTGGTTTTATCTTCCTTTTGTGGATCTTTGCCTCTCAATGTACTTGTCTTGTGTTTTTATTTTAGGTCACAGTCCAGGTGTCCCAGAAGAACGCATAGGCTTTTAGAAGGGGTAACATCGCCTTAAGCTGCATTAAGAACATAAGAAAAAATTCAAACCAAATACGATATGCATGAAAGAAATGCAACAATATCTGCAAACAAGATTCACTTCTTTTTGTTGCTGTCTGAAGTGGTTCATCACTTTCCATTGTGTTTTAATAACCTCCAAATCACTATTATGGAAAACACTTTTATGTATTTTCAAATTTTAGAGCTGTACTGAAGAACATTTTATTATTCGGCCAAATATGTTAAAGCTCAGTGCCCATTTTTCATAAAAGGCAACATGAAATCAGAGATCAAATGTTTTATTTCAGTATGATTCAACACAGTAGAGCCCCGAATTATTTGTATTTGAATTTAAATCACTATTCAACTGAATACAATTTTTTTTTTTGGGGGGGGGGGCACTTTTTGGGCATGAATCGAATACAAATACAGCCTCACTGTTTGTTTTTTTGTTTTGTTAAATAAGTTTTATATTTTGGACATAATCAACAGCCAGTGCGTGTTCTGAGTTCCATATGAACTGATATAAAGCATGATGAGAAAATATGACTATTGCTACTAGACGCAGATTCATGTTTGCTGCTTAACTTTCACTTTTACATAGCACAAAGTAGAAATGTGTGTGTTAACACAAGAGCAGCCATACTGGGCCAGACCAATGGTCCTTCTAGCCCAGTATCCTGCTTCCAACATTTGCCAATCCAGGTCAGAAGCCCAATTAGTAGCAACATTCCATGCTACCAATCCTGGGGCAAGCAGTGGCTTCCCCCCCCTGCCCATCTCAATAACAGACCATGGACTTTTCCTCCAGGAACTTGTCCAAACCTTTTTTTTTTAAACCCAGATACGCTAACTTCTGTTACCACATCCTGGCAGCGAATGCCAGAGCTTAACTATTCTTTGAGTGAAAAATATTAACTCCTATTTGTTTTAAAAGTATTGCCATGTAATTTCATTGAGTGTCCCCTAGTCTTTGTACTTTTTGAAGGAGAGAAAAATCTATTCACTTCTACCCGTAATATGCTACTCAGGATTTTGTAGACCTCAATCATATCCCCTCTGAGCTGTCTCTTTTCCAAGCTGAAGAGCCCTAATCTCTTTAGCCTTTCCTCATGTGGGAGGAATTTCATACCCTTTATCATTTTGGTTGCTCTTCTTTGAACCTTTTCTAATTCTACTATATCCCTTTTGAGATAGGGCAACCAGAACTGAATGCAATGCTCAAGGTGAGGTCGCTGCGCTATACTTTACAGTCTACTCTAGGACTGGTGCTCTTGGTTTCATGAAAAGAAACAAAAAGCCATTTTAAGCACTGAAATCCATTCAAGCTCATCTGTTAATCCTTGAGGCACCTTTTTGGAGCACTTGATTCTTGTGGTGAAACAGGAGACTTATGTCTGATTTATTATGTTGCTGTATGACATATGTTTCCTCAAAGCATTTCTCTTAAGTTTGGCCAGCAGGTGGTGCCTGTCCGCTGCTTTAAAGACTATTTTCCTTTCAGCTTAAGCCCTGAGGGAAAGTAGCCTGCACTGCTGTTGGCCAAATACTCCTCAGAATGCTCTGGGCTCTGATTAGCCCTGAAGTTCAAAATCCAGCCAGTATGTGCTGGAAATCTCCAGTCTCAGTGAGGGAGTGTACTTGTAGAGAGTAAAGATCTCTTCACTCTGACCATGTTCAGAACCTGTGAGCAGTTATTTTTCTGAACTCCCCAGGTGCTACTCAGGTAGTAAGAAAGTGTCTAGTTAGTTTTAAAGTTAATACATGTTAATTTAGCTGTTATTGTTTGCTATTTACACCTTTTTCCACTGTTAACCTAATAGAGGTTTATTATCAGAAAAGTGTATTAGCTCTGTTGTCTTGGACTAAGAGTCTGGGTGGTTTGTGTTCTCCATCTGTGGGTGTTTCCTAGGAACTGTGGGACCCCTGGGATTCTGGCCCCAGTGTCCTTAGAAACCATCAGGGAACTAACTTGCGGGTGGGAGACTTGCCCGGAGGCAAGTGGAACCCAGGTGCGGTAGGGTGGAGGGTATGCCAGTGTAGACCACATGCACAGGTGCAAGCAGGACTGAGCAGTGCTAGGACAGGCCCTTTAGGTGGCCACAGCGTTAGCCCCAGGTGGGTGCTAGGTGTTTTGTGACACTTGTGATTTAAAAAACACATTTGAATACATTTTGGGCTGTATCTTTGGCTGGAATCTACCACCTGTTACCCAGTATCTGTTCTCTGGGTTCTGCTGTTTCCTGCTCTTTGGGGACTAGGTGCAGGCGGGGTCTGTCTTCGGCATGTTATGTAGAGTGATGGAATGCACCCACTAAACCTGCTCCAGGGACCTGCATACTGCTGTCAGGGAGCTGGGTATGACACTTGAGGCTGGCTGAAGCTTGGAAGTCTGGTGCAATGACTCTTCCTTATTAGCTATCCCACCACACTCCTTCTGCTGTTTTGCAGTTATTGCTGCCATTTTGTGTAGGTTACCCCAATGCTGTCTTGAAAACACAAAAATCTCAGATCTTTACTTGTCTGTCTTCACTGATCACTTAATTCAAGTGCTTCCCTCCACCATTAAAGTGGATTGTTCCTTTTGGGGGCAATTTCTCCCAATGGGTTAGTTTTTTGTGCATGAACCAGAAAAAGAAGAACCGACCTCCACAACACATGCAGAAAACAGTGAAGATGAAACGCAACCATCAGTGGTGTACAGCTGGCTATTTACTAAAATGGCTTGACATAGGCCATATTTTGGCTGTATGGCCTACATCAGGAGTCTGAAAAGAGTACACAACAAGACATCCACCTAAAAGCCTATTAGCACACACACAAAATAATACAAATAATGTAAATACAAAATAGTCAACAAATATTAACAACAAGACATCTATGTAAAAGCCTATTGGGGACACACAAAATACAAATAATGTAGCTACATTAAAATCAACAAATATTAATACTGTATGTATAATCTATATAATAAAACTCACCCTCAATGTTCTGAAGACACTGACGTCACTTCCTTCATGAAGGGTTTGTGGTGGTGAAGCCACCGAAATCACCGTCTCTGGGCCCCGCCCTTGCGTCAAACGTGATGATGTCGAGGGCGGAGCAATGGCGTCAGTGACTTCAGAACGAAGAAGGTGATGAAGGTGCGTTGACGAGGTGCGGAGCAATGGTGTCAGTGGCTTCACAACGACGAAGGGGTGGGCGGGGGTTGGGGAGGAAAACCTTGCTAGTGCCCGTTTCATTTGCTCCAGAAACGGGCGCTACTAGTATAGTATAAATATAGTGACAATTTAGGTAAAAAATTGTGTAAAAGATAGTGGATGTTGATACCCTGTGACTGATGAAACCAACATGATCTTCATATCTGAAACACCATGTGAACATAGAAAAACAAACAAACATATCTAAACTAGTATAAATAACATTACAGAGCAATTATATCACATGCAAGGTATGATCCTGAAAATGTTTACATAAGTACACATAAAAGAATATACCTATGAGGAAAGGCTGAAGCATCTAGGGCTATTCAGCTTGGAGAAAAGACAGCTGAGGGGAGATATGATAGAGGTCTATAAAATGAGTGGAATGGAATGGGTAGATGTGAAGCGTCGGTTTACGCTTTCCAAAAATACTAGGATTAGGGGGCATGCAATGAGGCTACAAAGTGTAAATTTAAAACAAATTGTAGAAAATTTTTATTCACTCAACATGTAATTAAACTCTGGAATTCGTTGCCAGAGAATGTGGTAAAGGCAGTTAGCTTAGCAGAGTTTGAAAAAGGTTTGGCCGGCTGGACTTGGGGAAAATCCACTATTTCAGGGATAAGCAGCATAAAATGTTTTGTACTTTTTTGGGATCTTGTCAGGTATTTGTGACCTGGATTGGCCACTGTTGGAAACAGGATGCTGGGCTTGATGGACCTTTAGTCTGTCCCAGTATGGCAATAATTATGTACTTATTGTGCCTCAGGAACAGCAACTGAACACTTCTAGTAATGCATGCAGTACTCATCAGGTACAAGCTATAGCCTTAAACAATATAAGTATTTTAAAAAAAATACAAAAAAGTGCAGCTGAAAAAATGATAAGGTGGATGAAAAGAGAAGATAAGGGAGGGAAAAGAGGAAAGGGGACAAAAATAGAAGAAAAAACATGAAGAAAGGGAAGACAAAAGGAGGAGGAAGAGGAAACTGAATGGGAAAAGGAGGAGGAAACGGAACTGAATGGGAAAAGAGAATAGGCCATATGACAGCCACCCACACCCTATATTGAACACAGTCCACAAGCCCTGAACCACCAATGTGTTATGCCATAAAAAGCCATGTAGCTAACTACCGACACTAACCCGCACTGCTGGTACATTACACAAAATATACTAATGGTGCATCCGCTCCCTCTGTGACAATTATGAACTAAGGGATATGGGACTTGATATACCTCCTTTCTGAGGTTTTTTCAACTACATTCAAAAAGCGGTTTACATATATTCAGGTACTTATTTTGTACCAGGGGCAATGGAGGGTTAAGTGACTTGCCCAGAGTCACAAGGAGCTGCAGTGGGAATCGAACCCAGTTCCCCAGGATCAAAGTCCACTGCACTAACCACTGGGCTACTCCTCCACTAGCAACATTCCGTGTAAAAGCCTGCCCTTGCAGATCAGCAATGCGGCCACGCAGGCTTCTGTTTCTGTGAGTCTGCGTGCAGGACGTCAGACTCACAGAAACAGAAGCCTGCGCAGCCGCGTTGCTGATCTCCAAGGGCAGGCTTCTACATGGAATGTTGCTAGTGGAATAGCAACATTTCATGTAGAATCTCCAATAGTAGCAACAGAATCTCAACATTCCATTTGGAATCTCAAATAGGGAAAGGGTAATGGGACTTGATATACTGCCTTTCTGAGGTTTTTGCAACTACATTCAAAAAGCGATTTACATATATTCAGGTACTTATTTTGTACCGCCATCAGTGAGCTATAATTAAGACAACGTTTATAAAACTTGAGTACCCAGCGATCACTTACAGATAAATATTTGTTCACCGGAATTCTGTGAATATGCAATCTACAATTACTTCAAAAGTTAAAACAATTGTGCAAAAGACAAACAGGATATAGGATGAACACCATATGATTGTCAAATGAATCATAAAATCCAGTGTAACATTGGGATATCTAAAATCAAATGCTAGATTGCTTACCAAAAAGAAAAGCAGCATTCCAAATGCATCTGCAGCGCAAGATGAGTAAGCAGAAATTGTGTGTGTGTCACCATCATAAGTCTAACTCCTAAAAAATGCATCATCGGTGACATCACCAGCCCACCAAAATGGAAAAAAATCTTTGTATGAAAAAGTGATCTAAAAACTAATTTGCATAAGTACATAAGCACTGCCATACTGGGAAAGACCAAGGGTCCATGAAGCCCAGCATCCTGTCTCCGACAGCGGCCAATCCAGGCTTCAAAACCCGGCAACCCCCCCCCCCCCAAAAAAAAAAAAATTTTTTTAATAATGTTCTTTTCCCTTAGGAATCTGTCCAAACCCCCTTTAAATTCCGTAAGGCCAGCTGCTGTCACTACATTCTCCGGCAATGAGTTTCAGAGTCTAACTACACGCTGAGTAAAGAAAAACTTTCTCCTATTTGTTTTCAATCTACCATATTCTAGCTTCATCTTGTGTCCCCTGGTTTTGTTGTTGTTTGAAAATGTAAACAAACGCTTCACATCTGTCCGCTCTACTCCGCTTATTATCTTGTAGACTTCTATCATGTCACCCCTCAGCCGCCTTTTCTCCAAGCAGAAGAGCCCTAACCGTCTTAGCCTTTCCTCATAGGGAAGTCGTTCCATTCCCTTTATCATTTTCGTCGCCCTCCTCTGCACCTTTTCTAATTCCTTTATATCTTTTTTTTTTAGATGCGGCAACCAGAATTGGACACAATACTCAAGGTGCGGTCGCACTATGGAGCGATACAACAGCATTATAACGTCCTCGTGTTTGTTTTCCATCCCTTTCCTAACAATACTCAACATTCTGTGCGCTTTCTTAGCCGTTGCAGCACACTGGGCAGATGCTTTTATTTATTCCAAGGGCTTGTTCTTTACTAGATGAAAAGATTACGAATATGAAAAGCACATAAGATAGTCTTTCCGTATAGTGACCAAACTACTTAGATACTGATGACAGATCCATGTGGTAGAAACAGGACAACAATGCACTGCATATTGTATATATAAAAATATATATTTGCACAACGCATAGTTACTTTCTGAAAAACAACCCTCCGGGCATCCCTGCCAAGCAATAGCTATTAACATGTTCCAGAGCTGGCTAGCTAGCTTAAAACGTACTCCTGATGTAGGCCATGTAGCTGAAACATGGCCCGTGTCAAGTCATTTTAGAAGATCTATATAAATAAAATCCCCCTCAGACATTCTGAAGCTCACCTCTCTCCAACTGTGGCTCCTGACCTAGGCTATTCGGACTCCCGCACTCAGCCACGCCCATCTGCGCCCTAGGCCACGCCCCATCTGGACATAAAAAGCACTCTCAACGTTCCATTGACCACTGACGTCAATGAAGCCAGTTCGTTTGTTCGAAGCTCTGTAGCAGCAGATGTGGGCCCCGCCCTCGCGTCAAACGTAATGACGTTGAGGGCGGAGCACATTCAAGGAGCCAATCAGTAGCCGAAAGCAGGAGAGAGGCCAGGTTCACACTCTCGCACAGGACGAAGAGGGAGGGCGGCAACACGGCGAGCAAATGGCTGCGGCGATTGTCCAATGTGGAGGAGGCGGGTGAGGGCTCGGGGTCGAGGACCACTGGCGACTCGGAAGCGGGGGGGGGGGGGGGGAGGAAACAGCACTGGCTACGACTCCAGCCAGCGCAGCCGTCATCCCATTCACTGAAAACAAAAGAAGCAAACCTATGACATGCTTCAGGACGTTTAATACACAGGAGTGGAAGTGACCCAAGCAAGTGTACGGTAAGGAAGGAAGCCCATTGGTTAATCTCTGTTTCAACTCCCCCACGCAGCCGTCATTGCTATACACTCACAAACAAGCAAACCTAGGAGCTGCTGCTTCACATTGTTGTTTTTAAATTGAGGACAAAAGGAGAGGGGACACAGACAGACCCTGCAACTGGGAGGGGGGACCCTGCAACTGGGAAAAAGGGACGGGGGGAACCCCCCTGGAACTGGGAGGGAGGGGGGAATCCCCCCTGCAACTGCAACTGGGAGACAGACCGGGGGGGGGGGGGAGACCCTGGCACATACTCTCATTCTCACACACACACTCGCACCCAGTCTCACTCTCCCTCTGTCACACACACACACACACACACGCGCGCACATTCACTCTCTCACACACTCACTCTCTCAAACATACACACTCCGAGGAAAACTTTGCTAGCGCCCGTTTCATTTCTGTACGAAACGGGCCTTTTTTTACTAGTAACCAATAAAGCCAGCTGTACACCATTAATGGTTGTGTTGTTTCATTAATCATCTCCACTGTTTTCTGCATTAGTTTTGTGCATACCATGACTGAAATAAATCTCACTCCTAAGGCAGGGTCAGCAAAAGTATGAGCTCAGTCTCTCAAACTTATTGCTACCTGTGACGAAGGTATTGTGTCCTGTCTCACCAATCATCTCTTGGTCAGGTATTTAAAAAGCTCTAAATAGATCCAGAAGTCTTGAAAATGTAATGTGCAAACAAAGTCCCTTTACCTGGTTGCATCAGTAATACAGAATGAGTAAACATGTATAGTTTATTTAAAATGTTAAAGATTATTCTGTACATCTGAAAAAGCTACATGTATCTCCTGAGCCTCTCTTAGATTCAGTGTTGAAATAAAAGTCCTGACATCTGCTTGCATACCTCAGGAAGCAGTGACTGCCTTTCCGTGACAACTGCTCTTAAAGATAAAGGGCGAACGGCGTGGCCATAGCCACAGTATAACAGGAGGGGGGAGTGTAAGGTGGGGAATCTAATTTTTTTTTAATAAGCTTACTGGGGCTTCACCGAGTCCCGAGGCTGAACAGGAGTCGACGTGGGGGTGTAGCCACGGGTGTCTATGAACTAGAGAGCTGCACGGGAACGGGGTTTGCGGGAATCCCGCGGAACCCGCAGGATTCCCGCAGGGACGGAAGCAGTTCTGTGGGGTTCCCGCAGGGACGGAAGCAGTTCCTGTGGGGTTCCCGCGGGGATGGAAGCAGTTCTGTGGGGTTCCCACAGGGACGGAAGCAGTTCTGTGGGGTTCCCGCAGGGACGGAAGCAGTTCCTGTGGGGTTCCCGTGGGGATGGAAGCAGTTCTGCGGGGTTCCCGTGGAAATGTAAGCTACACCTGCACCAGCCTCTCATCTACCGAGTACCAAGTTCTTTGACTGCTGTCTCCTCCTCCTCCTCTTCCTCTTTGCTTTAACAGCACAAATGTGGAAAATTTTCCATTAAGGAGGTGGTAGAGACACAAATGATGATGGAATTCAAAACGGCGTGGGATGAACACAGAGGATCTCTAATTAGAAAATGGAAGTTATAAAAAACTTAACCTTAAATGGCTGCATGTGTGTGGATGTGTGAAGTAATGCTTAGATGGCGATTCTGGCTGTGATTAACTAGGGCCAATACCGGGCAGCTTTGTATGGTCTGTGTCTAATATATAGAAGTCTGGTTTAGGATGGGCTGGAAAGGGCTTAGACGGCAACTTCAGTGGCTGGAACATAAGGACAGTTCTGGACAGATTTTTACGATCTGTGTCCCACAAATGAGAAGACACATAGACTGGAGTGGGCTTCAATGACAACTCCAGCAGTTGGAACATAAGGATAGGGCCAGATAGACTTCTATGGTCTATGTTCCAGAAACACAAAAGAAAGACTATAATCAAGTATATAATATCACACTCGTTGATTTAATCATGAATTGATAATGAGTGTGACTATTGGGCAGACTGGATGGACCATTCAGGTCTTTATTTGCTGTCACTTACTATGTTACAATTAACCCTCTTTGCTCCCGGGCTGATGAGCAGACCTCAGCTCTGACAGAGACATGAGCATCAGATGTCACCTGACCTACTGGTGCGTGCATGTGGTGACCTCTCAGCACACAGTGCCAGTAAATCAGAGACAAATCTTACATGTGCACACCAGAGTGTTCCAAGTTTCCGCTTCCATTCCTTCCTTGCCTACTGTGCTGTGGCTCAAATCCAGAGAGAGACTGAGGGAGCTGACTGGAATTTTCTTTTATGTACCATTAAATTCTTACAGTGATGGGTGGGGATGGGTTAAATTCTTGCGGGGACGGGTTGGGATGGGTTACATTTTTGCGGGGATGGATGGGGATGGGTAAGATTCCAATGGGGACGGGTAAGATTCCAGCAGGGACGGGCGGGGATGGGTAAGATTTCTGTCCCCGTGCAACTCTCTACTATGAACCCAGAAGTACTATCATGCCAGAGAAAGAAGCGCTCTGAAGTTTTGTGTGGCTGAGCACTGCTGAAAGAGAATCTACTCGGAGTCAATTAGTAGACCTTATTGGGTTATTGGGAAATTAGAACAGGGGCAGAAAATTATGTTTTGCCTTCCCAAATATCTAGCATACATGGTCTTACCGCCCAAGAAGGCACTGACTTAGTTGCACACACAGAGTTAAGGTCTCGCTTTGTTGAGAAGGATAGTAGGTCCTGAGAAACCTGTCCAGAAGAACTTCATCGAGGAGGAAATCCAGAGTCTGGTCCAGCTGTTGAGAACCTATGATACCCTTTGCAAGAAAGCGCTGGAGCAAGTGAAGGTTTTTTTATATATATTTTTTTTTTATTTCGGTGTGCACACTTGGTTCTTTTTATTTAAACACTAATATTTGGCTGCATTTTAATGAACACTGGGCCAGGGCAGAGGGATACTTACCTGAAAAACTATGGTAGGGAAGTTCTGCCAAAGACACACATGCTGGTTAAAGCAAGTTATTTTAGAAAACTATTGTGAGGTAAAGCTGTTATATACCTACCAGAGTAACCGCAGGGTCTGTGGTAAAAGTAGTTTTAGTAGCACATAGCACATTCATCCTAAGTTGGAAAAAGATTTTTAAAAATAACAAAAAGTTTTGTCTAAAGTGCATTTCAAATTTAAAAAAAAGACCTCTTAAAACCCTTTTACCTGGTTTTCAAAACCTCAGCTGAGCTTACTAAAGTGCTGTATTTATTGAAAAACAAACCAAAAAAATACTCACCTGATGTTTGGGTTTGTAGTATTATCTGCAAGACAAAGAGTAATTGTTTTTTTGGGGTTGTGTTTTTTTCCCCCCAATAAATACAGCACTTTAGTAAGCTCAGCAGAGGTTTTGAATACCAGGTAAAAGGGTTTAAGATGTCCTTTTTTTTTTTTTTTTTTAAGACACGTGTCTTAGCTCACTGAATGCTGTCCAAAGTAATTTTTGAAACTTATGTGCAATAAAAGCTTTGTTTACCTGTAAAGCCCGCAGAAGCCTCTTATTGCCTGTCACCTGGTTGGAGATCCTACTCACTCACTCAGCAGTGGTGCCAAGGGTGGAAATGTGCTTTGCTTCACGGGAAATCATCCAAACCCGATACTGTGGCCAATAGCTAACTTGGCTACTTCAGAGAAGCAAAGCATTGCTGAAGCCAAGGGGGCATTACAGGAGCTTCACCCAACACCAATCTGGGCAGTGATGGAGGGCTTAGAGTGAAGCTTAGCTTGCCCAGGCCTGGGTCAAAGGGTGTGTTGGTTCAGGTTGCAGGGGATGCTGGGCAGCGGGGTCGCTTGCAGACAATTCTAGCCAGGATTGGCTGGCGACTTTCAAGCAGGCATTGGTGTGAAGGATCTGCCTATCAGATCCTTTGTGTTCCTTGGTGGGGAGGAGCTGCGGGTGTGGTTTTTAAGGCAGGACCTCCATCAAGCAGGGATCTTCTCTTCGGAGGCATCCTGCTTCCCCTTCTGCCCTCCCTGTCATTTGGCAAAGTCTGGCTTGTCACAGCTAATGGCAGCAGACCTTAACATTCACCCAGCGGTCAACGTTAGGTCTGTGCTTGCACTACAGGAATAGAGGGTCTAGGCCTGTACCTTGCTCCAGCTGGCATGGCGGAGTTGAGTATAATTTTGGATGGTTACTATGTTGGCCTAGCTGGGCATGGCAGGAGGTCTGTTGTTTTTGTTATTCTTAGTTCTGTTAAGGCAATTTTTCACTGATGACGTATTGGCCAAGTATCCTATATAATAAAATGCACCTCCAACATTCTGAAGCTGACTGCATGGCTGAGGCATTCCTGCTCTCTGTATCCATCTCCTGAATTGACATCACGTACTTCCGGGTTTGTCACAAGCAGAAGTGACCAACCAAACGAGGTTTCTCGGCTTCAGAATGTTGGAGGTGCATTCTATTAAATAGGATTGGTCAGTTCCTTGAAGCACAGCCAGAGCTCAGCGTCCTGCACAGTAACGCTCAGACACCAGAGAGGGGGGGTGGGGCCTGACACCAGAGAGAGGGAGGGAGGGGGGCCTGACACTAGGGGGGGAGGTATCTCTGTCACACACACACACTCTCTCACAGTCAATGTCTTTCTCAGTCTCACACACTGTCTCTCACACACTCTGTGTCTCACACTGTATCACATTCACTCTCTATGTGTCACAGTAACTCGCACACTCACACACTCTCTTGGTCTCATACACTCAGTCTCACAGAGAGTCTGTGTTTCACACACACTCTCTCGCACACACTGTATCTGTGTGAAACACACTCTCTCTCTCTCTCACAGTATCTCACATATGCACTTGCACACACTCTCATTCTCACACACACACTTGCACCCAGACTCACTCTCTCTCTCACACACACACTCACACATTCACTCTCTCTCTCACACATAGTCACTCTCACATACACACTCCGAGGCAAACCTTGCTAGAGCCCGTTTCATTTGTGTCAGAAACGGGCCTTTTTTACTAGTTTCCAATAAATGTTATCTTGAACTATGATGTCTTATTTATTGTTTGGCAAGGAGGGTGAATGGTCTCACATCCCCTGTTACAGCAAACCTGTACATTCAGACTTTTCCCAATGTCATAACTGCTACTTCTACTTTTTGACACTATACAATATCTTAAGCCTAGGGCAAAGCACGTTATTAATATTAGAGGTAAGATAGCTCCTGAAAGACTGTGCAACATGAGTATAGACAGATAGCTTTTATACATGCCTTATCACACCTTTTAAACTTAAAATCTCTTGCACCAACCTCATTTGAAAACGTTTTGCAATAATCTGGCAACCTGACTCTCATTATTCTCCAGCAAGCCTAAACCATTAATCTACACCTCTTTTGATGGGTTGATTTGTGATGTTATTAAAGCTGTACGGGAAAGGAATGTTGAACTTAGTTTAAGGTGAGTTACAGAGTATGTTCAACTACACTAAGGTCTGGGCTGTGGTGTCATAAACGTTTCTTTGCAGTTACCTAGCAATTTTTCCCCTGTTTTATATCATCTCCCAGCTTGCTTTAATCTAGTTATTACAGTGCTGGGCCCTGGCTGGCACTAGGGCTTGGTTTGCAAATTATTTTTTTTTTTCTAAATCCAGCCACCTTCCTCCTGCTCCAGTGCCTCTCCAGCCTTGACTCATACCCTGAACCTACAACCTGTGCAAGGAGATACTTAAGGTTGGGATTTGCTGATCATCATGTTATCAATAGAAATCAAACAAAATAAAACATGGAAAAGAAAATAAGATGATACCTTTTTTATTGGACATAACTTAATACATTTCTTGATTAGCTTTCGAAGGTTGCCCTTCTTCGTCAGATCGGAAATAAGCAAATGTGCTAGCTGACAGTGTATATAAGTGAAAACATTCAAGCATTACTATGACAGTCTGACAGGGTGGGAGGAGGGAGTTGGGTAGGAAGTATGCATGGGGACATCAAAGCATATCATTGATATTCTAACAGGATGGGTGTGGATAGGTGAGGGGAGGGTGATCAACAGAGACATACAGCTTTATGGTTTATAATGGGCTAGGAACCCCAGATCCTTGTTAAGTCCTTTCTGTTGGGTGTTAAAATATTCAATCATTCTGACTTCAAAGGTCTTACGTTCTTGTATGGTTTTAAAGTTACCTTTCAGTATTCTTACTGTGAAGTCACTGGTACAGTGTCCTGGTTCTGTGAAGTGCTGTCCCACCGGGGTGGGGGCCCTACTGGCTGTATTGTTCATATGATGTCAATGTAAATTGAATCTTGTCTTAAGCATCTGGCCTGTTTCTCCAATATAGCATCCTTCGTTACATTTTTTACACTGAATGATATATACCACATTGGAAGATGAGCAAGTGAAAGATCCCTTTATGTTGAATATCTTTCCTTTGTGGATAACTGTGGGGTCCTGTGAAATATTTTGGCATAGTTTGCAACTGGATAAATTACAGGGACGTGTGCCCTTCTGTTCCTTTTCAGTCTGTGATGGAAGTTTACTTCTGATTAGCTTGTGTTTTAAGTTGGGTGGCTGTCGGAAGGCCAGTACTGGTGGGGATGGGAATATCTCTTTCAGTAATTCATCCTCCTGGAGTATAGGTTGTAGATCTCTTATGATTTTCCTCAGTTTTTCCAGCTCTGGATTGTATGTCACTACAAGGGGGATTCTGTCTGTGGCTTTTTTCTCCTTGTACTGTAGTAGATTCTCCCTGGGTGTTTTGAGGGAGGAGGCAATATTCTTGGAGATTATTTTGGGGTTGTAGCCTTTCTGTTTGAAGGATGCACTCAGGCTTTTAAGGTGTCTGTCTCTGTCCCCTGGGTCAGAGCAGATACGGTGGTATCTTGTGGCTTGGCTGTAAATGATGGATCTTTTTGTATGTGAAGGATGGAAGCTGGAGTTGTGGAGGTAGCTGCATCTGTCTGTGGGTTTCTTGTATATAGATGTTTGTATACAGCCATCACTGATTGAGACCGTGGTGTCCAAAAAATTGACTTTTTCTGGGGAGTAGTCAATTTTGAATCTGATTGTAGGATGGTATGTATTGAAGGCAGAATAAAATTGTTTCAGAGTTTCTTCACCCTCCGTCCAAATCATAAAAATGTCATCGATGTACTGGTAGTATTTTAGAGGTTTGGTCTGGTGTGTATTCAGAAATGTCTCTTCCAGCTCAGCCATAAAAAGGTTGGCATATTGGGGTGCTGTCCTGGTGCCCATCGCAGTGCCCATTATTTGCAGATAGATATCATTGTTAAAGCGGAAGTAGTTGTGAGTTAAAATGAATTTGATTAGTTTTGTAATAGTTTCTGGTGAGTATTGATGCTATTACAAAAACTGAGGAAAATCATAAGAGATCTACAACCTCTACTCCAGGAGGATGAATTACTGAAAGAGATATTCCCATCCCCACCGGTACTGATACTCACCATACACTTAACGCCCTGGTTCATTTGAAGGTGGTCCTGGCACTGAGAGTGTCTCTCTCTCTTTTTTTTTTTTTTTTTTATGTTTCAACTTTTTTTTTTAATGATGAGTCAATCACTTGTACATAGCCTTTAAATGCAACAGTTGACAGTTTGAATAACATAACATCCTTGTGCAAGTATGACAATAACTTGTATCATCAATGCTTTTTATGTCTTTTCTCCCCCCCCTTTCCCTCTGACTGCTCTCCCCACAACCAAAATGTTTGCAATCTTCTTTGAGAATGAACATCAATATATATAAATGGCGAGTGTCATACTCACTCGCAAATGCGCAGTAGAGACCCTCTCTGCCCCGCCCCCATGTCAATATGTGATGACGAGGGCGGAACAGAGAGGGTCTCTACTGCGCATTTGCGAGGGACACCGCTGTCGCTAACGCTCCCCCCACCCGGAGTCGCCGCCACCACCCACCTTCCACCTGGTCGGGTCCTTGCTCCGCTATTGAAACAGTGAGGGCACGCAGCACACAGCTGTGCTGAGCTGCCATCGGCCTTCCTTCTTCTTCTCTGCCTGTGTCCCTCCCTCGACGACGTTACATCACACGAGGGCGGGACACAGGCAGAGAAGAAGGAAGGTCACGGCAGCTCAGCAGTAGAGCTGTGTGCTGCGTGCCCTCGCTGTTTCAATAGCAGAGCGAGGGCCCAACCGGGTGGAAGGTGAGTGGTGGCGGCGGCTCCGGGGGGGGGACCAACTCGGAGGGGGAGCAGCAGCAGCGAACTCGGCGGCGGGGTGGGGGGCCTTTCAACCCCCCCCCCCTATACTAGCCCGTTTTTACGGGCTGAATGGCTAGTTATAAAATAAAACATTGACTTCGGCTAACATCGCATGGTGTATATTATTTAAAGTTACCCTATCTAAATTTCCCTATCCCTCCCCCCCTCCCACCCTCCCTTACTTATCCTACCGCTCTCTTTTCCATTCGTCATGGTATCTACTACCTTAATTCCTCTCCCCTGCATTTTATTTACGTTTCAACATTTTTATTGATGATTCTATTGCTTTAACATAACCATGACCAGCAGAAGAAAGGAGGTTTTAATGCCCCTGTATAAGACGTTGGTGAGGCCCCACCTGGAGTATTGTGTTCAGTTTTGGAGGCCGTACCTTGCGAAGGATGTTAAAAAAATGGAAGCAGTGCAAAGAAAAGCTACGAGGATGGTATGGGAGTTGCGTTCCAAGACGTATGAAGAGAGACTTGCTGACCTGAACATGTATACCCTGGAGGAAAGGAGGAACAGGGGTGATATGATACAGACGTTCAAATATTTGAAAGGTATTAATCTGCAAACGAATCTTTTCCAGAGATGGGAAGGCGGTAGAACGAGAGGACGTGAAATGAGATTGAAGGGGGGCAGACTCAGGAAAGATGTCAGGAAGTATTTTTTCATGGAGAGGGTGGTGGATGCTTGGAATGCCCTCCCGCGGGAGGTGGTGGAGATGAAAACGGTAACGGAATTCAAACATACGTGGGATATGCATAAAGGAATCCTGTGCAGAAGGAATGGATCCACAGAAGCTTAGCTGAAATTGGGTGGCGGGGGGAAGAGGGGTTGGTGGTTGAGAGGCTAGGATAGGGGAGGGCAGACCTATACGGGGTCTGTGCCAGAGCCGGTGATGGGAGGCGGGACTGGTGGTTGGGAGGCGGGAAATACTGCTGGACAGACTTATACGATCTGTGCCCTGAAAAAGACAGGTACAAATCAAGGTAAGGTATACACATATGAGTTTATCGTGGGCAGACTAGATGGACCGTGCAGGTCTTTTTCTGCCGTCATCTACTATGTTACTATGTTTAAATGTCACTGTTAACAGTTTGAATAATATGACATATTTATGTTTCAACTTTCTTATTATATTATCATAATGGCAAACCGTTATACATACACCAAAATTAGTACATATACAACTCAGTCAACTAAGTATAACATCAACAATATTTTGTAATAATTTTCCCCTTCCTTTTCCCCTCCCCCCTTCTTCCCCATCCCTCCCCTCCGAGAAGCTGACATACTATTGTAAGATTGTTGACAAAAAACATCATTTACATAATAAAGTAAAATAATATCATCCTCCACTGCCTTATGTTTTTCGTTTGTTACCCTTTGATCTCAGCTGTATGATATAACCAATATTACAACTTGGTCCAGGGACCCCCCTCCCCCCCCCCTAGTAATATGACATATTTATGTGATTATGACAGTAACTTGTTTCACCAATATTGTTCTTTTACATCTTTTCCTCCCCTCGTACCCTAAAACCGCTCTCACTGTAGCCAAAATGTTTGCGATCATGTATCAGAATAAGCGATATAGGATAACAAAGTAAAAGCTTGATTTTTGCTAACCTGACACGGTGTATTATATTTTTAGAAGTACTTGGCCTATATTTCCCTATCCCTCCCACCCTCCCTTACTTATCCTGCCACGTTTTTTCCAAACTTCATGGTATCTACTGCCTTGCTTCTTCTCCAACCGCCTTTTCTCTCTTATACTGTTGTACAATACAGATCCTACCTCTTATTGGGTCTCCCTCCCCTCTTCTGCTACCACTATCCCTGTCCCTGTCTCCCTGAGAGTTTCTCTTTTATAATCCTAACTGAGTAAATGCAGAGCCTGGGATACAGAAAAGTGAATTATCCTGCCTGGATCCATTAGGCTCCTTGCATGTTTGGAAACTGAAACATGTTTTTAAGAGGCCTGTTCCATATCTTTTGGCTCCGACCTTGGTTTTAACTACTGAATAATCTTGAACAGTATTGCCCTTAAGATAAAGTGTCTCCTCTCATAACTGGCTATACGGTTAATTCAGCCTTCAGGCTCTCTAACTGGCATTAGAATTAGACATGGCTATAATTGGTGAAGAAACTGGTATTTGCAAGATGTATACCACTTTTATGCTTGTGTGTGTGTATATGTATGTGTCTGCCCTGGTTCCCGGTGTGTCTTAACACCAGCCCTGGCCTGTAACCTTGATTTCTGCTACTATTTAGGTGCCTCTAGACCCTGCATCACCCTACATAAGTACATAAGTAGTGCCATACTGGGAAAGACCAAAGGTCCATCTAGCCCAGCATCCTGTCACCGACAGTGGCCAATCCAGGTCAAGGGCACCTGGCACGCTCCCCAAACGTAAAAACATTCCAGACAAGTTATACCTAAAAATGAGGTACTAATCTCACTTTAAATATGATAAATGGTAGAATGTAACTTTATTTTTCTGATATTTTGATTAAGATATATATTTTAGGTTTGTTATTATTAGAACCTAATATATTATGATTAATGGCTACGTCTAGTCTATTTTATCCCTAAATCTAGGTTCAGAGCAGCTTAATCCTAACAGTAAACTGAAACACAAATCAGGAAGTTAAATTTCCTATGATAAATCAGCAAGAAACAATTAATGTTAACATACCTCCCCCCCCCCCCCCCAAATACAATTTTTTAAAATATGTGGTTAGTTGCCGCCAAAACCTCTCCTTCTCCAGATGACGTCAGGACTATAGGAGACATGTGCCAGCTCATGTCATGGTCTCTATGCTTGGAGCTGGATTGCTGGCAGGCAGCACCTGAGGGTCCACAGCAGCGATGCCAGTTTGACAGAAGGTTCTACACAGGTAAGTGGGGGCAGATGCAGGGTGAACAGAGTTTGAAGGAGGGGGAATGGAGGCCAGGGAGGGCAGAGGCAGTATAGTTTGCAGGTGCCTAAGTACATAGGTATTGCCACACTAGGACAGACCAAAGGTCTATCAAGCCCAGAGTCCTGTTTCCAACAGTGGCCAATCCATGTCGCAAATACCTGGCAAGATCTCAGAAAAGCTCAATACATTTTATGATGCTTATCCCAGAAACAAGCAGTGCATTTTCCCAAGTCAATTTAATTATGTACTTTTCCTTTAGAAAGCCGTCCAGACCCTTTTTAAACCCTGCTAAGCTAACCACCATTACCACATTCTCCGGCAACAAATTCAAGATGACAATAACCCTAAAACTGGCTTCAACTCCAGGTGTGTTTTGCTTACATATTTTGTGAGAGTGGTGACCAGAGCAGAAGGCAGAAATGCACACTGCTTAGCCTCAGGCTTGCCATTAGCTCTGTTTGGTAACAGCCCCTGGCATCATGGAGGTTATAGTTTGGAGACTCAGATTCAATTCAATTAAACAGTTGCTCTGTATGGAAGCCAAATGGAGAAAATAAAATAACAGTATGTGAACCACTTTGCTGTGCTTTCAGGAAACAGCAGTATATCATGTCAGTAAACCATAAACCATTTTGTGCATTAGTTCGGGTTTAGCATCAGCCTGTGTTGCCAGCTGACGGAGTCAGTCAGGGGGCCTTGTACAGTGACTTTATGATATGCTCCACAGACAGTCTCAACTTCAGGGAAGACAGGCAGCTGTAGGACTCAATCCAATGGTGCAAACTGCAGGAGATAAACTTGCAGCTTTAAAAAAGGGAACAAAGTACAGGGGAAAAAAAAAAAATAAAACAGGACACTTGGAAAACTTGCAACTTTTTACTGTGACCATATATTGCTTTAGTGGCCTGGATGGAGCCATGTAGTCAGTTTACACTTGTTTTTGAATTCCAGCCAGAAAAAAAAAATTTCCTATGAGACAAACACATACCAGGACCAGTTTGTTACCATTAAGTCTCGCTCTCTTTGCACCAAAACCAGTTTTACTTCATATATCTCACATCATATTGCAATTATGTTTCATTCTGTTTCTAAGACAGCCTATGAATTGTCACCATTTCAGTATGTACACTGATCGCACTGTTTTCTGAGGCATCACGTCTGAACCTTAAAACTGCCTAGGCAATAAAATGATCTAAGCTAGAAGGTGGTGAGAAATGGGAGAATAAAGTCCTGTTTATCTTCTGGAAATACATAAGTAGGGATGCCAACTTGTATCTGCCCAGGGCAGGGATTCTCAACCCAGTCCTCGGGACCCTCCTAGCCAGTCAGGTTTTCAGGATACCCACAATGAAAATGCATGAGCTAAATTTGCAGGCACTACTTACATTGTACGCAAATTTCTCATGCATATTCAGTATGGGTATCCTGAAAACTTAACTGGCTAGGTGTGTCCTGAGGAGAAGGTTAAGAACCCCTGGCCCAGGGCCAAATTATTGTCTTGTAATATTTTGAGGGCTGCAACTCTCTTCAAGATCACAAGGTCTATGGCGGTGGTTCTCAACTCAATCCATGGGACACGTTTAGCCAGCCAGGTTTGCAGGATGCCCATAATGAATATGCATGAGATAGATAGGCATACAATGGAGGTAGTGCATACAAATCTATCTCATGCATATTCATTATGGGCATCCTGCAAACCTGGCTGACTAAATGTGTCCCATGGATTGGGCTGAGAACCAGTGATCTAACATACACCAGACAGAGAATACACCAAAGAATAACTAGATCAGGGATGAGCAACCATGGTCCATGAGGGCCAAAACCAGTTTTCCAAGTTTCTATAATGAATACTCATGAGATTGATTTGTATGCACCGCTTTCATTTACGTAGTCATTGTGGCAATCTTGAAAATCCGACTGCTTTGAGGCCCTTGAGGACTGTGGTTGCCCACCCCTGAGCTAGACCAAACATGTACAGTAATGTGTTTATTTCAGAGCAGAGGTGAGCAACCACATTCCTCAAGGGCCACACAACCCAGTTGGGTGTTCAAGATTTCCACAATGAATAGGCATGAGCTGTATTTGCATACAATGGAAGCAGTAGATGCAAATCAATTTCATGCCAATTCATTATGGAAATCTTGAAAACCTGACTGGATTATGGCCTTCAAGGATGGTGCTTGCCTATCCCTGTTTCACAGCATCCCCAAACCTGTCCTTGGGGATCCCTGAGGCAATGTTTTGGGGGATAAGCACTATGAATATGCAAGAGAAACATCGGCATTTCTAGTGGAGAAGTGGACTGAAAACCCAGGGTTCCACTCCACTTTTCCCACTGATGCTTCTTGTCACCTTAGGCAAGTCATGGTATCCTTTATTGCTTTGGATACAAATTTATTTTATTTTATTTTTTTATTTGCACATTTATATGCCACTTTTTTTCCACAGGTATGCGGACTCAAAGTGGCTTACAATGTACTGAAATTTAGTCCTCTAGGGCAGGAGTTCTCAACCTGGTCCTTGGGACGTGCCTAGCTAGTCTGGTTTTCAAGATATCCACAATGAATATGCAAGAGATCTCATGCTTATTTGTTATGGGAATCCTGAAAACCTGACTGACTGGGTGTGCCCTGAGGACTGGGTTTAGAATCACTGCTCTAGGGAGGGATGTAGCTATTGTGCTTGAATTGTAACTCAGGTTGAGCTTGCATGTAGGAAATGTATGTAGTCAAATCCACGTACTTCTCATATCCTCACCACCCATGTGTCTACACCTGGGGCAAAAACAGTCTTCCTGACATTCATCACTATGGCGTTTGCATGTATAAGCCATTACTTACATATTTGTAAGTAGCGGATTTTGCAAACATGCACATCTGTTCACAGCTAATTAAGGAGCTGAGGTCCAAAACTCAAACTTTTGGGACAAGGAGATCAATAGAAATCAAACAAAAGAAAACATGGAAAAGAAAATAAGATGATACCTTTTTTCTTGGACATAACTTAATACATTTCTTGATTAGCTTTCGAAGGTTGCCCTTCTTCCTCAGATTGGAAATAAGCAAATGTGCTAGCTGACAGTGTATATAAGTGAAAACATTCAAGCATTACTATGACAGTCTGATAGGGTGGGAGGATGGGGGTGGGTCGGAGGTATGCATGGGGACATCAAAGCATATCATTGATATTCTAACAGGATGGGTGTGGATAGTTGAGGGGTGGGGTGATCAACAGAGACATACAGCTTTATGGTTTATAATGCGCTAGGAACCATATCAGGTATTGGCACACTCACGGAAGAAATATCTGGATTCATTGAGGGAATTCTGAAACCTCTCGTACACAAAACTAACAGCTTCATACAAGACACCACAGACTTTCTGAATAAATTGAAAAATATCAAGCAACTACCACCTAACACCCTTCTGGTCACGATGGATGTAGAATCACTATACAGCAACATTCCACATGCGGATGGCATAGCTGCATGTGGAAGACTCCTAAAAAAAATCCACACTGGACTATCAATACTCACCAGAAACTATTACAAAATTAATCAAATTCATTTTAACTCACAACTACTTCCGCTTTAACAATGATATCTATCTGCAAATAATGGGCACTGCGATGGGCACCAGGACAGCACCCCAATATGCCAACCTTTTTATGGCTGAGCTGGAAGAGACATTTCTGAATACACACCAGACCAAACCTCTAAAATACTACCAGTACATCGATGACATTTTTATGATTTGGACAGAGGGTGAAGAAACTCTGAAACAATTTTTTCTGCCTTCAATACATACCATCCTACAATCAGATTCAAAATTGACTACTCCCCAGAAAAAGTCAATTTTTTGGACACCACGGTCTCAATCAGTGATGGCTATATACAAACATCTATATACAAGAAAACCACAGACAGATGCAGCTACAGTACCTCCACAACTCCAGCTTCCATCCTTCACATACAAAAAGATACATCATTTACAGCCAAGCCACAAGATACCACCATATCTGCTCTGACCCAGGGGACAGAGACAGACACCTTAAAAGCCTGACTGCATCCTTCAAACAGAAAGGCTACAACCCCAAAATAATCTCCAAGAATATTGCCTCCTCCCTCAAAACACCCAGGAAGAATCTGCTACAGTACAAGGAGAAAAAATCCACAGACAGAATCCCTCTTGTAGTGACATACAATCCAGAGCTGGAAAAACTGAGGAAAATCATAAGAGATCTACAACCTATATTCCAGGAGGATGAATTACTGAAAGAGATATTCCCATCCCCACCAGTACTGGCCTTCCGACAGCCACCCAACTTAAAACACAAGCTAATCAGAAGTAAACTTCCATCACAGACTGAAAAGGAACAGAAGGGCACATGTCCCTGTAATTTATCCAGTTGCAAACTATGCCAAAATATTTCACAGGCCCCCACAGTTATCCACAAAGGAAAGATATTCAACATAAAGGGATCTTTAACTTGCTCATCTTCCAATGTGGTATATATCATTCAGTGTAAAAAATGTAACGAAGGATGCTATATTGGAGAAACAGGCCAGATGCTTAAGACAAGATTCAATTTACATAGACATCACATGAACAATACAGCCAGTAGGGCCCCCACCCCGGTGGGACAGCACTTCACAGAACCAGGACACTGTACCAGTGATTTCACAGTAAGAATACTGAAAGGTAACTTTAAAACCATACAAGAACGTAAAACCTTTGAAGTCAGAATGATTGAATATTTTAACACCCAACAGAAAGGACTTAACAAGGATCTGGGGTTCCTAGCCCATTATAAACCATAAAGCTGTATTTCTCTGTTGATCACCCTCCCCTCACCTATCCACACTACTACTACTACTACTATTTAGCATTTCTATAGCGCTACAAGGCATACGCAGCGCTGCACAAACATAGAAGAAAGACAGTCCCTGCTCAATTATATGCTTTGATGTCTCCATGCATACTTCCTACCCACCCCCATCCTCCCACCCTGTCAGACTGTCATAGTAATGCTTGAATGTTTTCACTTATATACACTGTCAGCTAGCACATTTGCTTATTTCCGATCTGACGAAGAAGGGCAACCTTCGAAAGCTAATCAAGAAATGTATTAAGTTATGTCCAATAAAAAAGGTATCATCTTATTTTCTTTTCCATGTTTTATTTTGTTTGATTTCTATAGATTCTACATGGAATGTTGCTATTCCACTAGCAACATTCCATGTAGAAGTCGGCCCTTGCGGATCACCAATGTGGCCGCGCAGGCTTCTGCTTCTGTGAGTCTGACGTCCTGCACGTATGTGCAGGACGTCAGACTCACAGAAACAGAAGCCTGCGCAGCCTTCTACATGGAATGTTGCTAGTGGAATAGCAACATTCCATGTAGAATCTCCAATAGTAGCAACATTCCATGTAGAATCTCCAATGGTATCTATTTTACTGTCATAGTAATGCTTGAATGTTTTCACTTATTTACGCTGTCAGCTAGCACATTTGCTTATTTCTGATCTGATGAAGAAGGGCAACCTTCGAAAGCTAATTAAGAAATGTATTAAGTTATGTCCAATAAAAAAGGTATCATCTTATTTTCTTTTCCATGATTTATTTTGTTTGATTTCTATTGATAACCTTAAGAGTGGACTAACACGGCTACCACACTCCTCTACTTAAGAGGGACAAGGAGATAAATTTTCAGTGCCAAATGGGAAAACACTGACTCCCTCAAGCACTTCTCCAAAGCCCAGGTGAAAATGATATGAGCTAGAAGCAGTTCTCCAAACTTCAAGTGAAAAAGATAAATTAGATAGTTAGATAGATAGATAGATAGATAGATAGATAGATAGATAGATAGATAGATAGATAGATAGGCAGCATCTGTTCTAAAATTATATTTACATATATAGCCCAATTTCTAAGTGTAAATTACATGTAAGTCTTCTATGTCAGGTGAGGGTTTCATTCACATTTTGCTGTATTCATAGGCGGTCAGTGACTCAACCCTTTGCAGAGGCTAAGGTGGGGCAGGGCTGGGGCAAATTAAAATCTTTGAGTGGGAAGGTAACACCTGCCTCAGCAGTAAAGGGACAGTAGGGATATTTTTGAACACAGTAGGGCAGAACCCCTTAATTTATTTATTATTAGGATTTATTTACCGCCTTTTTGAAGAAACTCACTCAAGGTGATGTACAGCGAGTATTAGTCAAACATAAGCAATAGACAATTACAGAAGTAAAAATATTAAAATAATTATACAAAGTGGAGGAGTGGCCTAGTGGTTAGAGCACTGGTCTTGCAATCCAGAGGTGGCCGGTTCAAATCCTGCTGCTGCTCCTTGTGATCTTGGGCAAGTCACTTAACCCTCCATTGCCTCAGGTACAAACTTAGATTGTGAGTCCTCCTGGGACAGAGAAATATCCAGTGCACCTGAATGTAACTCAGCTTGAGCTACTACTGAAAAAGGCGTGAGCAAAATCTAAATAAAATAAATGGAATGTTGCTACTATTGAGATTCTGTTGCTACTATTTGAGATTCTACATGGAATGTTAATGTTGCTATTCCACTAGCAACATTCCATGTAGAAGCCTGCCCTTGCGGATCAGCAACATGGCCGCGCAGGCTTCTGTTTCTGTGAGTCTGACGCAGGACGTCAGACTCACAGAAGCCTGTGCGGCCGCATTGTTGATCTGCAAGGACAGGCTTCTACATGGAATGTTGCTAGTGGAGGAGTAGCCTAGTGGTTAGAGCACTGGTCTTACAATCCAGAGGTGTTGGTTCAAATCCTGCTGTTGCTCCTTGTGATCTTGGGCAAGTCACTTAACCCTCCATTGCCTCAGATACAAACTTAGATTGTGAGCCCTCCTGGGACAGAGAAATATCCAGTGCACCTAAATGTAACTCAGCTTGAGCTACTACTGAAAAAGGTGTGAGCAAAATTGAAATAAATAAAAAGTATGACATAGTCTACTACTTACAATGCACAATAAATCATTTTAATTACAGTATAGGGTGTAAGCAATGATGGAGCATATAGATAGGTAACAAAGTAACAGGAGTAAGAAAATAAGATACTAGTTTGTACAAAGTTGCAAATAAGGTCAGAAAGGTGCTCATGGTGTGTCTGCTGCTTATACACCATCTGCCTCCCCTTCGTACCTCTGTTACTGATGGTAATATACACACTGAATACAATCTAGGGCAGTGGTTCCCAAACGTTTTCAGTTCACTACTACTTATCACTTCTATAGCGCTACAAGGCATATGCAGCGCTGTACACCATACATGAAAAAGACAGTCTCTGCTCAAAGAGCTCACAATCTAGATAAGACAGGCAGACAGACAGAACAATTAAGGGTAAGGGAATAAAAGGTGAGGTTTTTTTTTTTTTTTTTAGTTATATTTGTACCCTTCGCTTTCCCACTCTTGGCAGGCTCAATGCAGCTTACATGGGGCAATGGAGGGTTAAGTGACTTGCCCAGAGTCACAAGGAGCTGCCTGTGCCTGAAGTGGGAAGCGAACTCAGTTCCACAGGACCAAAGTCCACCACCCTAACCACTAGGCCACTCCAAGTGAGCAGTGGTTAGGAGTCAAAATCAGTGGTAAAGAGGTGGGCTTAAAGTTTGGACTTGAAAACGGCCAAAGATGGGGCTAGATGCACAGGCTCGGGAAGTCTATTCCAGGCGTGAGGTGCTGCAAGACAAAAGGAACGGAGCCTGGAATTAGCAATAGAGGAGAAGGGGACAGATAAGAGAGATTTATCAACAGAATGGAGTACCCGAGAGGGGGCGTAGGGAAGTGAATGCACTTATAGGTCAATAAGAGAAGTTTGAATTGAATGCGGAAATGGATAGGGTTACTTCCTGTTCCGGGGCAGAGGGAGCTGCAGCGAAGCGAAGTTTAGTGAACTCGGAGCAGGCACGCGCCGCGGCACCCCCCCCCCCAGCGGCGTGCACCCAGGGGGGGTGTCATTTCACCGGAGGGGGGGAGGTGTCATTTAGCAGGGGGGGGCGCATTGGCGCTCCGCCCCGGGTGCCATCCAGGCCAGGAACACCACTGTGCTTACTGTACCTGAATGTAACTCACATTGAGCTATTACTGAGAAAGGCATATTGTAAAGTGATAACAAAACAGTACAAATGTCACTCAGGATCTAAAGAGCAATTCTACCCTACCATAACAGCATTAGCGTCCAGGAGTCACACAACAAGGGTGTACCTAGGAAAAGGCAGTACCATAAACACTGCAGTGGGCCTAGTGTTTATGCTGTTGCCTTTTCCTAACTGAGCACTAGAACATCAATACAATTATTGAATAAGTAAACAAGCCAGATTAGTACAGATCAGGGCTTCTCAACCCCGTTCTCAGGTTACACTTACCCAGTCGGGTTTTCAGGATACCCACAATGATTATACATGAGATAAATTTGCATACAATGGAGGCAATGCATGTAAATTTATCTCAGTCAAATTTAGTGTGTCTTTAGCTTTAGTTCCTTACTGTTTGTATCTGCTTAGTGTGTCTTTATTTATTTTTGTTAGATTTGTACCCCACGCTTTCCCACTCATGGCAGGCTCAATGCGACTTACATGGGGCAATGGAGGGTTAAGTGACTTGCCCAGAGTCACAAGGAGCTGCCTGTGCCTGAAGTGGGAATCGAACTCAGTTCCTCAGAACCAAAGTCCACCACCCTAACCACTAGGCCAGTCCTCCACTGTTGCTACTATTTGAGATTCTACATGGAATGTTGCTATTCCACTAGCAACATTCCATGTAGAAGTCGGCCCTTGCAGATCACCAATGTGGCCGCGCAGGCTTCTGCTTCTGTGAGTCTGACATCAGACTCACAGAAACAGAAGCCTGCGCAGCCTTCTACATGGAATGTTGCTAGTGGAATAGCAACATTCCATGTAGAATCTCCAATAGTATCTATTTTATTTTTGTTATATTTGTATCCTGCGCTTTCTCACTCATGGCAGGCTCAATGCGACTTACATGGGGCAATGGAGGGTTAAGTGACTTGCCCAGAGTCACAAGGAGCTGCCTGTGCCTAAAGTGGGAATCGAACTCAGTTCTTCAGGACCAAAGTCCACCACCCTAACCACTAGGCCACTCCTCCACTCCGCCACTGTTAATGTTTGTATCTGCTCCGTGTGTCTTTAGCTCCTTACTATTGTATCTGCTTTGTGTGTCTTCAGCTTATTCTGCTATGGATTTACAGCCTGGTTCACTAACACAGACTGCTCAGTGATTACTGTGGATTATTTTGGATTTGTGATAAGTAAATGAAACCTTTATTAGAGGAAGCTAGATTCTACAATGCTTAATATATATACATATATATATAATGGTTAGCACATATACAGTAATTAGCTCTAGAAACACAATGGTTAGCTGTATAAACAATCATTACATCACTGGTCTCTACATCTAAGCAATGCAAAGAGTTCTTTAGACCAGGAAAAGAAGCAAACACCATGATTAGCCCCAGCATTTGGGTCTGGTCTAGCCAAGCTGAGTCCGCTCCAGCATTTGGGTCCAGTCTAGCCAAGCCGAGGCCGCTCCAGCATTTGGGTCCGGTCCAGTCCAGCCGAGGCCGCTCTAGCCTTTGGGTCCAGTCCAGCCCAGCCTGCTCCAGCCTTTGGTTTCGGTTCAGCCCAGCCGAGGCCGCTCCAGCCTTTGGGTCTGGTCCAGCCCAGCCGAGGCCGCTCCAGCCTTTAGTTTCGGTTCAACCCAGCCAAGTCTGTTTCCGCGTTCCATCCAGCCAAACCTGTTTGAGACTCCTGTACCTGTTACCAGCCTAGTGGTGTTTGGCCTCGCTTCATGCTTGGGTGGTTCTCCTGCTGTTGCCGGTCTCTGGCCGCAGCCCAAGGGCTCACTACTCCGGATCGTCCGCAGAGGCGTGACATCCAGTGACTGACTAGCCCCAAAGGTGCAACCCCTATAGGCATAGCTGCTGTCTCTGCCACTCTCACCTTCTCCTCTCTGGAACAGGAAGTGATGTCAGAGAAGAGGTGGGACTGTTAGAGGTGGCCCTCTTGTGTTATTTTGCTGCTGGTAGTCCCTAGAAGAAGTAGCAGCGTCAGTGAGAGGAAGATTGAGGTCATGGCTGATTCTAGGGAGGCCTTCAAAGCAGTATATAATTACAATAAAATCACACCTCCCTAACACAGTATCTTGGTGCATGTGCCCCACTGCACTTCTTATAAGAGGTTGTTTTTTGTTTTTAATGTGGCCTACCCTCATTACCTCTCTGAATCTGTCATTGTTTTCTTTTATATTGACTTGTTTAGGTTGCATCTTTTCACTGGCAGCGCAAGGGGAGTTTTAAGAAGGTGAAGTGGATACTTCGCTGCCTCTAATGGATATGCAAACCTAGGGCTGGATTTACTAAGGTGCATCTACTGTACCTATTTCCAATATTTAAGTTCATATCTCATCACACAGGTGAAGCATATTATAATTGCAATATACTTTCCCATTAGCGTCCTCCAAAGTGTTTATTGCACTTTAATCTACATGAGTGTGTTTTAAGCATACTAAGGCACACCCTGTTATTTGCAAGGGCATCTATTTACTATTGTCTTGCACTGTAGTAGAGTGGAGGAATGGCCTAGTGGTTAGAGCATCGGTCTTGCAATCCAGAGGTGTTGGTTCAAAATCCCACTGCTGCTCCTTGTGATCTTGGGCAAGTCACTTAACCCTCCATTGCCTCAGGTACAAACTTAGATTGTGAGCCCTCCTGGGACAGAGAAATATCCAGTGTACCTGAATGTAACTCACCTTCAGCTACTACTGAAAAAGGCGTGAACAAAATCTAAATAAAATAAATGGAATGTTGCTACTATTGAGATTCTGTTGCTACTATTTGAGATTCTACATGGAATGTTAATGTTGCTATTCCACTAGCAACGTTCCATGTAGAAGCCTGCCCTTGCAGATCAGCAACGCAGCCACGCAGGCTTCTGTTTCTGTGAGTCTGACGTCCTGCGTCAGACTCACAGAAACAGAAGCCTGCGTGGCTGCGTTGCTGATCTGCAAGGGCAGGCTTCTACATGGAACGTTGCTAGTTGAGGAGTAGCCTAGTGGTTAGAGCACTGGTCTTGCAATCCAGAGGTGTTGGTTCAAATCCCACTGCTGCTCCTTGTGATCTTGGGCAAGTCACTTAACCCTCCATTGCCTCAGGTACAAACTTAGATTGTGAGCCCTCCTGGGACAGAGAAATATCCAGTGTACCTGAATGTAACTCACCTTCAGCTACTACTGAAAAAGGCGTGAACAAAATCTAAATAAAATAAATGGAATGTTGCTACTATTGAGATTCTGTTGCTACTATTTGAGATTCTACATGGAATGTTAATGTTGCTATTCCACTAGCAACGTTCCATGTAGAAGCCTGCCCTTGCAGATCAGCAACGCAGCCACGCAGGCTTCTGTTTCTGTGAGTCTGACGCAGGACGTCAGACTCACAGAAACAGAAGCCTGCGTGGCCGCGTTGCTGATCTGCAAGGGCAGGCTTCTACATGGAATGTTGCTAGTTGAGGAGTAGCCTAGTGGTTAGAGCACTGGTCTTGCAATCCAGAGGTGTTGGTTCAAATCCCACTGCTGCTCCTTGTGATCTTGGGCAAGTCACTTAACCCTCCATTGCCTCAGGTACAAACTTAGATTGTGAGCCCTCCTGGGACAGAGAAATATCCAGTGTACCTGAATGTAACTCACCTTCAGCTACTACTGAAAAAGGCGTGAACAAAATCTAAATAAAATAAATGGAATGTTGCTACTATTGAGATTCTGTTGCTACTATTTGAGATTCTACATGGAATGTTAATGTTGCTATTCCACTAGCAACGTTCCATGTAGAAGCCTGCCCTTGCAGATCAGCAACGCAGCCACGCAGGCTTCTGTTTCTGTGAGTCTGACGCAGGACGTCAGACTCACAGAAACAGAAGCCTGCGTGGCCGCGTTGCTGATCTGCAATGGCAGGCTTCTACATGGAATGTTGCTAGTTGAGGAGTAGCCTAGTGGTTAGAGCACTGGTCTTGCAATCCAGAGGTGTTGGTTCAAATCCCACTGCTGCTCCTTGTGATCTTGGGCAAGTCACTTAACCCTCCATTGCCTCAGGAACAAACTTAGATTGTGAGCCCTCCTGGGACAGAGAAATATCCAGTGTACCTGAATGTAACTCACCTTCAGCTACTACTAAAAAAGGTGTGAGCTAATTAATTAGTGCAGATTGGCAGATCTAGCCCAACAGCATTTGTAGTTACTTGCCCACTGTTACAAGGAACATCAGCAGAATTTCAACAGAGGCTTCCTTCTTTTAAATCTGCTGTTCTAACCAGTAAGCTGCTAAAAAAAAAAAAAAATACCCACTACTCATCAGTTTAACAAAATGTATCAATCTGGGGTGAGAACCACTATTTAAGAACTCAAAAGATGTGTTGAAAAAGTGTTATGAATGAAGAGACCAAGGAATAATATGCCTGGCCTCTGGTCTGCCTGTCTTACATAGGGGCAGATGTACATAAGTCCAGGCAAAAAAAACTGTTGCTTTAAGATCCTTAGTAAAACTTACCAAGTTGGAAACAGTGAGTCATGCTCAAACAAAATTGCATGCAAATGAGCTGCTTGCAACTTACAGAAAACAGCTTGGTACAGTAGGGAAAGCGACAGTGCATGCGTCGAGCAGCCACCCGCTAAGCAGCACATGCTAGGGCAGCCACTTGCTAAGCGTGGCTGCTATGCACAAGCCCAGAACGGCGTCCACTATGGATGCACCTTCATAGCACTTCACACACACAGCTACACAGTGGCGTAGGAAGGGCGGGGCGGTGGGGGCATGCTGCTGGAGGATGCAGAGAGCAGCCGCGCGCCTGTCGGCTCCGCTGGTTCCCTGCTCCCTCTGCCCCGGAACAGGTTACTTCCTGTTCCAGGGCAGAGGGAGCAGGGAGCCAGTGGAGCCGACAGGCACGAGGCTGCTCTCTGCACCCTCCAGCAGCCAAGAATGCACGGGGGGGGGGGGGGGGGGGGTTGATGCGCCAGGGAGGGGGTGTAATTGCGTGGGGGGAGGGCTTGATGCGCCGGGGAGGGGGGTGTCATTGCGTGGGGGGAGGGCTTGATGCGCCAGGTAGGGGGTGTCATGCTGCACCCTGGGGGGACGGATGCCGCTGCACCTGGGGGGGGGGGGCTGCACAGCGGGGATCTGCCCCAGGTGGCAGCCGACCTAGGATCGCCACTGCGGCTACAAGGTTTTTGAGGGTCCATGAACTGGCTGGCAAACATCCCTGTATACCATGTTTTGAAAAATCTGGCCAGGACAAACAGAAGCAGGAAATAGAAAAAAAACAACTTGAACCGCATGCTCAGAACAGTGTGTGCTAAGGATGCGCCTCCACAGCATTTCATTGCTACACATGGCTTTCATACACGTGGCTTTTTTTTTTCTCGAGATGATGTAGTGTAAGCTGGATAGAAGAAAACAAGTTAATTTTGGAAGTTAGGGCTGTGATCATTAGCTTTTAAGAAAAGGGGAACGCTCCATTTCATTAAAAGCACTGCTCCGCTGAGAAGCCACTGTCATGCTATGACAGCTCCTGACTTCCTGTAAAACTTTTCTCGTAAAAGGTAGGGACTGCAGTCTGTGCATTGCTTGGAATGCACATGTAAATAGTAATCAGCTACTTGTAATAAATTTGCATATGACAAATGGTAAAAAGCACGCAGAACCCCTTTGTGCATTTCTCGCTAAATGCTGTGCTTGGTAAACCTGCTTTAACCCGTAAAAATTGCACGCTGCTAGCCTGGAAAGTTTTGTGCATCTAGCCCTTAGAACAGGGGTGTCTGACCTCTGCCCTTGCCTGATCAGGTTGTCAGTGCTTTCCCCAATAAATATGCATGAGATCTATTTGCAAGCAATGGAGGCAATGTATGCAAATAGATGTCATGCTTATTCATTGGGGAAATCCTGAACCCAACTGAATGCTGAACCCCTCTGTTGAACTACAACCCTGCCTTAGACTGTAGCCTCTACAAAGCAAGGACTCAGTGGCGTTCCTAGGGGGGGGCGGTGGGTGCGTTCCGCCCCGGGTGCACGCCGCTGGGGGGTGCCGCGCGCACCTGTCCTTCATTCGTTGCATGCTCCCTCTGCCCCGGGCAGAGGGAGCATGGAACGAAGGACAGGTGCGCGCGGCACCCCCCCCCCCAGTGGTGTGCACCCGGGGGGGTTCTTTCACATGGAGGGTGTCCTTTCGCCGGGGGGTGGTGGTCACCCTGCATCTGGGGGGGGGGGCGCTGCACCCGGGGGGGGGGGGGCGGGGCGCATTGGCGATCTGCCCCGGGTGTCAGCCCCCCTAGGAACGCCACTGCAAGGACTGCCACTTGTGTGTGTCTAAGCAGTACGTCTACATCAGCGTTTCCCAAACTGTGGGTCCCGGCACCCTGGTGCGCAGCAGCAAACTCTCTGGGGTGCCGTGGCAAATCCCGACCTCCTGCTTGAACTGGTACTGCAGACAGCAGTGGCAGAAAAAAAAAAAAAAAGCAAGCACAGGGCTGCAGCAGCCTTCAAGCATGTACTGTCAGTTCTGCCGGTCCGGAACTGGAAGTTGACGTCAGTGGGGGCAGAGGACCAGCAGAGCCAAACAGCGAATCCCTAAAGGCTGCTGCGGCTCTGCGCTTGTCTTTTTGTTGTTGTTGCGTCCACTGAGGACAGGGAGCAGACAGCCTTCGGGACTCGCAGAGGGGACTGCCAACAAGGTTGCATGAAAACAGGAGACGGGATGAAGTGAAAAAGGTTGAAGCCAGTCAGTCTCTCTCTCCCTTCCCATTCAAAACAAAGAAAGCAAACCTATGAGTTGCTGCATCCAAGCTGCCGTTCTTTATGGTTGGTTGCATTTTTTTTTATTTAATCTCACTTATATTTTTAAACATGCTGGTTTGTGCAGCATACAGATGTAAAAAGAGGAAGTATAATAACGGAATAACGTTTCATAGGTAGAGTAGTCATTTCAGGGGCGTAGCCAGACACCCAATTTTGGGTGGGCCTGGGCCCAAGATGGGTGGGCAGAACTCCACCTTTTCCCACAAGTGACTTGGTCTCTCCCTCTCTTGCCTGCATACCATATGGTCTCTCCAGTGGCGTTGCTAGGAGGGCTGACACCCGGGGCGGATTGCCAATGTGCCCCACCCCCCCGGGTGCAGCGCAACCCCCCCCCCCCCGGCGAAAGAACCCCCCGTTACTTCCTGTTCCGGGGCAGAGGGAGCACAGAATGAACGTAGCAGACAGGCGCGCGGCACCTCCCCAGCGGTGTGCACCCGGGGCGGACCGCACCCACCGCCCCCCCTAGGTACGCCACTGGGTCTCTCAAAATTCCCCCCCCCATTACCGTTTAAATAGATTTTCACCGGCAGCGAGCAGCAACTAATACACACTGCTCATGTTGGCCCTAAAGCATGTATCAGTCGCTACTTGCTGCAGGTGAAGATCTATTTACAAGGTATGCAGGAGGGACAATTGTTGGGAGTTTTCGGCTGGTGGGGGCTTGGGAAGAATGCCTGCCAGCCACATCATAGGTGTGCTGCTACTGGATGGGCCTGGGCCCACCCTTGGCTACGCCACTAAATCGTAGTGTGTCATTTGGAGGGGCTGGTTATATTATAGGGACACCCTAGCATTGTCGTATTTGTGCAGAGAAAAAGATGGAGACATGTGGAAGGGGTGCCACGAAAAATTGCTCGGACAGGAAGGGTGCCCTGAACTGAAAAAGTTTGGGAACCACTGGTCTGCATCTTGAAACACCATACGCTTTTTAGGGTTAAAGGAAAGGAGATAAAGTCCTGAGAGCTGGCAGGCTACAAGAGGAACCGCTGCTGTTTTTTTTCGGCCAAGATGACAACACTAAGCAGACAAACAGATAAGACACAGGCCATCATCTCTCTATCCCTTTCCCAACCGCTAATATATACCCCTAAAACTCCACTTCTGCACCCCTGACCCCACCCCAATTTCCCATTGGGTCTGGGCCGACCATGACGCCACCTGATTGGGTTCCTCCTCTTGTATTAGTGTGATTGGCAGCGGAGTGGGCGGGGCTTCTGCAGCTGAGTCTTGTTTGCAGAAGTAGGGGGAGGTTAGGGAAGTGCTTGATTTTAGTTCTTGGGGTAGATTTCAGATTAGTTCGATTCCTTCTTTCTTTCTTTCTTTGTCGTGGACGCTAGCTTTCGCCTTAAAGATGCTCCGGACGGTTGTAGGGAATTTGTGCTCCAGGGTCTCTCGCTTGTCTTATCCGATCCACTGTAGATTCTCGGCTGCAGCTATTCCTGTTCCTAATCCTCAGCCGGACATTCAGTATAACAAGGTAGGTAACCGTTAAACGGAGGTACAGACGCCTAAAAAACAAAACAAAACGCTTCTTGCATTGGAGAATCTGGAAAAGAAAGTGCTTGTTCGGACTGTTTCTCTGGTGAGAGGCTGGGGGTGGTGTTTAGTAAACGTCTGATAAATTGTACGCCATATTCTCATGCCAGGGTGAGAAGTGAAAGTCCACACGTTTCTTTTTCAGAGCATGAATTATGCCCTATTGACTCTGCTGGTAAAAAAAAAAAAATTAAGTTCTTCTAAAATTAGCAGGGTTAGCCTTTGAAATGCGACGTTTTTGGAGCTCGTCCTCATATTGTAGAACTAGGGGGGGGGGGGGGGGGCAATTTACTAAGCCTTCTTCCTCTCTCCCCCAAATTCGGTGCCTGCTGCGAGGGGGGGGAGGAGGGAATTTAGCAACCCAGACGCCTGGTGACATGACAGTCTGAAAGCATACATGTCAATAGGATGATAATAATATATCTGTGCAATTCTAATTTAGATGGGTTTTTTTTGTACAGTTGAATAATGTGTTTGTTATAATGGCTCACTAGAGAGAGGTTGCTTTGCTTTGAGGCCCCTGCTTTTAGCTCCTTTAGGGTCCTTGTACTAAGCAGCAGCAAACACTAGCGCGCGCTTACTGTGGGATACGCTCAGGTGGCCTGTGGTAAGTTCCCAATTGGCATGTGCTAATCTGCATGATTTAAAAATAGTTTTGTGTGGAGGGGCGTGTCTACGGCTACTACTACTGCTTATCGTTTCTAAAGCACTATGATGTACGCAGCACTGTACACTTGGAACATGGAGACAGTCCCTGCTTAACAGAGCTTACAATCTAATCAGGACAAATAAGGGGCAAAGAGTAGCGAGATTCCGTGCAGAATCCCAAAGAGTAGCAAGATTCCGTGCAGAATCCCAAGCACTACTACTACTTATCATTTCTACAGTGCTACCAGACATACGCAGTATTGTACTAGAGAGTTGCACGGGGACAGAAATCTAACCCATCCCCACCCAGCCCTGCAAGAAGTTAACCTGTTCTCACCCAGTCCCACATTCCTGTCGGCTCTCTGTCTTTCTCTGGGTTTGAGCCACAGCACTGCAGACAAGGAAGGAACGGACATTGGAACACTCTGGTGCTCACATGTAAGACTTCTCTGATTCACTGGCACTGTGTTCTAAGAGATCGCCACATGCACGTGCCAGTTGGTCAGGTGACATCTGATGGTCGTGCGCCTATGTCAGAGCTGAGGTCTGCACATCAGCCCGGGAGTAGAGAGGATTTATAGTAACGTGGAGGGGCATAATCGAATGGGGCGCCCAACTTTTCCTGAGGGCATCCTTGCAGGACGTCCTCGGGAAGGGGCGGGGAAACCCGTATTATCGAAACAAGACGGGCGTCCATCTTTTGTTTCGATAATACGGTCGGGGACGCCCAAATCGTAACATTTAGGTCGACCTTAGAGATGGTCGTCCCTGGTTTTCAGCAATAATCAAAACCGAGGCTGCCCATCTCAAACGACCAAATCCAAGCCATTTGGTCATGGGAGGAGCCAGCATTTGTAGTGCACTGGTCCCCCTCACATGCCATGACACCAACTGGGCACCCTAGGGGGCACTGCAGTGGACTTCACAAATTGCTCCCAGGTGCATAGCTCCCTTACCTTGTGTGCTGAGCCACACTCCCCACAACTGTACAACACTACTATAGCCGTAAGGGATGAAGGGGGTCACCTAGATGTGGGTACAGTGGGTATGTGGTGGGTTTTGAAGGGCTCACATTTACCACCACAAGTGTAAGGTGGGGGGGGGGGATGGGTCTAGGTCCACCTGCTTGAAGTGCACTGCACCCACTAAAACTGTTCCAGGGACCTGCATACTGCTGTCAGGGAGCTGGGTATGACATTTGAGGCTGGCAAAAAATATTTTTAATGGCTTGTTTTTGTTTAGGGTGGGAGGGGGTTAGTGACCACTGGGGGAGTAAGGGGAGGTCATCCCTGATTCCTTCCGGTGGTCATCTGGTGAGTTCGGGCACCTTTTTGAGGCTTGGTCGCAAGAAAAAATGGACCAAGTAAAGTCGGCCAAGTGCTTGTCAAGGACGCCCTTCTTTTTTCCATTATCGGCCGAGGACGGCCATGTATTAAGTATGCCCCAGTCCCGCCTTTGCTATGCTTCCGACACGTCCCCGGGAACTTTGGTCATTCCCGCGACGGAAAGCAGTTGAGGACGCCCAAAATCTGCTTTCGATTATGCCGATTTGGGCAACCCTGGGAGAAGGACGCCCATCTTGCGATTTGTGTCGAATGATGGGCGCCCTCTCTTTCGAAAATAAGCCTGATAGTAAATGACAGCAGATAAAATCCGGATCGGTCCATCCAGTCTGCCCAATAGTCACAATCATTATCAATTCATGATTAAATCAACAATGAATGTGATATTATATACTTGATTATGGTCTTTCTTTGGCATTTCTGGGACATAGACCATAGAAGTCTGCCTGGCTCTATCCTTATTTTCCAACTGCTGGAGTTGCTGTCGAAGCCCAATCCAGCCTGTTCATCTTCTCATTTGCGGGGGACAGACTGTAAAAGTCTGTCCAGCACTGTCCTCATGTTCTAGTCCTAAAATTGCTGTCTAAACCCTTTCCAGCCCATCCTAAACCAGATTGCCATATATGAGACACAGACCATACAGGTCTCCTGGTATCGGTCCTAGTTCCATCACACCACAGTCACCATCTAAGTGTCTTGCGACACATCCACACACATGCAGCCATTTAAGTTTAGGTTTTTTATAACTTCCATTTTCTAATTAGAGATCCTCTGTGTTCATCCCATGCCTTTTTGAATTTCATCACCATTTGTGTCTCTACCACCTCCTTAATGGAGACTTTCCACATCTGTGCTGTTAAAGCAAGGAGGAGAAAGCACTCAAAGGACCTGGTACTCGGTAGGTGAGAGGCTGGCGCAAGTGCAGCATACACTTCTACGGGAACCCCACAGGAACTGCTTCCGTCCCCACAGGAACTGCTTCCGTCCCCACGGGAACCCAGCAGGAACTGCGTCCGTCCCCACGGGAATCCCACAAACCCCAGGTCTCTATATTGTACACTTGAACATGAAGAGAGAGTCCCTGCTTGACAGAGCTTACAATCTTATCAGAACAGACATTCAGGGCATTACTAAGGTGAAATGATAACAGACATGGGGGCAGAGAGTGGGTGTTCCAGTACTAATCGGCGCATCCACAATACCGCGTGCTAATCGATCAGCTCAGGATTACTGTGGGAGCCCTTACCGCCCACAAAATAGGTGTTGGTAACAGCTCTCGTGGTATAGTTTTTTTAATGGCTGTACACTAATGGCAACATGAACGAATGAAAAAGATTCTTTAAATGTTTGTTTGTAAGCAGTGAGATAGATTATAGAAAGGGAGGAAAAAGCCTCAAGAAGCTCCCAGCTAATAGCTGAGAGGAGCAGGGCTTAACTATGGTTAGACATTTTTTGGATTCTTTTTTTCCTTGTTTATTTTGCAGTTTCTAACATTACCGAATGGCCATTAATTGAAAAACAGAAAATTGGCTGTTTTCTGGATGCAGTAAAAATGGCCTCGGCGCATGGGAAAACCTGCATAAGGGTAGGCTAAGGCCAACTTTTACTTTTAAAAGAACACCTTAAGACTTCCTCATTTCACTAGTAAGTTGTTTTCAGCTTTAAGGTGTGTTTAATTGGCAGAGACACAAATCTGTCGAGTCCTCTGATTTGGTAAAGGAAAACCTTTGCTCTTTGTTTCTTTAGCATAGTAAACTCCACAGTGAAAACCGGTTTAATCCTATTTACCAAATAGCTAAGGCTTTGTGCTGCTTGAATTGGTCGCCATTTGCAAATATGTCTTGGTTCATGAATTGTATTATTTTTTTTTTCGTATAATGGCTATGGCCTGTGAATTGTGGGTACACAGGCGAGTATATTAATTTTCAAATGTAGGGGTCCGTTTGCTAATACGCGCTAAAGTTTAGTATGCATTAAATGTCATGTAACCTATCCTATATAATAATTCTCACCTCCAACGTTCTATGCTTGGGACCGTGGCTCCCTGGCTGCAAGTGGTCTGCGAGGCAGACACGCACGGACGTCACTGATGTCAACACAGCTGATTCCAAGGCAAGGGGAGGAGTAGGGAAACACGCTGCGCGTGTTTTCCTACTCCTCCTACTGCCTCGGAATCAACTGTCACCCCCCTCCCGCGCTATGGCCCCCTCGAAACCCACCCCCTCCCGCGAACCTGTCGATCCCCCCCCCCGGAACGCCGAAAACTGCCGCCACCGCAGCCGCTGTTGTTGTGCTACCTTCCCTTCCCGTAGGTTCTTCAATCATCTTCTTAGAAAGTTTAACTCCGTGCGTCTGACGTCAGACGCACGGAGTTAAACTTTCTAAGAAGATGATTGAAGAACCTACGGGAAGGGAAGGTAGCACAACAACGGCGGCGGTGGCGGCAGTTTTCACTGGCACGGGGGGGGGGGGACGACAGGTTCACGGAAGGGGGGGTTCAAGGGGGCCGTAGCACGGGGGGGGGGGGGGGAATTGCCTGCCTAAGGCCCGTTTCCTTGCCTACAGAAATGGGCCTTTTTTACCAGTAGGAATATAATGTGCTACATGGCATTTAGTGCATACTAAATCTGTTAGTATGCCTTAGCAAAAGGATCCCTCCATAACAGGTGGTTCTCAGCCTTTCTTCGATTGTCACGCATATGACACAGTGTTCCATGTGTGTGACACACTGAAAATTACAATTTGGCTGAACAACAACAACAAAAAAAAAAGCATAAATTTCTCTTCAGGCATTTTTAGCCCTGAAATGATACTCTTAACAACATTTTATTTTTTATAAACTATTATTAAATGCTATTTTGATCACTGTTAAATTGTATATTCATTAGATTCCAGCAAGGATTGCTTCTATTTTTTTTTTCCGTTACATTTGTACCCTGCGCTTTCCCACTCATGGCAGGCTCAATGCGGCTTACATGGGGCAATGGAGGGTTAAGTGACTTGCCCAGAGTCACAAGGAGCTGCCTGTGCCTGAAGTGGGAATCGAACTCAGTTCCTCAGTTCCCCAGGACCAAAGTCCACCACCCTAACCACTAGGCCACTCCTCCACTGTTGCTACTATTTCAGATTCTACATGGATCACCAATGTACGTGCAGGACGTCAGACTCACAGAAACAGAAGCCTGCGCAGCCTTCTACATGGAATGTTGCTAGTGGAATAGCAACATTCCATGTAGAATCTCCAATAGTAGCAACATTCCATGTAGAATCTCCAATAGTATCTATTTTATTTTTGTTACATTTGTACCCCGCGCTTTCCCACTCATGGCAGGCTCAATGCGGCTTACATGGGGCAATGGAGGGTTAAGTGACTTGCCCAGAGTCACAAGGAGCTGCCTGTGCCTGAAGTGGGAATCGAACTCAGTTCCTCAGTTCCCCAGGACCAAAGTCCACCACCCTAACCACTAGGCCTCTCCTCCACTCAGCGCAGCAGGCAGGAAAGAACATGCCTCCCCACAGAGGCTACCAGACTACCAGGATCCCTCAGGTAGGACTTGGCCAAGCAGGGGTGGGTGGGGGGTGTTGGGCATTGGCTGGGTGGGGGGCCCAGACCACTCGGTCTGTCCCTGCCCGCTTGACTACTTCATTCCTTTCTTGCCCCTCACATTTGGAATAACCTCCATCCTCTCTCTGAATCTTCCTTAAAACATTTTTTTGTCTTTAAAGACTTGGCTTTTTAAACAGGCATTCAAGCGACCAGAAATCAGCTGGGTTTTCTTCTTCCCCCCCCCCCCCCCCCACCCCACCATGTGACTATTAAACTTTCCTGTCTGACATACAGTCTTGCCAGCTAGAGCGGTCTAGCAAGTCATAGTAAACTATAAAAAGAGCACATTTCCCTCACATCTAACAGCTGCCAAAACCTAATTAACCCCTTGCGCTCCCAACGGGGGGGGGGGGGGGGGAGAGAAAAACCTCCTCATTCCACCACAGAAGATGGCTCGTATATAATTGGAGCCAGGGAAGAAGCCGTCTCCACCCATCCAAAATGTGTCCGCACCCATATCCACAGCCCCAAAAGATGCTTCATAAAGGGATTAGTAATATCCTGCCTTACAGCTCTCCTCGCTGTTTTTTATTTATTTATCTAGATTTTGCTCACACCTTTTCCAGTAGTAGCTCAAGGTGAGTTACATTCAGGTACGCTGGGTATTTCCCTGGCCCTGGAGGACTCACAGTCTAATTTTGTACATGAGGCAATGGAGGGTTAAATGATTTGCCCTAGATCACAAGGAGCAGCAGTGGGAATTAAACCAGCCTCCTCTGGTTGTCAACACTGGTGCTCTAACCTCTAGGCCACTCCTTTTAAAGGGAAAGCAGCAAAGAAATCTTGTTCCAGCTGGATCCTAGCTTTCTCTGGGTTAATTTCCCATTCCAATAATTGCCGCAATTGAGAAGCAGCATAATAGCAGGATAAATTGAGAACCACCAGCCCTCCCAAGTCTGTCCACTGTTACGGAATGGAGCGAGACATCCTAGGCGAGCCCCCACCCTAAATAAATCTATTAACCCCTGGAGGTGATCCGAAACTGCCCCCAGAGCTGCCAGAGACAAAATCTGGAACAGGAACAAGACAGGGTAAAATGTTCATTTTGATTACGACTATATGGTCCCACCAGGAAAGCCAGATACCCTGCCATCTACTCAGATCAGCCTTAATTCTATTGATTTTAGCTTTGTATAGTTCATGGAATAAGTGTCCCAGCTCTTGAGTAATCTGCACCCCAAGGTAGCGAAAGCCCGCTTTTGCCCACTTAAAGGGAAAGGCCTGCTTCAAGAATTCCTCCTCTTCCTCCCCAGTGGTAATTCCCATGAGTTCCTTCTTATCCAAATTCACTTGAAACTCCACTATCTTGCCATACTCCCACAGTTCAAGAATTACTGGTAGCGTGAAGCGAGGGGATGCCACCTATAACAAAAATGTCGTCTGCAAAAAGCACCATTTTGTGTTCATAATTGCCCACCCGGTAGCCGCTAACATCCGCCTGAGCCTGTATACTGTGAACCAATGGTTTTAATAGACAAAGCGAAGATCAGATGTGACAATGGGCACCCCTGCCTCATACCCCTCTGAATAGGAAAAGATGCTTTTTAACCCTAGCTGAAGGCAATTCACATAGTTTCCGCACCCAAGGGCAAAGGTGGTCCCCTATAACCTGGTTGAAAGCCTTTTCAGCATCTGTCACCACTAACATCAGTTTTGACCGAGACGGCCGTGCCCACCCCCCCCCCCCCCCCAAGTCACATTCAAGGTGCGCTGGATATTATCCGCCACCTGACATTTGAACACACAACCGGACTGATCAGCGTGCATCAAAGTGGGTAACCTCCCCGAAAGCTGCTGAACTAGGATCTTTGCTACTAATTTAATATCTTTATTGAGCAGTGAAATGGGGCAGTGTGACCGGCAGACTGAGGGGTCCTTCCTTGGTTCAAGTACAACTGTAAAACATGCTTCCCTCATACTAGATGACTAGAAAACGGTAACGGAATTCAAACATGCGTGGGGTAAGCATAAAGGAATCCTGTGCCGAAGGAATGGATCCTCAGAAGCTTAGTCAAGATCGGGAGGCGGGGCTGGAGGTTGGGAGGCGGGGATAGGGCTAGGCAGACTTACACGGTCTGTGCCAGAGCCGGTGGTGGGAAGCGGGACTGGTGGTTGGGAGGCGGGGATAGTGCTGGACAGACTTGTACGGTCTGTGCCAGAGCCGGGGTTGGGAGGCAGGGCTGGGGAGGTGGGGATAGTGCTGGGCAGACTTATACGGTCTGTGCCAGAGCCGGTGGGTGGGAGGTGGGGCTGGTGGTTGGGAGGCGGGGATAGTGCGGGGCAGACTTATACGGTCTGTGCCCTGAAGACGACAGGTACAAATCAAGGTAAGGTATACACAAAAAGGAGCACATATGAGTTTATCTTGTTGGGCAGACTGGATGGACCGTGCAGGTCTTTTTCTGCCGTCATCTACTATGTTACAAGGAATTACCCGACACTAAGCCATTCCTGACTCTTCATTATAGGGCGCCCACCTCAACTAGAAAAATTTGTTTCATCAGTCATACAGTGTAGACTGATGTTTACTGAGGGGGGTCTTTGTGGTGGGGGCTTAGCTGTATTTACTCTTTTATTTAAATTATGAACTGTATTTGTCTTGTTTATGTTAATGGCTTAGTTATGTATTAGATCTTCTTATTATGCCTGTGTTTGTTGTGCTCCACCTAGAAGACTATGGATAGAGTGGAATGTAAAGTTTTAAATAAATAAATAGAATTTAGGCATAAACCCCCTGGAGACTTGCCACTCTTAAGCTGATGAATGACCCACTCCACCTCTTGAAAGGTGATTGGGGGCCTCAAGTAACAACTGAATTCGCTCCAAATAACTCCTAATATCCTCCTTTGCATCATCATCCTCCTGGTACAGTTTTTTGATAGTGTTCCAAGAATTCGTGTCTTATCGCCCCATCAGTAAAATAAAATAAAACAAAGCTTCTCACCCTGTATTAGACTGTCTGCACTCTCTAAGACACAATCCAGCATGGGACCAGATTTATTAATAGGGTGCTATATCCTGCTTTGTCACCTCGTCATCACTTGCTCCACTCAGCGCGGGATCCTCGTCATCTAAATCGGAGCGTGCCGATGCCGTCTTAGCCAGCAATCTTCTAGCACGGCTCAACTGAGAGCACCAGAGGCTTGATGTTGAAACTTCTCTAGTCGTTTTCATGCAGACATGGAACATAAAGGTCTGAGGAAGGTAAACAATGACTTTGCCTAACAAATGAAGGGGAGTAAACTCTAAAATTTATTAATGGCCCCAGCAGAACTAAGCCATTAAATGTCCATAACCCTCCGATGATGTTGCTTTCTCCTGTGTGGTGTGTGTGTGGTTTTTTTTTTTTTTTTTTTTAAATAGTCTGGCTATATATATTTTGTTCTATACATTTATACACATTTGACATGGATTTTATGTATATTGTACATTAAATTGAACAGAACACTAGTTTGTTTTTTTTAGTTTGTACAAGATTATGTTACTGTTTGTGTATGTTTTGTAATAAGTGAGAGGGTCTGTTTAAAAAAACAGATGTGTATCCTCATTCTCATCTCTTTAATCATTTGGTCTGGCCCAGAGGAGAGCAGGAGGAGGAGCACTGGTGTTACTGCTTTTCAAGCCACTACTGGATGAAAAAAACAAAAAAACAAACCCTTCCCAGTTTATTCACATAATCTGAGGGCCAGAAACAATTCTGTTGCTCCTGTCCTGTTCCTGCTGTATATACCAAGTGTAATGCCCCCTCAGTTTCTCTAGTTGGGGCCTGTCCTGGCAGGAGCCCCCACTGGGGAAGCTTCATCAGTCCCTTGTATGTGTGGTGATAGGCCTCAGTCTTTTCAAACTCTCTTTTTTGCTCTTTGGTTCAATCTTTAGTTCTGTCCAAATTTGATTACTGTAACGCTAAACAAGCCTAAAAGTCTCTCATCAAAAAAACTGCGTCTTGTCTTGCATGTAAAGCCCCTTGATCTCACCAAGTCGGCTTTTCTTTTAATCAAACGGCATTGGCTTCCAATAAATGCAAGCATTACCTTTAAGCTATGAGTACTTGTTTATCAAATTTTATTTGGTCTTTTAGACTTATACGGTCTGTGCCAGAGCCGGTGGTGGGAGACGGGGCTGGTGGTTGGGAGGCGGGGATAGTGCTGGGCAGACTTATACGGTCTGTGCCCTGAAGAGGACAGGTACAAATCAAAGTAGGGTATACAGAAAAAGTAGCACATATGAGTTTATCTTGTTGGGCAGACTGGATGGACTGTGCAGGTCTTTTTCTGCTGTCATCTACTATGTTATGTTATGTTACCTAACTATTTGCAATACTTGTTAGATTTACATTTACATAATGCTCATCCGAGGACGTTGAGCAACGATCTTCTCTTCCATCTTCCGTGTTGTACAAATCTTTGTTACAGTTGTAGTCATGGTGCAAGCTTCATATACCAAGCTCGCATTTCACCTCTGTATATGTGGAGGAGTCCCTCGTGTGGTTTGTACTAGAGAGTTGCACAGGGACAGAAATTTCACCCATCCCTACTGGAACCTCCTCCATCCCTGCCTGTCCCCTGTATTAAAGTAACCCTACTTGTGGTAAAATAACCCAACTTTTAACAGTGGCCCATATAGATAAGTTCCCGTCTCGGTGCTTATGGGTCTTTCATTGCTATCGACCATAGCCATGAATTTCTTTACTGCTATTATAATTGCCATGGCACAAGGAAAGGATAGGTAGGCTGGCCTGGCACGACACCCCGCAGAACCTGCACCCATCCCCGTGGACCTGGAGGGGATCCTCATGGGAATCCATGGGAACTGCAGGATTCCTACTAACTCCGTTCCCGGGCAGCTCTTTAGTTTGCACTTCGGCAGTAGTTGCTGACCCCAGAGTTCTTTTTATAGGACAGATTAGTGGCAGTAAATTTTACCAAGGGATACTGGCAAAGGTAAAGTTTCTGAATAGGTCCTATAACAAGAATGAACCTCATTAATAAACCGCAGTATGGTGGGTGATCTCCGTCTCTCAATTTTACTGCTTATGCGTTATTATTATTAGGTACTTGCATTGTGCGACAGAGAGCTTCTACATCAATGCCGAAGGATTACCTTCCATTAGCACAGTCTGGTCATGCAAGATAATGCTATGATCAAATCAAGGAGCCACAGAGGATAATGATATTCCTAAAGTATATCAACTGTAGATACCCTCATTCAATTCTGAATTCTCTATTGTGATATTATTACCACTTATAAACTCTTACAGATCAATGGAAGAAAAGCCTCAACAGACTCCTCTATCTTGGGCCCAATGTCCTTCCAACTACGTGGAGCGCTTGCTGTCGTCATTGGCACAAAAACCTCCATAAGTGTGTTTTTCTTAATATAGTTGATATACATGCAAGATTATCAATAGAAATCAAACAAAATAAAACATGGAAAAGAAAATAAGATGATCCCTTTTTTATTGGACATAGCAGTGTGCTGCTGCGGCTAGGAAAGCGAATAGAATGTTGGGTGTTATTAGGAAGGGTATGGAGTCCAGGTGTGCGGATGTTATAATGCCGTTGTATCGCTCCATGGTGCGACCGCACCTGGAGTATTGTGTTCAGTACTGGTCTCCGTATCTCAAAAAAGATATAGTAGAATTGGAAAAGGTACAGCGAAGGGCGACGAAAATGATAGTGGGGATGGGACGACTTTCCTATGAAGAGAGGCTGAGAAGGCTAGGGCTTTTCAGCTTGGAGAAGAGACGGCTGAGGGGAGATATGATAGAAGTGTATAAAATAATGAGTGGAATGGATCGGGTGGATGTGAAGCGACTGTTCACGCTATCCAAAAATACTAGGACTAGAGGGCATGAGTTGAAGCTACAGTGTGGTAAATTTAAAACGAATCGGAGAAAATTTTTCTTCACCCAACGTGTAATTAGACTCTGGAATTCGTTGCCGGAGAACGTGGTACGGGCGGTTAGCTTGACGGAGTTTAAAAAGGGGTTAGATAGATTCCTAAAGGACAAGTCCATAGACCGCTATTAAATGGACTTGGAAAAATTCCGCATTTTTAGGTATAACTTGTCTGGAATGTTTTTACGTTTGGGGAGCGTGCCAGGTGCCCTTGACCTGGATTGGCCACTGTCGGTGACAGGATGCTGGGCTAGATGGACCTTTGGTCTTTCCCAGTATGGCACTACTTATGTATTTATATATTAGCTTTCGAAGGTTGCCCTTCTTCCTCAGATCGGAAATAAGCAAATGTGCTAGCTGACAGTGTATATAAGTGAAAACATTCAAGCATTACTATGACAGTAAAATAGATACCATTGGAGATTCTACATGGAATGTTGCTACTATTGGAGATTCTACATGGAATGTTGCTATTCCACTAGCAACATTCCATGTACAAGGCTGCGCAGGCTTCTGTTTCTATGAGTCTGACGTTCTGCACGTACGTGCAGGACGTCAGACTCACAGAAGCAGAAGCCTGTGCGGCCACATTGGTGATCCGCAAGGGCCGACTTCTACATGGAATGTTGCTAGTGGAATAGCAACATTCCATGTAGAATCTATAGAAATCAAACAAAATAAAACATGGAAAAGAAAATAAGATGATCCCTTTTTTATTGGACATAACTTAATACATTTCTTGATTAGCTTTCGAAGGTTGCCCTTCTTCGTCAGATCGGAAATAAGCAAATGTGGTAGCAGATAGTATATATGAGAGAAACATCAAAGCATTACTTTGACAGTCTGACAGAGTGGGAGGGTGGGGGTATGCATGGGGACATCAAAGCATTTCATTGATATTCTAACAGGATGGGTGTTGGTAGGTGAGAGGAGGGTAATAAACAGAGAAATACAGCTTTATGGTTTATAATGGGTTAGAAAACCCAGATCCTTATTAAGTCCTGTTTGTTGTGTGTCAAAAACATGCAAGATAATGCGCATTAATGAGGCTTTTATTTTCTGACAGCATTAAAGTTGTTGCCTAGCAATTTTCTGCTACGTATAACAATTATCTGTATCTCTTTGGGGATATGTAATATTTAATTTCCTCTTGACAGATAAACAACTGTGTAGGAAACCAAGGATCTGAGAGAAGAAAGTATCTGTTGTGCACAGATCTCATGACTATCATGTTTTAATAAACACAGTAGCTGTCTGAATAGCTCCAATTTGAAACAGTTACTGCTGTGATTTCAGGGCTAAAAGCTGACAGGCTTAGGTCTTGCTCCTTCATGGTGGTATAAGAAAGATTGCCAAGTGAAAATGAGATTATGTTGATCAATAATATTTGTATGCCTTATCAAGTTGGAAACCACATCCAATGAACTTGATCTCACACCTTCCCATCTGGCATGCGTCAGATGAGGAGCCAGAGAATCGCTGTTTCTCTGAAGTTGGAGTTGCCAGCTGGCCTTGTTCAGATTTCTCAAGGTTTTTGGCCTCTCAGCAGGGATAGGATATTTCTTGACTAGAGATTTATTGCAGTCATTCTTGACGTCCTTCCCAACCTCAGCTCACTTGTTTCCATTGTTTTCTGATATTGGTAAGTCACAGCTTGTTCTGTCTTTCTATGTTTTCTGGAGATGAGCTAAATTTTAAAAGGTGGGATCCAGTCTGAGCGTTAATTGCCAAAGTTCCGTCTAGCGCAGTATCCATCTTCCAGCAGAGGCCAAGCCAGAGAGTTCCTAAAAGTAGCAATATTACATGTTACCTACCCCTAGGGATAAGCAGTGACTTTCCTTAGGTTTACCTTGACACTTTTTGGACTTTTTGTCCAGAACTTTATCCAAACCTTTTTTTTAAACCCAGCTGCGTTAACCCATTTTTATAGTGTGCAGTTAGGTGGCAATTAAGTTTTTAAGTTTAGGTGCTCAAAATGCTTTTACCATTTGTTCTGGCAGTGAGTTCCAAAGCTTAACTATGCTTTCAGTAAAAAAAAAAAAAAAGTCTTTTGTTTTTAAAATGTACTACTATGTTACGTCCCCCTAGTCTTCGTCCATAGTGGGTGGACAAAATTTGCTTCTCAGTTTTGGCCAAAACTGTTGTGCCCCAGGCCTACCTTAAGAAGTCTTTGTGGTCTAGTGGCCTCTTAGGACAGGGAGCAATCCTCACTTGATCCTGCCCATGCTGTCTGCGCAGCCAAAATGGTTGGTGCGACTTCCCAGGCCAACCTCGAGGCAGCCATTTTGAAATTGTTGCTTCCTATGTCAGTTCAAATGTCCAGTTGCTTCTGCCTAGGTTGGTTCCAATTTCAAAATGGGGGGGGGGGGGGGGGAGGAGGATTTTTCAGTTTCAGCTGAAAATGCACTGACACTTTCAGCCAAAACAAAACGTGGCCAAACCCGAAACTGAAATTTGGTCAGCCTCTACCTGTCCACTCCACTCGTGATTTTTTAGACTTCTGTTATATTTCCCCTCAGCTGTGTCTTCTTCAAACTGAAGAGCCCTAACTTCTTTAATTTTGCCTCATCTGAAAGGGGTTCCATCCCCTTAATCGTTTTGGTTTCGCATTTTTGCATCTTTTATAATTCTGCTAATCTTTGAGGCTAGCTAATTGTTTGAATTACAATTCAGTTAATTTCCAAAAACAAGGAGATGGGATTAAAAGTAAACTATAGGTCTTGGTCTAGTTTCCATAAGCATAAAATGGGAGGGGGAGGGAAATGCTTTTTGAAGAAGGCTCCACCTCCCTAATCTTAAGAACTCTGCTCCTTTTGTGTTCTTCTTGAGGGGAGGTTGCTAAAATCTGTCAGCTGAGATATAGAAATGAGCCTACTCCCTGAATTGGGTTCCAAGCTTCTCAGAATTGCATCCTTTCAATGCAAAAATTGGTTCATCTCTCTCTCTCTCTCTCTCTCTCACTACTACTACTACTTGACATTTCTAAAGTGCTACTAGGGTTACGCAGCGCTGTACAGTTTAACATAGAAGGACAGTCCCTGCTCAAAGGAGCTTACAATCTAAAGGACAAATGTACAGTCAGTCAAATAGGGGCAGTCTAGATTTCCTGAAAGGTATAAAGGTTAGGTGCCGAAAGCAACATTGAAGAGGTGGGCTTTGAGCAAGGATTTGAAGATGGGTAGGGAGGGGGCTTGGCGTAAGGGCTCAGGAAGTTGATTCCAAGCATAGGGTGAGACGAGGCAGAATGAGCGGAGCCTGGAGTTGGCGGTGGTGGAGAAGGGTACTGAGAGGAGAGATTTGTCCTGTGAGCGGAGGTTACGGGCGGGAACGTAAGGGGAAATGAGGGTAGAGAGGTAATGAGGGGCTGCAGACTGAGTGCATTTGTAGGTAAGAAGGAGAAGCTTGAACTGTATGCGGTATCTGATTGGAAGCCAGTGAAGTGACCTGAGAAGAGGAGTGATATGAGTATATCGGTTCAGGCGGAATATAAGGCGTGCAGCAGAGTTCTGAACAGATTGAAGGGGGGATAGATGGCTAAGTGGGAGGCCAGTAAGGAGTAGGTTGCAGTAGTCAAGGCGAGAGGTAATGAGAGCGTGGACGAGAGTACGGGTGGTGTGCTCAGAGAGGAAAGGGCGAATTTTGCTGATGTTAAAGAGAAAGCCAAGTCCTGTCGCTTCTATCTGCTGGATATGCACAGAGAAGGAGAGGGAGGAGTCGAAGATGACTCCGAGGTTGCGGGCAGATGAAACGGGGAGGATGAGGGTGCCATCAACTGAGATAGAGAGTGGAGGAAGAGGAGAAGTGGGTTTTGGTGGAAAGACGATAAGCTCGGTCTTAGACATGTTCAGTTTCAGGTGGCGGTTGGACATCCATGCAGCAATGTCGGATAAGCAGGCCGATACCTTGGCCTGGGTCTCCGCGGTGATGTCTGGTGTGGAGAGATATAGCTGGGTGTCATCAGCATAAAGATGATACTGGAAACCATGAGATGAGATCAGTGAGCCCAGGGAAGAGGTGTAGATTGAAAAAAGAAGGGGTCCAAGGACAGATCCCTGGGGAACTCCAACAGAGAGCGGGATGGGGGTGGAGGAAGATCCATGAGAGTGTACTCTGAAGGTGCGGTGGGAGAGATAGGAGGAGAACCAGGAGAGGACAGAAACCTGGAACACAAATGAGGACAGTGTGGCAAGAAGTAAATCATGATTGACAGTATCAAAAGCAGCGGATAGATCAAGGAGGATGAGGATGGAGTAGTGGCCTCTGGATTTGGCAAGGAACAGGTCATTACAGACTTTAGAGAGTGCCGTTTCTGTTGAGTGTAGAGGGCGAAAACCGGATTGAAGCGGATCGAGGATGGCAGAGGAGAGAAAATCAAGGCAGCGGCTGTGAACAGCACGCTCAAGTATTTTGGAGAGGAAGGGTAGGAGGGAGATGGGGCGGTAGTTGGAGGGACTGGTAGGGTCAAGTGATGTTTTTTTGAGGAGAAGTGTGACTACGGCGTGCTTGAAGGTGTCAGGGACAGTTGCAGTGGAAAGAGAGAGGTTGAGGATATGACAGATGGAGGGGGTGACAGTATGAGAGATGGTGTTAAGTAAGTTGGTGGGGATGGGATCAGAGGATCAAGTGGTGTATTTCGAGGAGGAAAGAAGGAGGGCGGTTTCCTCCTCGGTGATATCAGGAAAGGAGGAGAAAGAGGCCTGGGTTGGTTGGTTGAGGGAGAGGGTTGAAGGATGAAGAGGAAGAGGTGCCTTGGTAGTGAACTCAAGGTTGATCTTTTGCACCTTGTTGCGGAAGTAGTCAGCCAGTGATTGAGGTGAGAGTGAGGGGGGGTGGGAGCGGAGGGCACTTTGAGGAGGGAATTAAGGGTGGCGAAGAGACGACGAGGGTTGGCGCGGAGAGAATTGGTCAATTGGGTGTAATAGTCCTGTTTGGCAAGGAATAGGGAGGACTGGAAGGAGGATAGCATGAATTTGTAATGAAGGAAATCTGAATGGGTACGAGATTTCCTCCACAGGCGTTCAGCAGATCAGGCGCAGGAGCGAAGGTAACGGATGCAAGGGGTCAGCCAGGGCTGAGGATTAGTACGTCTTGTGGGACGGGAGATGGATGGTGCAAGGGTGTCCAGAGCAGAGGAGAGAGTGGCATTGTAAGCGGAGACGGCCTTGTCGACAGACTCAGAGGACATGATGGAAGGGAGGAGATTAGAGATAATGGAGGGTAAGGTGGGAGGGTCGACAGCCTGGAGATTCCTGGAATTAGTGGTTAGTGTTGGGCGGGACTGCGGGGGAGGGTGATGCAGTGTGAAGGTGATCAGGTGATGGTCAGAGGGAGGAAGAGCTGAGGCGCAGAAATTAGAGGGTGAGCAGGTAGAGGAGAGGACGAGGTCAAGACAATGGCCGTCTCGGTGAGTAGGGGTGGTGGAGCATAGCTGGAGGTTGAAGGAGGATGCTAGAGTGAGGAACTGAGAAGCGTGAGGGTCGGATTGGTCATCAACGAGTATGTTAAAGTCTCCGAGAATGAGGGATGGGGATGAGGGCTCAAGAATAACGGAGAGCCAGGCATCGAAGTCGGTAAGGAAGGAAGATAGGGACTTATCAGGGGGGTGGTAAATGACTGCAACTCTGAGTGGCAGCGGGTAGAATAGACGGATGGCGTGAACTTCAAAGGATGAGAAGCAGTGAGACTGCGGTAGGAGGAGAGGTTGAAAACTGCAGGAGGGCGAAAGTAGTAACCAGACGCCGCCACCGCGGCCAACTGAGCGGGGAGAATGGGAGAAGAGAGAGCCTCCATAGCATAGGGCCGCGACTGAGGCAGAGTCATCAGGGGTGAGCCAGGTTTCAGTTAGGGCGAGGAGTTGGAGAGAATGGGAGATGAAGAGGTCATGGGTAAAGGAGAGTTTGTTGCAGACAGATCGGGCATTCCATAGGGCGCACGAGAAGGGGAGGGAAGAGGGGGAGAGGAGGGGAATGGGAATGAGGTTGGAGACATTCCGGAGTGGAATATCTATCTATCTATCTATCTATCTATCTATCTATCTATCTATCTATCAATTGACCATTCAGCCTTGGCTTAAAAGGCCTTTCCTAGAGCTGACCTGACGCTCAGATGCAGTGCTGCGCATTGTTATGTTTGGAGGATCCCTTGATTCAGTTCCTAGCTCAGGTCTTCTAAGCCTGGAGTTGCAAGGGCCCTGTTCACAGCCCCTGGTGGGGGAGGCAAGAAGGGTAACATCAGCAGAGAGGACATCGCATTGCTGGGGTTCCTACAGGACCCCACTGTTCAAGCAAGGCCAAAGTATCCTGAAGATCTCCAGAGTTCAGGGTGTCTTTCATTGTTTTTTCAAAATCTGAGTTTCGGCAAACTTTCTTCAGCTGCCCCGGCCACTGCTCTGTTTCCATCTTTGCATATGCCCCAGCTTCATACACAGACCGGGTGCACAGACAACAGTTGCCCAGGACAAGTCTCATGTTTCAGGGGTTTTCCATAGCTGTACGCCTTTCTCATTTAACAGCCGCCCGAGCTGCGGTTTATGTTTGTTCTGCTTAAAATCTGTGGTGCTCGTTTTTTCCTTTGTGAAAATTCGCTCATTTACTTTTTATCTTGAAGTCAGCCCTAAGTTTCAGCTCTTCCTGTTTCTCTCTGTGTTATTTTTCTGCGGCACCACCAGGAGCAGTTCAGCACTACCGGTGTTACTCGTTACCTTCTTACACACCTCCAAGCGCCCGACTGGATTTTTGTATTATTCTCCATCTTTTCTAAGCCACTCGCCCAAGAAATGTGTAACATAATATTTGTGTTTATGGCAGTTTTCCTGTTTGCTCAAGTGAGGATTAGCACAACGAGCAGTTCCTGATTTTCTTGGTTTTGTACTAGTGCGATTACCTTGAACTCTCTAGCGTTACCATTGTAAGAGGGCCATAACTTATTTGCTGCTGGCAAAGGTCCAAAGTTGAATAAGTGTTTTGTACCTTTAGGATGACTGTGTCTCTGTTCCACTTCGCTCATTATACTTAATCGAGAACATAACACAAGGGGTGTGCTTTTAAGGCTTTTCAGAATCTGGGTGCGGTTTCCAGTCCCTTGAGTAAATATGCAACTGTCCTCTTTTGAACCCTACAGTTCTTGATAGTTTTGTTGTTCTGAGGTCAAATAAACTCCGCTTAAAGTTAACCTGAGTTCAGGGAGGCTAGAGCACACTGATGTCATTGTATTTGTATATATATATATATGTTATTTTTCTTTTTGTTTGTGAGTTATGTTAAGTGTGTCGGGACATTTTATTGGTAAGCCTCAGTGAGTGTAGTCTTGTACTAGATGTGCAGCTTAGAGAATGACACGGGGACAAAGTTTGTTCCCATCTCCGCGTGCTCTGGCCTCATCTGCAGAAGCCTCACTTATATTTAAATCTTTTTATTAAAGTATAAAAAAAAGTAATATTCTTTGCAACTGCTGTTCATAAATCAGAGTGGCCTAGTGGTTAGGGTGGTGGACTTTGGTCCTGAGGAACTGAGTTCGATTCCCACTTCAGGCACAGGCAGCTCCTTGTGACTTTGGGCAAGTCACTTAACCCTCCATTGCCCCATGTAAGCCGCATTGAGCCTGCCATGAGTGGGAAAGCGCAGGGTACAAATGTAACAAAAATAAAGTAGATACTATTGGAGATTCTACATGGAATGTTGCTACTATTGGAGATTCTACATGGAGATTCTACATGGAATGTTGCTAGCAACATTCCATGTAGAAGGCTGTGCAGGCTTCTGTTTCTGTGAGTCTGACATCCTGCACGTATGTGCAGGACGTCAGACTCACAGAAGCAGAAGCCTGCGCGGCCACATTGGTGATCCCTGTAGAATCTCAAATAGTAGCAACAGTGGAGGAGTGGCCTAGTGATTAGGGTGGTGGACTTTGGTCCTGAGGAACTGAGTTCAATTCCGGGCACAGGCAGCTCCTTGTGATTCTGGGCAAGTCACTTAACCCTCCATTGCCCCATGTAAGCCGCATTGAGCCTGCCATGAGTGGGAAAGCGCGGGGTACAAATGTAACAAAAATAAAATAGATACTATTGGAGATTCTACATGGAATGTTGCTACTATTGGAGATTCTACATGGAATGTTGCTAGCAACATTCCATGTAGAAGGCTGCGCAGGCTTCTGTTTCTGTGAGTCTGACGTCCTGCACGTATGTGCAGGACGTCAGACTCACAGAAGCAGAAGCCTGTGCGGCCACATTGGTGATCCATGTAGAATCTCAAATAGTAGCAACAGTGGAAGAGTGGCCTAGTGGTTAGGGTGGTGGACTTTGGTCCTGAGGAACTGAGTTCGATTCCCACTTCAGGCACAGGCAGCTCCTTCTGACTCTGGGCAAGTCACTTAACCCTCCATTGCCCCATGTAAGCTGCATTGAGCCTGCCATGAGTGGGAAAGCGCGGGGTACAAATGTAAGAAAAGAAAACAATAATAATGAGCAACTATAATAACCCCACCAACCACCACCCTCTACCCTTCCAACCTCAACAATAGCTGACTTCTACTATCCCAAGGAATCTACTCTGTTAAAATGTCCAGGGGTACAAAATACAACCTACTCTGTGTGCCCTAGCAGAGGAGAAATATGCCTTTTGAAACATCCACAGATTTAAAAAAATCACGTCATCAACAATTGCAGGATTCAGTCTAGCTTTCCCGTCTTCCAAAGTTCTTCTTGCAATAGAAAATATCTTTTCAGAATTTATACTGGTTAGCAGAAATACACAGGATCCCCCATGCAAATTTTGCCAGTTGTGGCCAGCACTTTTTTTTGCTTGTTTCTCCAAAAAATGAAAATATCGTCTGCATCACTCGACATAAATAATTGTCCAATTCATTAGCAGCCTTGTACAGAATGATATGGGGATCGTTTGTCCCCGTCCTCATGTCATACTGCAGCTTGGTTTCATATTTGTTTCTGGGAGGAGGCTTGTCAGGGGGAGGTGCTCCTGCAATCAATGCAGCTAAATTACTGTGCACTGGCGCATGGCAAAAACGGCCCATATCACTACTGCAGGGCCCTTTTTTAAATTTTTTTATTTTTTTAACTGCAGCTTAGTAAAAGGACTCCGTGTGTTTTGTTTTTTTCTGGGAGGAGTCTTGTCGGGGGAGGTGCTCTGTGATAATCATAGTAACATAGTAGATGACGGCAGAAAAAGACCTGTATGGTCCATCCAGTCTGCCCAAGACAAACTCATATGTGTATACCTTACCTTGAATTTGTACCTGTCCTTTTCAGGGCACAGACCATATAAGTCTGCCCAGCAGTATTTCCCGCCTCCCATCACTGGCTCTGGTACAGACCGTATAAGTCTGCCCTCCCCTATCCTCGCCTCCCAACCACCACCCCCTCTTCCCCCCACCTGCTCCGCCACCCAATTTCAGCTAAGCTTCTGAGGATCCATTCCTTATGCACAGGATTCCTCTATGCATATCCCACACATGTTTGAACTCCGTTACCGTTTTCATCTCCACCACCTCCCGCGGGAGGGCATTCCAAGCGTCCACCACCCTCTCCGTGAAAAAATACTTCCTGACATCTTTCCTGAGTCTGCCCCCCTTCAATCTCATTTCATGTCCTCTCGTTCTACCGCCTTCCCATCTCCGGAAAAGATTCGTTTGCGGATTAATACCTTTCAAATATTTGAAAGGTGCTCTCTGATAATCAGTGCAGCTAACATTACTGTGCACCAACTGGCTAACAGGATTACCATTTGAGCCCTTGCCGCCAACAAAATGAGTAGCAGTAGGGGCTCGTGCGGTGTGTGTGTAATATATATATATATGTATATATATATAATAACTTTTTTTTTTTATTAATGCTTGCTAGTGGCAACATCAGCACCTTTTCACCAATACAAAAAAGAAAATCAGCCACTTTTTTCCACAGCTTAGTGAAAGGGCCCCTTAAGCTATAAATATTGAGGTTTTCTGATATTTTATCAAGCAAAGGAGAGAGGGAATTCCAAAGTAGAAAAGCATCAAATAGTGCTTTTTTTTTTTTTGTTGTTGTTCTTCTAAGGGCCTCCGGGGTTAAATAGCAATTCTTTATTAATTTTACGTAGATTTGTATATGTTGTAGATATTTACAACAAAGCCCTGACACAGGCAGGAATGCTGAAACACGGCCCATGTCCGGTCTTTGGATAAAGAATTGCTATCCTAGCTCCGGAGGCCCTTAGTGCTTTTTTTTTTTTTGTTCCTTCATCTTATATTTTATCCACCAGAAATAAGAATTTGCCAAGAATTCCTCTGTGCTTTAAACTTGTACATTTTATGGGTGATTTTAGGGGCTGGGAAGTAGAGGGTGCTGCTACTTGTGCTAAATTTAAGCTTTGCCTAAAGGTATGAGTATATTATTGCACAGTGGTGGCAAAGACACAGATTTAGGTGCAGACACAAAATGCTTGCCATTTTCCTCCCGATTACTTAACTTCTGGAAGCTAACTTATTAAAGCCCACTTCACCCCATCAAGTCTTCATTGTCGTTGTCGTTCCCCCCCCCCCTCCCCAACCACCATCACCTTTCACTCCTTCATATGTTCCCCTTGCTGGGTAAGGGTCCAAAAGTCATTTGAATCAGTGCTAGGTCCAAGCTTTACTCCTAAGATACCTCCATTTATACCCCAACTCCCACACACAGGAATGTTGATAATGCCTGCATGGTTTACTTTGAATTCAGAAGATGTCTAGTCTGACAATTCCGTAGGATTAAAAAGTGTGGTTCTGTGTACAAGAACGGTGTGCTAAAGTCCAGAAAAACCTAGGTTGTCATGAACTTGTTCATAGTTGTACTGTTTGCAGAATTCTGTTGTACGTGTCATCATTATCCACCTGCCTGATCAGCCCTGCAGTATAAGGTAGACGGTTGTTATCAGAAGTGATTTGCTAGAACAGAGATTGGGCAGAGAGAGAGAGGGCACTGAAGCTCTTAAAAGTGTAATTTTGGAAGCTTGAATGCTAAGGTCCCCCTCATGGGATACAAGTACTTTTCCATGTTAGTGGTTGAATTGGGTTTTCCATACACTGCCAGTACAAACTTTCTCAAATCAGAAAATTTTGATTTCCAGAGTTGGTAACTCGTATATGCTAGTGTGTTGTGTGTGGGGGGGGGGAACCCACTTTAGATAAACCATGCATGTGTCTACAATGAGTTTATGCCCTATAAGCTGTCCTACCCGTTCACGTTGGTAACTCGTCCTGAGTGGAATGCGGAGGTCTGGGCTTCTGTACTTTTTGTCCGCATATGAAATTTCCTGTTTGGAAGTGTTGTGACCCTTGGTGTACAGTAAATGATTCTGCTTTTGTCTCCAGTCGATATGCTCACTTTTACGTCTGCACATGACTGAGAGATGTGGTGTATCTTGATGCACAATTAACAAAATATTTTTTGCACTTTTATTTAACCATTTTGGTACTTTGTGATTTCTGGTGGTCTATTAAGCCTTGTAATAAAACATAAACAAACCGGGTCTTGTTTTACTCCATTGCATGGAACTGGTAGTCTTGCCTTTCTGTAGAATAACGGGGATGAGAACTCCATTTGTTCAAAGGAATAAAACCAAGACCGACTTGATTAGCGTTATTTAGAGACTTGTTAGAAATCTTTCACGTGCTAAATATTTCTCTCCTACAGATTTTCATAAATAATGAATGGCATGATTCAGTCGGCAAGAAAACCTTCCCCACAGTTAACCCGTCCACTGGAGAAGTCATCTGCCATGTTGCCGAAGGAGACAAGGTAAGAGGAGGCGGGGGGGGGGGGGGGGGGGGGGGGGAGATTTCATTTAGTTAATTTGTGACCTTGTACATTGAGGTGGATAAGGAAACAGGGAGGTGGATGGTGCCTGACCTCAAAAGAGTTGTAATTCAGTTGGGTTTTGAGGATATTCCATGAATACCTATTAACTTTGCAGCTCCTGGGTTGGACTTTTTAGCCATTTTGTAAATTTGTGCTAAAGATCAGCCTAAAATTGAGGGATTGTTGATGCCAGAGTGGATTTTTTATTTTAAATATGATTTTCTGTTTTCTTTAATCATAGTATACCAACTTGAACTTGCCAATCGAGCACAACATAATTTTTCCAAGAATCCTTCATCCTCTCAATTCATTGTTGAAGATTTCAACAAAGCAAAACACTCCTTTTCCAATTTATATTTCTTAAACCTCATAGCTGTTAATTTATCCCAATCTCAACTTCCATTGTTCTAAGCTTGGGGGTTTCTGCTCGTTTTCGCCAGCCCCTAATAAAAAGTTTGCCTGAATCTTGACAGTAAATATTGCCTACACCTTTCTCTGAATTTGGAGACCTGAACTTTTGTATCTTGGGGCATGTCCATCATATGAATATACTTGAACGTGCCTGTCATCCCCTGCCACTTCCTCTCTCTGCCCCCCCCCCCAACTCCATGTAGTAATCCCTTGAAGTAGTGGAAAACATACCTCTGTGAACAAATTAGGTTTGGATGCTTATCCCTAAACTCTAAACTCTGATCACAAGCCTTGGTTATCCAGGTCTTGTCCTGTTTTATTTAATATTTGCTGCAAATTAGTTAGCAGGAGACTGGCAGAAAAAGCAGGCTGTAGGGTTTGGGGGGGGGGGGTTTCCCCCTTTTTATCTAAATTCTTGGGGATATTTTACAGTGAAATTTCTTTATGCAAAGAAGATCAGTTCAGCTTGTTCTGTGTACAAAAGGAAGTGGCGGCCCATTCACTGCGCAAGGGAGGGAATGGGGCAGGGGCTGGGCTGGTCCAGGACAGGTCACATCCGCCAGTTTCAGGTTTGGCTTTGGCTGAAACCAGATGACAAGTTTCAGCCACAGATTTGGTCTCAGCTAAAACCAAAGAAAACTGATTTCATTCGCCCTCTAGCAGCGGCTGCATTTGATTATTGCTTCTCTGCTCATTTTTGCATTTGTGTATCTCTTTCTATGAACCCTCATGCTTATCTGTTCAGCATAATACTGCAAACCTCAGCCACATGAATACTGATGCCCCGATGATCAGGAGCCCCACATCGTTCCAAACGGTGCTCTAAAATTAGCACCGGAACAGTGCGGGGCTTTAACGCCCATATGGATCACGGCTAATAGCATACAAAGTTAAGCACATTATTAGCTCTGCGGGAGAATTGTGCCTGGACATGTGCCCAAGGAACAATCCTCCCTCAGAAGTTGTTTGACACGTCCGGGCTGTCAAAATCCTGGATTTTCTCTTGGACCTGTCAAACCTAAGCCCAACCCCAAAACACAAGGCCTGGAGGTCCAGTGGACCTCTAGACCACCCCCCCCCCCCCCCACCAAAACACAAAAACCCTGTTGTTCCAGTGAGAGTGCTAGCTTCCCCCTCCAATCATTCTCCATCCTCCCCCTACCCCACTGAACAAAAATGCCCTGGTGGTCCAATGGGACTTCTATCCCTCCCGGCCTGGTGGCCTATCTTGTCTTAGTAGTAGTGGAGGGACTAGCACTTCCTCCCTCCTCTTCGGGTGCTTCTTCAAAATGGCGGCGCTCTGCCTGGTACATCCTGGTATGTGCTGGGCAGGGCTTAAGCATTATATGGAAGTTAAGCCCCGCCCAGAGCATCCCACGATTCACCGGGCAGGGCAGCTCCATTTTGAGTAGGGAGGGAGTACTATTTCCGCCCTCCTCCAACTACTACTATGATGAGGTAGGCTACCGGGGGTGGGGGGGATGCCAAGAGGGACGGATAGCAGTTCCACTGGATCACCACATTTTTGTTCAATGTGGAGGGATGGGAGGGGGTTTTGGTGGTTGGGGTGGCCTGGAGGTACACCGGACCTCCAGTTCTTGTGTTTGTGGGGTTGGACTTAGGTTTGACAGGTCCGGGAGAAAATCCCTGACCTGTCAAACCTCTTCAGTGGGTCTCCCTCATTCCTCCTTTGCTGGCAAACCCGAACACCAGCTCTGAGCAGGCGTAGGGTTTGCGGCAGGAGCAGCGACCTTGTTTGGCGTACTGTCTGATGATCATGAGGGAGGAATGTGGAAGACCTTCATTTGCGTTCATTTGCTTGCAATTAACTGGCCAGCTCTGATCATCAGGCAGGAACAAATGTGTGCGCTAGTAGGGCGTTATTGATCTCTACTGCCCACGGTTCACGTGTGTGATTTGTTAATTTTTTTTGTTTTTTTTAACAGGAAAAGTAACTGGTCTCTTAGAATTATTTGACAAGAGTCTGAAATAATTGCTAGTGACTTCTTTCTTGCACCGTCCGTGAGCAGTGCACGTGCTTACTTTGACATTGCAATTATTTTATACCCCGGTCTTCAATTCCTTAATCTCTATATAAATTTCCAATTTACTACTGCTGCTGCCTTTGGTAAGGGTTGTATGTGTGTGTGTGGGGGGGGGGGGGGGGGGAGGAATGAAATTCTGAAATGTGATTGGTGACTGTCTGGGGAGCGTCCATCATCTGGCTATAAAATGTGACCATATCCTGCAAGGAAGTATTTGACCTTTGTAGAAATAAAACAAACTTCCTTTCCATTTTGCAGTCTGTCAAATCTTTCATTGTAATCTCTTCTGTATGTCAGCAGTTAATGTATAACACATTAGAGATGGGTAACTAAAAACCCTGGAGTACAAAATTACAAGGGGGCGTTGCAAATGGGACAATCTTCTTACCCCTGAATCTGAAGCCTTCTCCCCTCTTTAAAAGGAAGGGGGAGGAAATATACGTGACCCGCTGAGCGAAAAGGTACTAAAAATGAGGTGTGTGACTTACTTAGACTACAAGATAGAGGAATGTCAGCTGCATAATCCTGCAGCCTCTGGTATGGACTAATTAAGTCTTAAAAAAAAAAAAGAGAGAAATGTTTATCAATTAAAAATAAATAATTTAATACCAGAAATCACAAACCCCACTTTAGGTACCTGTAGTTTTTAGGCTGTAGAACATTAAAAACATCAAAGCTGTGAACAAAAATTGCATAGTCCCATTCTAGTGACACTATAGTACACAAAACTTTAAAAAATGAAATCGTACCTTTTCAGTCAGCGGGTTTTATATAATACTAGTAAAAGAGGCCTGTTTCGTAGAGGAATGAAACGGGCGCTAGCAAGGTTCCACGCCCCCCCCCCCCAACCTCCCTCCCTCTCTCCGTCTGTCATCAGAGTTCCATGGCCCCCTCCCTCCTTCCCCTTCAAGTTGCAGGATCCTCCCCTCTGAGTTCCACGCCCCCCCCTCTCCGAGTTCAATGCCTCCCTCCCTCGAAGTGCAAGTAGGACCTGTCCTCCGGCAGCCCCTTGCCTTCCTGTGTGCCTTCCTGCGTGCCGGCTGTAATTTAAAAATTATTACCTCAGGGTCTGGCGTCGGCATTGAAGGCGAGCGGTGCTACAGACTGCCTTCCCATCTGTCTGAGCTCTGCCTCTGGTCCCGCCCTCATTTCCTGTTTCCAGAAGGGGGGGGGCGTTGAACTCGGAGGAGAGGGGGGTCGTGAAACTCGGAGGGGAGTGGAAGGAGGGAGGGAGGGGGCGTCCTGCAACTCGGAAGGGGAGGGCGGGGGGGGGGGCGGACTGCTGAACTGGGAGGGGATGGAGTTGGTGGTGCGAACTTGTAGCGCCCGTGCTTGAGATGCGTCGCAGTTTCCCAGGCAACACAGTGACGTCACCAGAAGGCTTCAGACATTACGAACCTGGCAGTCAGCTTCAGAACGTTGGAGGTGCAAATTATTATAGTAGATATACAGTATTTATAGCCAGGTTTACCCTCCCACTTATTTTTGTTTCTTTTGCTCGAGTTTTAAATCGGTACTAGTACCTGAAGCAGCATTTTGTAACCTTTTCCTGGAGGCACACCTCGCCAGTTAGATTTTCAGGATTACCACAATGAATATGCATGAGAGAGCTGCTTATACTGGCTCCTACTAGTCTTTAGCAAAGCTAAATTTGACTTCCTGACTACCATCAATTGCCTGATAACAGAGAACAAAGGTCTTCAGGGAAAAAAGTCTGACTACAATTTTCCTTATTTCCTCATGGCATACGGTTCCAGTTACTTGGAAAAACAAATATGTACTCGGCAGTACTACCTACTAAAGGCAAATGGGCCTACATACACCTGGGGAAAATGTGTGAAATTTCTGCAAGCGTTATTGTAACTAGAAATTTCTATAGAATGCTCCTCGGACCATGTTTACATTGTTTGATCTATTTTCCTGTATAACACAACATAGTCATTGCTTTTGAACCAATTTGTTTAAGATGCAATACAGACAAACATTTTGTCAAAAGATGGCAGAATTTTTTTTAAGGTTTAACAGTTTTTATTCAGGATCAAAACACCCAACATCAAACAACGAAACAACAAGTCTAAACAAAGACATCAAGTGGTTACATTGCAATGAGCACGCATAACAAGAACAAGCAAAAACATTTTACAGCAAAAAAGACTAGATATCACACAATCCCTTTTTTTTTAATTTTGTGAGACACCTCCCGCTGCCCTCCTAACCTGCAACCCTATTCTCTATTCAAGTGTAACCAATGTATGCAGAATCAACCCCGTCCCCCCAGCCCTATCATTACCCATATCTTAAACAGACAACTGAGATGATCCGGCTCCTGGACTCTTATGACCCCAGGTGATCTATTAAAAGAATATCTATTCTTATAGTAGCTGATGCTTGAAACACCCACAATGCTGAACAAACTCCTTGACCAATTGTGTCCAGAGAGGTAATTTCCATTGGGTTTAGCACCCCCAATAATTTTGAAAAGTTGGCTCCTATGCTCATATCAAGTGCTGAAAATAAATAAAATACATACTTGTTCCCCCATCTTAACACCACGTTCAGTGATGCAGTTGCCTCAGCCCCTTCTCCCCCAAATATTCATATGGAGCCTAAGTGGGCACATATATTTGTAGATCCTATTATTCTATTTTATTTTATTTATTTTTATTTGTAGCATTTATACCCTGCTCTTTCCCGCTCAATGGCAGGTTCAGTGCGGCTTACAATGTTAGGTACAAAGTATCACAGAAATAGCATAGTTGTGTGGGGTAGGACATGAGGGAGGGATGTGTCAAGGTATTGGTAGTGTCAGTGGTGTGGATTAAGTTTGTGATTTAAGTTGGGTCCTTTGGATATGCTTGTTTGAAGAGGTAAGTTTTCAGCAGCTTTCAGAAGGGTAAGTGTTCGTTGGTTGTTCGGATGTGTCTTGGTATGGCGTTCCAGGGTTGGTTGCCTTTAACGGAGAAGTTGGGCGCGTAGTAGGTTTTATATTTGAGACCTTTGCAATTGGGAAGGTGTAGCTTGAGATATGTTCGAGAAGATTTGGACCCATTCCTGGCTGGAAGGTCGATCAAGTTAGTCATATAATGTGCCTGCCTGGGTTGTAGAATTGTTTTTTAAATCCTCAGTGTTAGAAAACTATCCGTTGATCCTTCAGATTGTGTATGCATTTCTTTGCATACGGGTTTAATGGCGACTGTTCTAGGCCCCAATCAATAAATGAAATGTTTTTTATTTATTGACCTGTTCAGAAGAGCATACCCCACCGACCCAACATAAAAATACTTGGATACCTGCGACACAACGTAACCAAAGACCGTAATGGACATTTACCTGACTCTTCCTTCCCCTTTCTAATTTTCCCCCAATTATACCTATCACACATGTACCTCATTCACCACCTTGTGTATTCGTTATACATTGTATTTGTTCAGACCGGAACCGGCTAACTAGATTGTGAAAGTTAAGAGCTTAGTACAGTGTTGCCACCTTGACTATACTGGATCAGAACTCAACACCAGATGAGATGCCAAGACACCGAAACTTCCAAGTGTAGAAGTACCAGTGGGCTCTGCTTTGCGTCAGTAAAGCAGTCTGCATCTGCCCATGAAAGTTAAAATAATTTTCCTACTGCTTATCTGTTCAGTAAGACTGCAGCAGGCGTATAACTTTTTTTTTTATTTTTTTTTATTCCCCTCTTGCAGGCAGATGTGGACAAGGCAGTGAAGGCAGCAAAAGATGCTTTTAAGCTGGGCTCTCCTTGGAGGCGAATGGATGCTTCTCACAGAGGGGTGCTTCTGAATCGCCTTGCTGATTTGATAGAGCGAGATAAAGCTCACCTGGCCGTGAGTACAACTGTTTTACGCTGTGCTTTAATTTAATGCTGACCCTGTAGTCTGGGTCGCATAAGGTGCATTTAAAGTTGTTACAGCACTGCAGTAACTGAGCACAGTATTTGTTGTAAGTGCTCTAATGGAAGATACTCTTGGGTCTTGGAGAATCCTTGGAGAATGGAGCAGAAGGTTGATTAGTCTTTAAGTCAGTTTGTTCCTGGGTAGTTCAGTAACAGGTGGCATTGGTAACCGGAAGGTGCTGAATCATGTCGTAGTTTGATTTTCTGGGCATAAAACACAACAGAGCCACTTTTCAGGCATCGCATGCATCAGGAGTACAGTGAAATCACAGTTCTCCTCTGTGGTAGCATTAATTCTTTCTTATTCAGCCAATACTTGATCCAAAACACAAGCAGAGTGAAATCTCCTAAGCCACTGACAGTCTGTGGGACCACGCATTCAGAAACTGGTTTATATATGTGTCTCCCAATCTCCTTTTGAATATCAATCAAGTTGGCTTGATTGCTGTGCAGTGATTTGAGTGGTGGTTTTTCTGTAATGTAATTTCACCGTACCCTTGAGGCAGTCGGTGCCTGAAACGTGGCTCAAGGATGTATTAAATAAACTCGTGTATATGCCATGCTGTGCCATGTTTAGTCCAGCTTCATTGCCTGAGTCATGGTTATAGTGTAACAGTTGAACCTAGTGGCTGGATTCAGATCCCATGAATGCTGGGTTCTGGAGGTAACCTTGGTTCATGATCCCTGGCAGATGACACCCTCTCTTTCAATGACGGGGATAGTGAACAGTAAGAGAATATAAAATCCTGTGAATCGAGGCTCCTAGCACCAAATTGCAGCCTGCTTCCAACTCTGCTTGAAACACAGCTGGAGACCCCAGATGCACAGGAGGAAATTACCAGATTAATGCTGGAACCCTGTTTAAAAAAAAATCTTTAGTTCGATATAATTTGTGTGGTAATCCGTTTTCTTGTTTATAAATTAAAACATTTTTCCAAATTAAAATACAAAATTGTCACATAATTCTCTTGTTTTAGACCTTGGAGACCCTGGATAATGGAAAGCCATACACCATATCTTATGCAGTGGATTTGGATCTGGTAACAAAATGTTTGAGGTATGCAAATTCATACTTTGTTTCAGACAAAATACGTATTTTCTGTAAGCATACATGAACGAGTTTGAGATTTTCTGCAGTTGGAGATCATCCCAGAGGGGGTACAGGACCTGGGGTGAATCTGTTGGAATGATGGTGATCTATCTTCTCCCCTACCCTCTCAGGGACGGGTTGAAATACCTTTACCAACTTGACTGTAACTTCTGTTAAGTTGAAGATACTTCAGATCGACTCATAGAGCACTCTATGAAGGAATTATGGAATACGTGGCTGACTCTCTAATCCCATGTCTACCTTGTAATGGCCTTTGCTGTCTGATAACCATTTGTCGTTCCGCTTTTCTATTTTTAGCCCTTATACTTTGGAATAGCCTTCCCCATTTATCTGCGGTTGGAGGCCTACTTATGCAAAACTTAAGTCGGGCTTGAAAACGTACTTATTTGCAAATTACCTGAGCCTGATAGGTGAGGTCTGAATCATTTCATGTGAGGTTTGTTAGGTTCTGAGGTTCAAAACACGAAGGCACGGACTCTGGAGCAATCGTGAGCCCTTGGGCTGCTGACGAGGACCGGCAGCAGCAGGCAAAACCCACCAACCAACACTGGGCTAGCACACCAGCAAGGCTAGGACTGCAGACGCAGACCAACGAGCCGGAATGCACTGGACTGGAACACACGGGGCTAGAATCAGGCTTCACCTACACTTAGCCGCCGTTCCCCAGGGGTTGAGCCCCTGGGTGCAGGCAGCCGGCAGAACTTGAAGGAAAACTGGTACTGGAACTAGCATGGAGGGGGCATGACAGGGGGTGGGGCTGGGGATGTGATGGGGCAGGTGGGTATGACATGGGGCGGGGCATGTCCTCTTTTTTTTTTTTTTTTTTTTCTTAGGAAAGGAGAAACAGGGGTGATGTGATACAGACATTCAAATATTTGAAAGGTATTAATCTGCAAACGAACCTTTTCCGGAGATGCGAAGGCGGTAGAACGAGAGGACATGAAATGAGATTGAAGGGGGGCAGACTCAAGAAAAATGTCAGGAAGTATTTTTTCACGGAGAGAGTAGTGGATGCTTGGAATGCCCTACCGCGGGAGGTGGTGGAAACGAAAACAGTAACGGAATTCAAACATGCGTGGGATAAACATAAAGGAATCCTGTTCAGAAGATATGGATCCTAAGGAGCTTAGCCGAGATTGGGTGGCAGAGCCGGAGGCGGGGATAGTGCTGGGCAGACTTATACGGTCTGTGCCAGAGCCGGTGGTGAGAGGCGGGACTGGTGGTTGGGAGGAGGGGATAGTGCTGGGCAGACTTATACGGTCTGTGCCAGAACTGGTGGTGGGAGGCGGGGCTGGTGGTTGGGAGGCGGGGATAGTGCTGGGCAGACTTGTATACGGTCTGTGCCCTGAAAAGGACAGGTACAAATCAAGGTAAGGTATACACAAAAAGTAGCACATGTGAGTTTATCTTGTTGGGCAGACTGGATGGACCATGCAGGTCTTTTTCTGCCGTCATCTACTATGTTACTATGTTAGGGCAAATATGGCAACCCTAGGGGGGAGAATCTAGATTATATAAAGCTGTCCTTTCCTATCAGAAACCTATTATGTATTTACTAAAATGGGAGAAAATACTGGGTGTCTCATATAATTATGTGCAGTGGGAGGTGTTTAAAAATCTTTACTCAAGTTATCAGTATCTAATGCATTGGTAGAAAATGGCTATAATATACTTTATAGCTGGTTTTATACTCCTCAGTGACTGTCCAAAATGTTTAATCTGAATTCTGCTCTGTGCTGGCGTAAATGTGGGTCAGTTGGTGACGTGTCATATTTGGTGGACTTGTCCCCAAACTCAAAATATTCTGGACTAATGTTTTAAGTTTAACCAAGATCTCCTATCCCATGAAGATTGACCATTGTCTTTTACATGTTAAGCCACAAGGAGTGAAGTCTCCTACCCATCAACTAGTTACCCAGGTGTTTGTGGCTAATAAACTGGTTTTGGCGTCAGCGTGGAAGCAGCCTACTGTACCTGGGTTTAGTGTAGTTTTGCGCAGATTGGACTATCTACATCTGATGTCTAAGCTGACAGCCCTGCACAATGGACACATTTTGGCATATCGTGTATGGGATTCAGAATTTAATCATGGTTATAAAATGTGTTTTGCTGTTCAGATATTTTGCAGGTTGGGCTGACAAATGGCATGGAAAAACCATTCCTATAGATGGAGATTACTTTTGCTACACAAGACACGAGCCAGTGGGAGTATGTGGACAGATTATCCCAGTGAGTAATCCATGCACAGAGGAAACTTGTTTTGTTATCCAAAAAAATATTGGCACGTTGTATACAATGAGAAGAAATCATCTGGGGAGATGCAGGGAGAGAGGTAGTTAATTCCTATTGGATTAAGCATATACCCCCTCATTCTATAACGGGGCACCTAAAGATAAGTACCATTTTTGGTTGAGCACATTACAGAATAGCAGTATATGATTGCATATAGGGCCTTATTCTATAAAGGTTATGCTCCTAAATTATGAGTATACTCTATGCTCCAGAATAAATTACGCTCATAATTTTAGGAGCATAATCTTTATAGAATAAGTCCCATAATGCACAACTGCACGCTTTAGTGTAAGCTCCGTGATATTCTAGAATGAGTGTACAATTGCTTTAGCCAGGGAGGTGGGGGCACATGTGAGTGAAGCACGGGCATGTCTCCTGTTTATGTGCACAGTTTACAGTATTCTGTACTTCATGTGCACAAATGGTGCACAGTATAAATGGATGTGTCCAAATGTACACTCACCGATTTTAACTTAGGCTAATACTCTGATGGAATCTGGACAGCCAGATGCCCTTGTAGAATTAGTGGGCTCATGAATTGTGACTCCCAGTTACAGGATTACATCAGTGTTTGAATGCTAGTGAGGTAATTCTTGCTAATTTGAAATTCAAGGCAAGGCATGAAACAAAAACAAAAAAATACAAAACAGGATTTCAATGTAGCTTACTGCTTAGAGAAGCAGACTAGCCAGAAAAAACAGGGTTCAAATATTGCTTTTCCCACTGTGACCTCTGGTAAGTCACTTCACCCTCCATTTCCTCAGGTTCAACTCGATTGTAAGCTGGTTTAGGCAGGGAAATAATAATTCGTGGACCTGCCCCGAGCTTGAATTTGGAAAAGGCACACAATCAAATTTAATATCCAAATCCATGTTACAGGTTACATTCCATGGTTGATGCAGTGCTAAAATGGATTTAGTTTCTTCTGTCTTTGAAACAATGTCACATTCACACGTTTCTGAACTTTAATCTGGTGTACTTTTGCAAGGGTGGAGATATTAAAAATAATAATAATAAAGGTTGTCCAACTGAAATAATTACTGTCAAATCTTTTTCTACCCCAACCTTAAAAAGACAAAGAACAGTATGTTCCTAGGTATTTTTATTTTTGTTTTTGTTTTTTTGTTACATTTTTACCCCGTGCTTTCCCACTCATGGCAGGCTCAATGCGGCTTACATGGGGCAATGGAGGGTTAAGTGACTTGCCCAGAGTCACAAGGAGCAGCCTGTGCCTGAAGTGGGAATCGAACTCAGTTCCTCAGTTCCCCAGGACCAGAGTCCACCACCAGGCCACTCCTCCACTGTTGCTACTATTTGAGATTCTACATGGATCACCAATGTGGCCGCGCAGGCTTCTGCTTCTGTGAGTCTGACATCCTGCACATACGTGCAGGACGTCAGACTCACAGAAACAGAAGCCTGCGCAGCCTTCTACATGGAATGTTGCTAGTGGAATAGCAACATTCCATGTAGAATGTCCAATAGTAGCAACATTCCATGTAGAATGTCCAATAGTATCTATTTTATTTTTGTTACATTTGTACCCTGCGCTTTCCCACTCATGGCAGGCTCAATGCGGCTTACATGGGGCAATGGAGGGTTAAGTGACTTGCCCAGAGTCACAAGGAGCTGCCTGTGCCTGAAGTGGGAATCGAACTCAGTTCCCCAGGACCAAAGTCCACCACCCTAACCACTAGGCCACTCCTCCATCCATGTAGCAATCTTGTGTCAATTTTCTGCACAGTTATGTAACCAAAAGGGATTTCTGATTAAAGAAGCAACAAAAAAAAAATTCAATTAAGTTTTTGGCCCAATATTCAACACTCCTTATGTGGGTAGCAGCACCTGTTACTCAGATAAATTGTACTGTCAGGGAGTGTCTGGATAGCATCAGGAAAGTACAGACAAAGAGCAAGGGTGGCACTTGCCGACATTGAATATTGCTGTTATTTGGGTAAGATCACTCTCTGCAGACTATCCAGATAGAAGTTGGTACCAGGGCTGCCGAGGGGGGAGGGTTGGGGGAGCAAGATTCCCAGGTCCTGATCCTGTGTGTTTGGGACCCAGTTGATATGTGTTGACACAATAACCCTGTCCTGACACACAGGAGCAGGAGAGTGACAGACCGAAGAAGGAGCAGACGCAGGAAGATATGGGGGGAGTGGCGTTGGTGGTCCAAGTTGAGGGGGGGGGGGAGAATGGTGGTGTGGCACTGCCCTAGGCCTGTCTTTCTCTCAGTGGCCCTGGTTGGTACAAAATATTCTGGTACGTGTTTGTGCCATGGCCAGCATTTAAATGGTAAAAAGGATAATGCACTTCTGTACCACCTTTGTGTTAAAACCACAGCGGTTTACGTATTCTACACCAATACCTTCTCTGTTCATAGTGGGCTCGCAATCTAAGTTTTTTTGTGCCTAGGGCAGTAAAGGGTTAATAAGTGCATAAGTATTGCCATACTGGGAAAGACCAAAGGTCCATCAAGCCCAGCATCCTGTTTCCAACAGTGGCCAATCCAAGTCACAAATACCTGGCAAGATCCCAAAAAAGTACAAAACATCTTTGTTGCTTATCCCAGAAATAAGCAGTGGATTTTCTCCAAGTCCATTTTAATAGTGGTCTATGGACTTTTCCTTTAGGAAGCCGTCCAGACCTTTTTAAAACTCCACTAAGCTAACCGCCTTTACCACATTCTCTGGCAACGAATTCCAGAGTTTAATTACACGTTGAGTGAAGAAATATTTTCTCCAGTTCGTTTTATATTTAAAACATTTTATTGAACCAGAAAAGAAACAAATACAAATACTGCAGATTCATGTCATCATTTACAACAATTTCCCCCCCACCCAGTTCCCCTTCCCCTTCCCTCCCCCCTTCCCATTTCTGATAACCTTTATCATGAGTCTAGTCCGGTGAGAAAGTTAGTCGTTTGCGTGCCACTGGATGGAGTGTCATCAAAAAACGCTGCCACGTATATTTAAACTGTCGTTGCTCGGCAAATGAGGCCTTTTGCAAGCTACATCTCTCCAATCGTACCAAGTCTATCATGTGTGTTCTCCACACTGACACCGAGGGTCCATGCACCTCTCTCCAATACAATAGAATCACTTTCTTCCCCATCAATACTGACTTGCGTAAGAATTGTAGCAAGCCTGCTGGGGGTCTATCCTCCAGCTGAAAGTCCTCAAATAGAATCAACTCTGAAATTGGAACAGGTTTCTTCCAGAGCCGAGATGCGGTTTGGATGATCTGTGTCCAAAAGCTGGTGATGTCTGGGCACTGCCAAAACATGTGTGCTAAGGTGGCCAGGCCCTGCGCGCATTTAGGGCAGGCTCCTTTTGTATCCAACCTCGCTCTGTATGCCCTCCTTGGCGATATGTGAAGTCTTAAGGCAAACTTATACTGTAATTCCCAGTATCTTGGAAATGTCTCTCTCCTTTGAATGGATGTGAAGTGCTGACGAAATCTATCCTCTGTTATGGTAATTTGTAAATCCTCTGTCCATTGATCTATGAGTTTCTTGAAGTTTATTTCTTCGGTCGTATCCTTAAGGTATCTGTGGTGAAAGCGCAATGGCACTGCAGTGCTAGCGTTTAGGGTGAGTGCTTCGCTCAACACATCCCGCACATCCTCAGTCAGATTAGACCACCCCAAGGAGGTAATGTAGTGTTTTATCTGTAAGTATGCAAGCCAGTCAGTGTGCTTTAATCCAAATGACTGTCTAAGTTCGGTAAAGGGTTTGATAGTTCCTTCCTCTGTTATCAATTGGCTTATATATTTTATCCCCTGTATTGTCCAGTGCCGAAACCCTCTCGACTCGGTACCTGCTATAAAGTCTGGATTGTGGTTGAGGGGCAGATATGGGGTGCTCGCTGCAGAAAATCCATGCCTCCGGCAGAGCCATCTCCAGGCCGCTCTGGATGACCGCAGCATTGGATTGTTCCTTATGCCCTGAACCCGTCTTCCAGGCATTGTGTGCAATAGCCAACTGAGATGTGCAGATGGCATCAAAGCACCCTCCACTGTTCTGTCCGAAAAGTCATTGGTCTCTGCGATCCAATCTCGTATGTGTCTCATGGCACATGCTACTGATAAATATTTAATATTGGCTAGTCCCATACCTCCTTGTTCTTTGGGTTTTTGTAAACTAGTGATTGGCAATCTTGGTTTCCGTCCTCTCCATAAGAATCCTTGCAAGGCGTTGTGTAATATTCTTTCTTCTTTTCTCCTCAGCGCCAGTGGTAGCATTTGAAACAAATACAGCCAACGAGGCGCTAACATCATGTTAAATAGTGAAATGCGTCCTACCAGCGCCAAGGGGACCCCGCCCCAAAGACCCAACAATCTTTTTGTTTCCATAAGTAATGGTGTTACATTTTTCTCATATAATTTCATAGGATCAACAGTAATGGTCACCCCTAGATAAGTAATTTGTTCTCTAGCCCATGTTAGTGGAAATGCCCCCCTCCATGTCAATTGAGTCTCCTCTTGCATTGGCATTGCCAAGGATTTGAGGAGGTTCAATTTGTACCCCGAAAGGGTACCATATTCCTCTATCACCTGTAGCAGCCTGGGTAAGGAGCTCTGTGGTTTACTTAAGAGGATAAGGAGGTCATCCGCATATGCGAGCACTTTAAGTTTACTATCATTCAGGCACACTCCCCCTACATCCTCATCTGCGCGAATCATGCATAGTAGTGGCTCCAATACTAAAAGGAACAGCACAGGAGACAGGGGGCAGCCCTGTCTGGTCCCTCGGCCAATGGGAAAGGAATCTGTCTGCACTCCATTTACTAACACTCGAGCCTGGGGCGTAGAATACATAGCCTGTATAGCATCCAGATACCACCCATGCAGTCCCACCCTCCGCAAGGTTGTGAACAGGAAAGGCCAGCCCACCCTATCAAATGCCTTTTCTGCATCTAAACTCACAATCATATATGGGTTACGGCCGGCCCCTCCATGTAGTAATGCCGCTATTAGTCTCCTAACGTTGATGACAGACTGCCTTCCCTTCACGAACCCCGTCTGATCTCCATGTATCACCCGGGGTATCATCGGTGACAATCTCTCCGATAAGATTTTGGACAAAATCTTTATATCCACATCGATCAATGAGATTGGTCGGTAAGAACCCGGGTGCATATGATCCTTCCCTGGTTTGGGTATAAGGCTAATCAGCGCTGTGTTGGTGTGTTGAGGGAATTTCTTTTCTTCTACTACTGTTGTATAATAATCTAATAAGGGACCAGTAATCTGGTTCTGTAAGATCTTATAAAATTCTCCCGTGTAGCCGTCTGGCCCAGGGGCTGAGGAGTATTTTAATGCTTTGATGGCCCTCTGAATCTCCCTAATGGAGATTGGTGCGTTTAATGCCTCTGCCGTTTCTTCCGACAAGTGTAACATGCCAGATTTTTCTATATACTTCTTCATTTCTGCTTCTGATCTTTGTGAGGTCTCTGGTGCATATGTTTTTTCAAAATGATTCCTAATAATCCTAGCAATCTCTGTGAGATCTGTAATGGGAGTACCATGCTCATCCTTCACCACTGATATGTAGTGAGGTCTCCACATTCTTTTAGCTAGGCGTGCCATCATTCCCCCAGTTTTTTCCCCAAATCTAAAAAATCTATATTTCTGGTACATGAGTGCTCTAGTTGTTCTCTCATGTATGAGACTATTGAGTGCCACTCTAGTGGCTATCAATGTTTCATATGTGCTCTGTGTGGGCTGTCTTGTATATCTCTTTTTTAGTGCTCTCAATTTGTTTTCCAGTTCCACTATTTTGGCAGTTATTCTACGGTTTCTCCCACTAACATACGATATTACATTCCCTCTGATTACTGCTTTTGCAGTTGACCAGAACAGTACGGGGTCTTCTATATGTTGGCTATTCGTGGACTCATACTCTTGCCATTTAGCCTGTAGGTAAGTGACAAACTCCCTTGAGGATGATAGGTAAGTTGGGAACCTCCAATGCGGTGTTCCCTGGAAGTAGTGGGGCGCCCGTAAATCCACCCATATCATCACGTGGTCGGAGATCCCCTCGGGCCCTATTGTGGCTTCAGATATATGTTGGAGAATGTGCTGCGTCACAAAAATATAATCCAGTCGAGATTGTGTTTTATGTGCCCTGGAAATGTGTGTAAAGTCCAGCTCCTCCGAATGGAGGAGTCTCCAAGGGTCCACCACCCCCAACGCTGTGGTGAACAATTCTAATTCAGTAGGTGAGTGTGTGGGTCCATGGGACCCCTGCCCTGTGCGGTCCAATGCTGGATCCATCACCGCGTTCATATCTCCAGCCAGTACCAGTTGCAGGTTTGGATATTTCTGGCATTCCCTCAATAGATGTGCAAACAGCTCTGTCTTGTTCCCTACAGGGCCATATAGGGCCACCAACAAAAACTCTCGTCCCTGCACGTTTACCTGAAGCCCCACGAATCGGCCCTTTACATCTTTAAAAAGTAACTTAGCCTTGTATTGTAGGGATTTACTAAACAGAATGGCCACTCCCCCTCTGCGCCCATCAGCAGGAGAATCATACACTTCCCCTACCCAATAACGTATTAATTTTTTGTGTTCCTCTGATGAGAGCCTCGTTTCTTGGAGGCAAACAATGTCTGCCTGTTGCCTTTTCAGAGCTTGCAAGATTTTTGTTCTCTTAGCTGGCGAAGTAATGCCACAAACATTCCAAGATATCAGTCGTACACATCTACCTTTTTGTTTAACCATTATCTATGGGCCAATATTCTTCTAGGTGTAATACCTTACATCTCGACCCTAGGGCGCCCAGCCTCACCCCAGAGCAGTCCAGGTTATCCATGCCAGTATATTTATTTGTTATCCCCCATTTCCCGTTACTATTTATTCGTCCATCTCTTCTCTCTCTCCAGACTATATTAGGTTTTTTCCCCCTATTGCCTTCCCCTCCCCCCCTTCCCTCCCCCTCCCCTATCTTCCCCTTCCCCTTCCCTTCTTTGCCCTTTACATGCATCCGACCCACTAATGAGTCAGATACCCAGGTCATGTTCAATGCCATCGGCCCCAACCCTATCTTATAAGGTATCATTAACTCCCACAAGACAGTTATTTATAACATTTCCAGCTATCTTGTTTAACAGTGAACGATAAACTCTGTGCATTTTCTACTCATTTTGCATTATCAATCAAACCACATTACCAGTCTCAGCATTGGATGATAACTGTTTCACTTATCCAATAATTGTGCCACATACTCTTGTGCAGCCTCCGTGGCGGTAAACGATTTCCACTGATTATTGTGATGGATTTTGAGAATCGCTGGATATAGCAGCAAAAATTTTATGTTATGGTCGTGAAGCTTCTTGCACAGAGGAGTAAACTGTTTCCGTTGTTCCTGGAGCATCATTGAGTAGTCCTGGAATATTAGAATTTTATGCCCTTTGTATTGTAGTGTGTCGCGTTTCATGCGATATCCCCTGAGGATTTCTACCTTGTGGGTATAATTGTGGACTTTTATTAATACCGCTCTTGGTGTTCGGCGGCCATCTTGAAGCCTCCCCACGCGGTGCGCTCTTTCTAGGCACAAGGGCCCGAATGTGTCCGATAAGGCCAGTTCTTCAGCCAGCCACTTCTCTAGTATTGTCGAGAGATCCCTTTCTCCTATTTCCTCTGGGAGTCCTATGATTCGGAGATTCGCTCGGCGGGACCTGTTTTCTAGGTCGTCCATTTTCTCCTCCATCCTGTTCACTTTCTTTTGAAGCTGTTCCACTGCCGTTGCTGTTGCTGGGCCCGTGTCCTCTAGCGCGGAGACCCGATTCTCTAGTTCTCCTGCTCTTCTATTAATGTCGGTAAGTAGTGTTTCGATGCTTACTATTCTCTCTTCTAAGCGATTGATTTGCGGCTCCAGCGCTTTCTCAACTGCAGCTGTTATTTGTGAGACTTGTTCCTCGGAGAAAACCGGCCCCTCCTGTTGCTTTTTCTCCTCCATTTTCGCTCCCAGCGCTTTCGTTTTCTCCTTCTCGCGTTTCACTCCCTTGCCTACCATTCCGCTCGGGGAGCTCTCCAAATATTTTTCCATTCACTCCTCACTCTTGCTGTTATCAAGATTTGCACCCGAGTTGTCTCGTTTAGAGTTATAAAGTTCGATTTTCGGGTTGGGGCCTCGGAGAGCTAGCTCTGCACGTCTGGCTCTCTCACAGCATCACGTGACCTCTCTCCAGTTCGTTTTAAATTTACTACTTTGTAGCTACCTGTTCCACTCCACTCATTATTTTATAGACCTCTATCATATCTCCCCTCAGCCGTCTTTTCTCCAAGCTGAAGAGCCCTAGCTGCTTTAACCTTTCCTCGTAGGGAAGTCGTCCCATCCCCTTTATCATTTTCATCGCCCTTCTCTGCACCTTTTCTAATTCCACTATATCTTTCTTGAGATGTGGTGACCAGAATTGAACACTATTCGAGGTACAGTCGCACCATGAAGCGATACAAGGGCATTATAATGTCCTTGTCTTTGTCTACAAAATCCTGAGTGATGTAGAACGAGTAGAAGTAAATCAGTTTTTTTTTTTTTTTTTTTTTAACTCGTTCCAAAAGTACAAAGACTAGGGAACACTTGAGGAAATTATACGGAAATACTTTTAAAAACAAATAGGAGGAAATATTATTTCACTCATTGAATAGTTAAGCTCTGAAACTCTTTTCCGGAGAATGTGGTAATGGTGGTTAGTGTATCCTGGAGGAAAAGTCCATACTCTGCTACTGAGACAGACATGGGAAGCAACTGCTTGCCCTGGGATTTGTAGTATGGAATGTTGCCACAATTTGGGTTTCTGCGAGGTACTTTTGACCTAGCTTGTATCCTGTTTGGAAAACAGGATACTGGGCTAGGTGGACCATTGGTCTGACCCAGTATGGCTACTCTTATGTATATATATCCCACACTAATCATTAAGGTGCATTTTGGCACATGCACTTCTTACCCATGGGCTTTGCAGAAACTCTGAGGTATCGTGACTTTGAACTTCTCCACAGGTACACAGTACACATGGCCACTTGTGCCTCTTCTGTATGTAGAATGTTGTCGAAACTATAGAGAAGTTGGCAATGCAATCTAATTCTCCTTCTCCCCACCCCCCCCCCACCCCCAAGCCAAATGTTTCCTTTCGATGCAGCTTGAAAGTATGTGCATTGATTGTAGCATGTGTGCACTTAAGCTGCATAGAGGGAGAGCAGTTTCGGATAGCCTGTTGAATTCAATTAAAAACTACCCATATAAATCACTTTGATAGCTGTCCTCTAAATCAGGGGCGTAGCTGCTATGGGGCCACGGGGGCCTGGGCCTCCATAAATTTGGCCCTGGATCCCCCTACCGACGCCACTCTCAACCCCCCCCCCCCCCTGCCAACCCACCATCGCCATCTGTACCTTTGCTAGCAGGGGACCCCCAACCCCCGCCAGCCAAAGTCTTCTTCCTGCGTTTGATTTCTTCTGAGTCTGACGTCCTGCACATTGTATGTGCAGCAGGACGTCAGACTCACAGAAACAGAACGAAGCCTTGCGGGTCCCCCACCAGCAAAGGTACAGATGGCAACGGATGGCGGGCGGGTCGAGAGGGGGGGGGTCAAACTTGTTGGCGGTGGTGCTGGCGGCGGCAGGGGGTGTCAGCAATGGCGGCGGGGGGCTAAAATGTGCCCCCTCACCTCGGCTCTGGCACCCCCTACCGCTGAAGTCCAGATACGCCCAGTGTGAGACTTAAATCACTCCATTGGTTTTTATGAAATTTTTTTAATGGGGCGGGGTCCCTTTTGTGTCTGCACGTACAATGTGCAGGACGTCAGACTCACAGAAACAGAACAAAGCCTTGCGGGTCCCCCACCAGCAAAGGTACAGATGGCAACGGATGGCGGGGGGGTCAAACTTGTTGGCGGTGGTGCTGGCGGCGGCAGGGGGTGTCAGCAATGGCGGCGGGGGGCTAAAATGTGCCCCCTCACCTCGGCTCTGGCCCCCCCTACCGCTGAAGTCCAGATATGCCCAGTGTGAGACTTAAATCATTCCATTGGTTTTTATGAAATTTTTTTAATGGGGCGGGGTTCCCTTTTGTGTCTTCTTGCAGTGGAATTTCCCCTTATTGATGCAGGCTTGGAAGCTTGGTCCGGCTTTGGCCACAGGAAATGTGGTTGTGATGAAGGTGGCAGAACAGACTCCCCTGACCGCTCTTTATGTGGCCAGTCTTGTCGCAGAGGTGAGAGCATGAACAGCTAATAATATAGCACCTTCCTGTACCATTGACAGAATTCTACTGATGGGCACAGTACAAGAGCTTTCTACATGGTTGCGGAGAATAAATTTAAAATATTTACCAGGAAGAAAAGATTATCAATTGAGTCTGAGGTACTGGAAAATAGTTGGCTAAGGTCAGGCAGAATTTGTCAAATATGTATTGAACTTATGTCCAAAAAGTACATCTAATCATGGTTCAATGCTGAAGAAAATTCATTCTGAAAATTTAAAATACACGCTACAAGTGGTCAGTAAAGCTGGTCTCTTATTCTAGAGTTGCATAAGGTATCTTGTTATCAAGGTGAGAGAGATCGCCAGATGGGGGGCCATAGACTCTCTGCCTTCCAAAGCTTTCCACATCTGGCAGTACAAACGCTGACATTTTATAGCTCTCAACACAACAGAGCACAGCGGGAAGGTGGAGATGGTTTGAGAAGAACCAGGTGTGTAGGATAAATCATGAACTTCTTTATTTCTTATTTTTATTTATATTTCATGTTCAACAGGCTCCTGAGTCAGGCACTCGGTTTCGAAACATGGTGCCGCGTCCGGTGTTGCATGTCATTGCAAGTATAAGTAATAAAAGTGTGTTAATTATTTATGATTATCCGGCGTACCTGGTTCTTCTCAAGCCATCTCCACCTTCCCACTGTTGTGCAATGTTCTGCATGAGATTCTTTTGGATTTTATAGCTCTCAAAGCACAGTTGAGGTAATTTAATCCTGTTCCGTGTAGGTTTTGATTTGTCACTCATGCTATTTATATTTTATATGCAGAGTTAATAAATATAGTCTTAAAATTCTGTTCAGGGAAACTTAATTAGCAAAATACAAAAGAAGTGATCTTTGGTAAATAACTTTATGTAGGGTACTGATGTTTTAAGGAAAAAGAGGAACATGGCTGGACATAGTAATTCTTAAAACACCTAAGTTACAAATTGTGCATAGCAGGGGCGTATCTGGACTCTGGCGGTAGGGGGGGCCAGAGCCAGAGGGAGGGGGCACATTTTAACCCCCCCTCGCCACCAATGACACTCTCCACCCCCTCCCGCCGCTGCCAACCCTCCCCCGCTGCTGTCACCTTTGCTGGCAGGGGACCCCAACCCCCCGCCAGCCGAGGTCCTCTCTTCCATGCAGGCTGCAAGTTGCAATGCTTCCTGTTCTTCTGAGTCTGACGTCCTGCACGTACAACGCGCAGGACGTCAGACTCAGAAGAACAGGAAGCGTTGCAACTTGCATCCTGCACGGAAGAGAGGACTTCGGCTGGCGGGGGCTTGGGGTCCCCCGCCAGCAAAGATCGGCGACGGGTTGGTGGTGGGCAGGAGGGAGGGGGAGGTGGAGAGGGTCGGTGGTAGGGGGATCCAGGGCGAAATCTGCGGGGGCCCAGGCCCCTGTGGCCCCACGCAGATATGCCCCTGGTGCATAGTATCAGTTTTCATTAACTGTGTCCATGGGTGTGGAGGCCATTTTGCTTGGAGGTAAAATACGTTTTTCATTATTTTAAATAATTATATTCTGGCTTGGGTACTGTGGGTTTAGCAGAGGGATGGGGACTGCAAGCTCTGACAGTCCCCAGCAGCCCTCACTGGTTCACATTCACACAACCAAATTTGAGTTTTTGGCGTTGGCCAAAATCAGGTGTCGAATTTCGGCAGCAGCAGTTTCGGTTTCAGCCAAAAGCTTTCCAACCATTTTGGTGGCAGTTTTGGATTTATCCAAAATCGAAAAAAAAAGCAGTTTCTTAGCCTCTACCTGGGGACATGTGCATGGCAGTTCCTGGTCAGCCCCTAAAAGTCAGTTTATGATAAATATATTTCTTTTCCTGGGGCTGTATGTTTGAAGATACTCACTGTTCCTCTTTATCAGCTGGGGGCTAGGAACTTGGGGCTAGATGCATCAACCAAACGTTAAAAAATCTAAATCGTAAAAGTGCTTAACGAATTTGAAACAACGAAGAATGCACAAAAAAAACAGCTCAGAAATGTTCGGTGCGGTATTGAAAAGTACAATGTATTAAGCGTACGTTATCCCCGTCCTTAATTTGCTCCTTAAGCATGCACAGAGCAGCCACAAATGTATTAAACCTACGTAGGTTGCTTACGTCAGACTGGGGCGTGCGAGGGGGGGATCCCGACCTGCAAGCCTTTTAGCTGTCTGATCTAGCAGAAGAGTGCAGTTGAAGATAACTCTAAAAAGAACAACCGACCCTCGTAAATCCCCTTTTGAAACAAAAGACCTCTTTGCAGTTTGTTTACAGTACTGGGAAAATTGGCTTTAGGGTGTTAATTTTCAAAGCTGTTGGAGCTATAGAAATGCTAAGTAGTAGTAGAAGTAGTAGTAGTAGTAGAAGGGGAGAGACAGGATTTTTAAGCTGCAGGGAGAAGCAGTATGTTTTGTTTTGTAATGATGCAGGGGAAAGCGGAGAGCCACGTGTTTGTGTTTGTATCTCACTTTTCTTTTTAAACATGCTGACTTGGATTTTTATGGTGCAGGGGGCCTTAACGACAGGTCTGAGCACACGTAAAATTTCTGACGGTAAATGATTCGTTGCAATCATTGGTATGGTTAGTGCATTCCGAATTGTCCACATTTCAATGGTAGTTTCTCCTTTGCATTCTGTTTTCGTTAGCTGCTTGCTTCGTAGGAAAAAGGCCTTTAATGCATGCAAGGGTTAGGAATTTCCTTCCTTAAAGGGTTGTTAGAGGGTCGTTAAGATTTAGTGCATCTAGCCCTTGGTGTTTTGCAAAGGAATTTCAAGGTAATTTCCCTTGAGGAAATCAAGGTTTAGAATATTCCTAAACATAGAGCAAAATCTTAATTGGGTTGCGATGTGTCGGTACCTGAAGCTTTTGGTTTGCAGCAGTCACACCACATAATTTCATGGGGGGGAATTCAAGTTGGGATTTGGCTGGTTCTTCTGTCGGTCCAGTAAGGGTAATCGCATTCTTCTTGAGTTCCGAACTGGAAGAGACTGGGGGTTCATCTGTTTCGTGGTGATGAGAATTGCTGGGTGGTTAATGATTAGTAACTTTTCAAAAACGAACTTATTTTTCTATACCTACAGGCTGGATTTCCACCAGGTGTTGTGAATATTATCCCTGGAATGGGGCCTACAGCGGGAGCTGCCATTGCTTCCCACATGGATGTGGATAAAGTTGCATTCACAGGCTCCACTGAGGTAATACAGCAGGCCTCCTTAGAAGAACTGGAAAGGCAGGAGCCTGTGAGGTGTATTTTCAAAGCACTTAGACTTACAAAGTTACATAGTAACCTATGGAACTTTGTAAGTATAAGGGGCCCTTTTACTAAGCTGCGTAAGCATCTACGTGCGCCCAACGCGCGCCAAAATGGAGTTACTGCACAGCTACCACGTGGCGCTTGCGGTAGTTTTATTTTTGGCTCGTATCTGCTACGTGCACCCGAAAAATGTTTTTTTTTATTTTCTGGCGCGCGTCAGCTACACGCACCAAGTGGCATTTGGTGTGCGTAAGCCATTACCGCCCGGTTACCACTTGAGACTTTTATTGCTAGGTCAATGGCTAGCAGTAAGGTCTCGCTCCCAAAATGGACACGCAGCAATATTCATTTTGCCGCAAGTCCGTGTTCTGCAAAAAATTTAAAAGGCATTTTTTTAAACAGGTGCACTGAAAAATGATTCTGCGCGTGCCCAAAACAAGGGCCTACACTACCGCAGGCCATTTTTCTACACGCCTTTGTATAAGGGCCCTTAAGTGCTTTGAAAATGAGCCCCTGTGTGCTTCTTTTGCAGCCTAGTAGCAGGAACTGCATCTCGTGTTGCTGGATTTTAAGAAAAATGAATGTTTCTTTCCATTTGTAGTATTGAGACTTTCCCTATGCCAGGAAATTTATACATCTCTGTCCCCTCACAAAGTGCCCCGAAAAATGGTGTTGCTTTCTGTGGAAAGCCAAGAGCAGGAACCAGTTTCTTAAAGTTTGGATATTAGCTCGTTGCTGACCTAGTTCTGGAGCTGCACTAAAAATAAGAAGTCAATTGCAGACAAAGCAAACCTCTTGGTGGTGTAGTTTTTCCTGTCTGTAAAAATGGAAAGCTTGGCTTGTGTGTGAGCTCGTGTACTGAAAGTTTCCGTCTTTGTTACAGGTTGGTCATCTCATCCAGCAGGCTGCAGGGAGCAGTAACCTGAAGAAAGTGACCCTGGAGCTTGGTGGAAAGAGTCCAAATATCGTCATGTCTGACGCAGATTGTAAGAGTTCACTTACACCATCATTGAGCCACCATGGAATTCTATACTCCCTTTATTTTATTCATCCTATCCTATTGTGGAGAAAAAAAAAATGTCAATTTCAGAGGTCACAGGATAGAAAAAAAAATATACTGGGCAGAAGTGGGTTTTGGGGCATTTCAGAGATGCCTGCGTTTCTGCAAAGCCCATGAGAAAACGTCCAGAAACTCCAGTAGTGAACATGGCCATTTTTAAACCAGAAAAACATCCAGCGTTTTGTTTCAAAAATGGCCATTTGCTAGATGTTTTTGTGTTCAGTGCATCTGTCTTTATAGAACCATTTCAGGGAGGGGGAGACCGTCCAAGGGAGACAGGCACAAACACAATCCATTGGGATGTATTGGACGGACAGCATTCTTAGGAGACTGGCTACACACACATCCTGGCAGAGCAGTGGGGCACCCTAGGGGGCTCGGCAGTTGACTTTACATAAAAGGTCCAAGGTACACATCTCACTATTACCCCCTTATATTGTATAGGGAGCCCTCCAGAACTCACCAAAATCCTACTGTACCTACATATAGATGACATGAAGGCTATTGTAGTTGTGTACAGTTGGATACAGTAGGTTTTAGGTGGGTTTTGGAGGGCTCACACGTTTACCACAAGTGTACCAGTTAGAGTAATATATGGGTCTGGGTCCACTGTACTGAGCACTAGGCTACTCCAGGGACTTCTTGCTGCTCTAATAGGACTGTCCATAACATCTGAAGTTGTGAAAGAAACAGGACATACCATCCTCTGACATCTTTGAAGAGTGTGGGGGTGGGGTGGGGGGTTAGTGACCTCTAGTCATTTAGGGCACCCTTTTGTGACTTAATTATGATTGAAATAGGTCTACACCAAAACGTCTAAACTTTTAACCTTTGATATTTTTGCTTTGTTCCATCACGGCAGAAAAACATCCAAGTTTTGGGACTGGCCAGATCCCGCCCCCGACATGTCCCCTTGTGATTTGCATGCACTGTAGAGAAAGTCTAAAATCTAGTTTTGAAAATCGCAATTTGGACATTTTTTAGAGAAAAACATCCAAATGCCACTTCTGTGCCGTTTTTGAGACTATTCTCTCTTTTTGAAAATGAGCCCCATAATCCTCTTACAAAGATAGATAGCTTTCAAACCAGCTCAGCATAAGAGAGAACAGAAGATTGTGTGTGTTGGGGGGGATGGGGGACAGGGGTCATTTTGAAATCTATATCTTTACCTAAACAGTTTAAATATTTTCCTTATTATATGGGCATTTGCTTTTTTACTTATTTTAATTTTTCAATTTGTTTTTTTATACAGATATCTATAAGGCATAGTTCTGATAGAATGCTATGGACACAGGAAATGTTTCTTTTATAAATGATGAGCTCTGCAGGATCATATGTGAACATATTTTCTCTTGTTTTGAGGTGGCATGTTGAAAAAATGTTTTGTATTTTTCTTCCCCCCCCCCCCCCCCCATCCTTTTTAAATCCTATGTAGTGGATTGGGCAGTTCAGCAATCCCACTTTGCCTTGTTCTTCAACCAAGGGCAGTGCTGCTGCGCAGGCTCTCGAACCTATGTACAGGAAGACATTTATCCGGAGTTCCTGGAGAGAACCGTTGAAAAAGCAAAGGCTACCATTGTGGGTAACCCGTTTGACTTCAACACAGAGCAAGGACCTCAGGTCGGTATATTAAAAAAATAAAATTGTGTTGCTTCTATATAATCATAGTTCCTCCCCTCCCCCCATGCCTCCTTTGCCATTAGTACAAGGCTGAAAAAGATCTCGAGGGCGATCTTTTTATGACACAAGTACGGATCAAAACTGAGAGGCACCATCTGAACTGAGCAGAAATTGATTTTATGGCAGGTGTAGAAAAGATTCTTCGTGGAGAACATTTCTGTTGGTGGCTATTGCCATAGCAACAGAGCTAAAACCATCAAAAATGGAGGAGAAAAAGATTGGTGAATAAGATGATGTAGTTGAACTTGAGGGGAAAATGCTGACCTAGGGATTTAAAATGAGTTTGGGAACTAAATTTCTGAAATTCTACTTTTGAAATTTAGTTATAGATATGTGGTGGTAAATTTTGGTGGTTGGGACACGAGGGGGTGTCTCTCTGGTGGATTAAAGCTAATTAAGTGATGATATGGAGAGGGGTAGGCAGATGGGGGTGAGTATGGATGGTATTTATTATTATTTATTGCATTTGTATCCCACATTATCCCACCCATTTGCAGGCTCAATGTGGCTTACATAGTTTTGTTATGACATTGTCATTCCAGAATATCAGATACAGTTAGTAGTGTGAAGAGATTAAGTAGGAAAGAAAGAGGAAGTGATTGGGCGGGTGATAGTAGAAGTGGATTTTCATAACTGGTTGGGTGGATTTATGCCTGGATTAAAGGTGGGAGGAGTGTTGTAAAGGTCTGTTAGGCAGCGTTTTAGGTATTTGTTAATGTGCTAGTGAAGCAAGATTTGCTGGGCACATTTCTGTACGTTCTGTACTTTTTTTTTTGTTCTTTTTGTGGATATGGTTTTACTTCCGGATTCCCGCGGGAGCCCTTACTGCCACCTCAGTGGGTGGCGGTAAGTGCTCCCCGCTGCATGACCACTCGGTAAGAGTTTTCTTGCCGCATGGCCATTTTTTTTTTGTGTGTGTGGGGGGGTGCATTTTATCTGCTGCGGCAAAAAGGGTCCTGGTGCATGGGGAAAATAGCCCCCGTCGGTACAGCAGGGCCCTTTTTCCCACAGCTTAGTAAAAGGACCCTGACCTGAACATGTACACCCTGGAGGAAAGGAGGAACAGGGGTGATATGATACAGACGTTCAAATATTTGAAAGGTATTAATCCGCAAACGAATCTTTTCCGGCGATGGGGAAGGCGGTAGAACGAGAGGACATGAAATGAGATTGAAGGGGGGCAGACTCAGGAAAGATGTCAGGAAGTATTTCTTCACGGAGAGGGTGGTGGACGCTTGGAATGCCCTCCCACGGGAGGTGGTGGAGATGAAAACGGTAATGGAGTTCAAACATGCGTGGGACATGCATAGAGGAATCCTGTGCAGAAGGAATGGATCCTCAGAAGCTTAGCTGAAATTGGGTGGTGGAGCAGTTGGGGGGAAGAGGGGGTGGTGGTTGGGAGGCGAGGATAGGGGAGGGCAGACTTATACGGTCTGTACCAGAGCTGGTGATGGGAGGCGGGACTGGTGGTTGGGAGGCGGGAAATACTGCTGGGCAGACTTATATGGTCTGTGCCCTGAAAAGGACGGGTACAAATTCAAGGTAAGGTATACACATATGAGTTTGTCTTGGGCAGACTGGATGGACCATGCAGGTCTGTTTCTGCCGTCATCTACTATGTTACTATGACCCCTTAGAGTGGTGAAGGGAGTAATTGATTGATTGATTTTAGTTAGAATGGTGCTTGTCCTAAGTTGTGTGGATGTGGCTACTATCTCCCCCAGTACAACACAGAATGATAAATTTGTTAAAGCAAAAAGCCTTTACCGACCAGAAGCATTGATCTGGCATAGCCAAACCCTGGGAAAAAAAATCATCTAGAACTGCAGTCGGATATCGGAATAAGCTTTTCTTCCTCTAGCTACAATCAGAAACCAAAAGGTGGATTGATTCAGGGAGTAACTGAACCCAGAAATTCACCTCTCATTGTTTTGCTTTTTTTTTTTTTTTTTTTGAGATGGAATGAAATCCTTTTTTTTTAAGTTAAGGATTGGAGGGAGATAAAAAGGCTGCATAGTTTAAATGTGTTACGGTGGTCTTCATTCTGAAAACATGTGGTGAATGTAATGGTGATTTCTCCTCCCCCCCACCCCTTTCAAGCCATATAATTCTCATTTTTGTGTATTCTTGATTAGGTTGACAAAGTCCAGTTTGAGAAGATCTTGGGCTACATCAGCAGTGGGAAACGGGAAGGAGCCAAATTGATGTGTGGTGGAGGTTCTGCCGCTGACCGGGGATACTTCATCAAGCCCACAATATTTGGAGATGTGAAGGACGACATGACCATAGCACGAGAGGAGGTACTACAATGAGCCTAGCGGGATTTATGGGGGCTTCAGCCAAAAGTCATAATATAAGATGAGACTTTTTATAGCACTGGAGGCAAATGCAGTGTAATCTGCAGCCTCTAATCTGCAGCTTGTCTCCCTTGCAGGATCTTGACCTTTCCACAGAGCAGCACAAAGCTGCAGGTACCTTTTTTTTTTTGCCGAGACACGTAAGATGGGTCTTGTGAACAAAGGAGAAACCATTCTTGAAATACGCTAAATTCTAAAGTTGTAGAAATTCTTTTCTATTTAAAAATCACTTCACCTCCTTCAGAAACAATAGCACCAGCTGTTTATTGTATCATAATGGTAGCTTTATTTTATTTATTTATTGCATTTTGTATCCCACATTTTCCCACCTCTTTGCAGGCTCAGTGTGGCTTACAATACATCATCAATGATGGAAATACAATTTGTTACAATTTTTGATTATGGGTTACATGGTGAGGAATTATAAGAAGACAAAGTAAGATGACATTATGAGGCTACTACTACTACTATTTAGCATTTCTATAGCACTACAAAGCATACGCAGCGCTGCACAAACATAGAAGAAAGACAGTCCCTGCTCAAAGAGCTTACAATCTAATAGACAAAAAATAAATAAAGTAAGCAAATCAAATCAATTAATGTGAACGGGAAGGAAGAGAGGAGGGTAGGTGGAGGCGAGTGGTTACGAGTCAAAAGCAATGTTAAAGAGGTGGGTTTTCAGTCTAGATTTAAAGGTGGCCAAGGATGGGGCAAGACGTAGGGGCTCAGGAAGTTTATTCCAGGCGTAGGGTGCAGCGAGACAGAAGGTGCGAAGTCTGGAGTTGGCAGTAGTGGAGAAGGGAACAGATAAGAAGGATTTATCCATGGAGCGGAGTGCACGGGAAGGGGTGTAGGGAAGGACGAGTGTGGAGAGATACTGGGGAGCAGCAGAGTGAGTACATTTATAGGTTAGTAGAAGAAGTTTGAACAGGATGCGAAAACGGATAGGGAGCCAGTGAAGGGTCTTGAGGAGAGGGGTAGTATGAGGCAATAAGAACTATAGGATAACAACTTGAAGATAATTCATGTGACATGACACATTTCTAGCTATGAGGGAGGAGTTTCATTTGTGCTGAATCCAACCAAAAGAACATCTCCCCTTTGCCCTGAGTTGCCATATCTTAATTCCCCCCCCCCTCCCCCCCCCCCACTAGACTACTTTTTTATTTTTGGTTTTTAGGACTTCAGGGGCTGAGGTAGATTTTAGCTTTTGAAAGCCTCAAGGAAGCCACTACAAAATAGTGATCAACCGGCGTTTACCGCTTTCTGCTCTTGCAATTGCATCCTATACGCTCACCATGTCACCGGCCTTTCTAAAGGCTTGATTTGTTTGTCGTTTGTTTGCTTCTTAACTTCATCCACAAGTGATCGCCATATACGGACTCCTGAGGCAGGCATCTTTTGCTGACACGCGGTGCCGTGTCGAGCCCCCCCCCCTTTTTTTTTTTTTTTTTAATATATCATTAAAGGATATTCTCCGACTTTCCATCTCCTTGGTTTTTGGAAGTGTCTTGTTGATTGTGCTACTTCCCTGTTTCTCCTTTAGAAACCAATGGGCCACAGGTCATGACTCTGTGCTGTCTGCTAAGTCTTGTTTAAATTTCACAGATATTTGGGCCAGTGATGCAGATCCTGAAATTCAAATCCATCGAAGAAGTCATCGAGCGAGCAAATGACAGTAAATACGGCCTTGCAGCTGGTGTCTTTACAACCGACATTAATAAAGCAAACTATATATCACAGGCACTGAGGGCTGGAACTGTCTGGTAAGAAATATTTTAATCTTAATTGCATTAGAGGAATAGTCCTTCAAATGTCATTTCACACCAGGGGCATAGCTACGTGGGGCCACGGGGGCATGGGCCCCCACAGATTAAGCCCTGGCCCCCTCTACATTTGACCGCCCCACCACCGTCGCCCGCCCCGCCACCACATCAGGTACCTTTTTTGCTGGCAGGGGTCCCCAACCCCTGCCAGCCGAAGAGTCTTCTTCAGCGCCGGTCGACTCCAGCGCCTTCGTTGTGTGATAATCTGTTTCTGACGCCTTACATCCTGCACGGGGCTACATACAGGACGTGCATGGTGCAGGACGTCAGGAGTTCGAAACAGATAATCACACAGCAAAGGCGCCAGACTTGACCGGCGCTGAAGAAGACTTGACCAGTGCTGAAGAAGACTCTTGGGCTGGCGGGGGTTGGGGACTCCCGCCAGCAAACAAGGTACCTGATGCGGCAGCGGGGGAGGGGGGAGGCGGCTAAACAGTCCCCCCCCCCCCCCTCCCGCTACACCCCTGTTTCACACGAAGTATATTACCATCAAACCATTCAATATTTCACAATATAGTCCAGGGAGTGTAAAGTAATTTATCTGCACCTCTAAGGATGCTGCCAACATGTGACCCTGGGAGTCCATGCTGTTCCTCTTGTAACACTGTACTTGTGTGTGATAATCTGTGGGCAGGAATGAGGATCTTTGCCATTGACTGGAAGCTCCAGGTGGCAGAGGATAATTGGGTGTACACTAACTGTGCCATCTGCAGCATTAACAGCTGTAGAGCCTCTGGCAGGCATGCCATTACATACAGTTATGTGTATTGAGCTTGAAAATCTCTTAGGAGATGAGCCCTGTGATTAGGTCATCAACCCTAGTGAATATCGATGGGTAAAGACCTGCCCAGCTAGGTAGCCAGAGTTGTAACTGGCACTGCGTAGATTCTACTTCATGATTAATTTCTTTCTCCCTGCCAAGTTTGGGGCGCAGACCATAAAAACCTGCCCAGCACCGACCCTACTTGCCAATTGTTGGGGGTTGCCATCGAAGCCCTCTGCAGCATTTATCCTTACCTGTTTTTGCTGTTTACGGGATCCAGATCGTGAAAGTCTTCCCAGCATTGATCTTGCTTCCCAGCCTCTGAAGTGGCCATCAAAGCTCACTCCAGCTATGAGCTCCCCCCCCCCCCCCCCCTAGCTTTTTGTATTATTTTTTTCAGGCTGCTAGAGATAGTGGGGACTAGAAGGTGGAAGGGAGAGAAAAGGGGATAAGGATGAGAGCAGGGCTGCCAAGGGGGGGGGGGAGAGAAAGGGGGCAAAATTCCCTGGGCCTGGCCTTCAAGGGGGTGGAAGGGAGAGAAAAGAGGATAAGGATGAGAGGGGGGCAGAAGGGGGTAAAAATCCCCGGGCCCAGCCTTCAAGGGGGGGTCCTTGCACAGGCAAGCTTCTTCCTGCCTGCTTCCAGGACGGGTCTGTCTTTCTCAAGGAGCTTGGTTTTCTGCTGCATGCCACCCAGGACCTGGATGATTGCATTAACAAGCAGGTCAGTGGAAATTAAACAAAACTTTATTAAACACCTTTAATTAAGACTAAGCCCGACACAGGCCGTGTTTCGCCCAGCAGGGCTGCGTCAGGGGCTACTCAATGCTCCTTATTGTCAATGCCTAGGATTATGTGTACCAGTAAAAATTATAAATGTACAGGACAATGAAAATTAGAGGCACTAAAGAGTTGCGAGGGTGTTTGACGGTTCCTGCGTGTCATCATCCTCTAGAATCGTTTAGCTTGTTCTGTTTTTTACCTTATGCTTGAGAAGATATTAATTTTCATTGTCCTGTACATTCATATTTTTACTGGTACACATAATCATAGACATTGACAATAAGGAGCATTGAGTAGCCCCTGAAGCAGCCCTGCTGGGCGAAACACGGCCTGTGTCGGGCTTAGTCTTAATTAAAGGTGTTTATCTAATAAAGTTTTGTTTAATTTCCACTGATCTGATTCGTTGTTTTCCATCTTGGAGTTTGCGGATCGTCTGCCTTGCTGTTTCCTTGATTGCATTAACAAGACACATCGTTAATGCAATCATCCGAGTCCTTGGCAGCACACTTCAGGAGACGACAGCAGCAGTCACAGGAAGGTAAGGGGGTTGGTGGGTCAGCACGGCGGCGGCCGGGCCCGGCACAGGCAAGCTTCTGCCTGCTTCCGGGATGAGTCTGTCTGTCTCTCAAGGAGGCTGGTTTCCTGCTGCGTACCGCCCAGGACATGGATGATTGCATTAATGTGATATCGCGTTAATGCAGTCATCCGGGTCGTGGGCATCATATAGCAGGAGAGGACAGCAGCAATCACAGGGAGGGAAGGGTGCGGATGGGGTAAGTTAGTGAGGCAGCCCGAGTGGGAGGAGGGGGTGCAGTGGTCCGGTCCTGCCTCAGGCCCGGCTGGGTCTCCGTGCGGTCCTGGATGGAAGTGGGAGGACGGATGAGAAAAGTGAGGGGAAGACTTTGGGGAGAGGAGAGATTAGTTTTGGATTGTTCAGAGGATTGTAATTCAAGCTTTTTCCGAACCTTCTGTTACAGGATAAACTGTTACGATGTGTTTGGCGCTCAGGCCCCCTTTGGCGGATACAAGGCTTCTGGCAGTGGACGTGACCTTGGGGAATATAGCCTTGAGGCATATACAGAAATAAAAACTGTGAGTATTGACCACTTTTGCTTTTCTGTTAATGAGCCATTGTTAATACCAAGCATAATTGGTTGTCAGCTGTGCATCTCCAATGTTCTGCTGAGGAGTTTCACAGGATAGGGAAGCAGATGCAGGCTTTCCACTTATGACTGTAGTATACTAGAACTAGTTTTCCTCATCCAGGAAAATGCAAACAAAACGCTCTTGCTTCAATATTTAATTTTGTGCCTGCATTAGTTTTAGATAAAACAAGATCACAGACCAACTCCCCCCCCCCCCCCCCCCCCCCAAAAAAAAAAAAATTATGTACTTAAAAGTTCCAAAATGAATAAATTGTAACACCCAATATGGTCTATTTTGCCTACCAGGCTGCATCAGGGTATAAGTACACTCTCTTAAAAATGAATCAAATTGTATATCGATCAAAAAAACTACTAGCTTGTTGCTTTCACTTGGAAGCAGTACAAAATATTGAACATGACCCATCCCAGCTGCCTCCCCAGTTTTGATTTGGATGTACCTCCCTCCAGGTCTCTCTCAGCCAATCACAGCACGTTTAGCTGATACCTGTGACAGCTAAATGTGCTGTGATTGGCTGAGAGAGACCTGGACGGAGGGATGTCCAAATAGTTTTGATTTGGATGTCCTCACATGTCCCCAATCCTGGGGGTGGTGGTGCAATCTGAAAACAACCTTGGAGGGGACGGAGAATGTTGAGAGAACCTCCATGGCTGTGGTCATTTCAGGTACTTAAGAAAAACACGTCAGAGAAGGACGCCCATCACAAAGGCTGAAGGAAAATGTCCAGGTGCTCATTAGGGACGTCCTTTTGTTTTGTTGAAGGACGTCTTTGGCATGCGCAGAGCAGCCAGCATAACGATTGGCTGCTTTGCACGTGCTCAGCTGGCCAACTGGCTTCCCCTCCTTAGGAAGTCAACAGAAATCAAACAAAATCAAACATGGAAAAGAAAATAAGATGATACCTTTTTTATTGGACATAACTTAATACATTTCTTGATTAGCTTTCGAAGGTTGCCCTTCTTCCTCAGATTGGAAATAATCAAATGTGCTAGCTGACAGTGTATATAAGTGAAAACATTCAAGCATTACTATGACAGTCTGACAGGGTGGGAGGAGGGGGTGGGTAGGAAGTATGCATGGGGACATCAAAGCATATCATTGATATTCTAACAGGATGGGTGTGGATAGGTGAGGGGAGGGTGATCAACAGAGACATACAGCTTTATGGTTTATAATGGGCTAGGAACCCCAGATCCTTGTTAAGTCCTTTCTGTTGGGTGTTAAAATATTCAATCATTCTGACTTCAAAGGTCTTACGTTCTTGTATGGTTTTAAAGTTACCTTTCAGGATTCTCACTGTGAAGTCACTGATACAGTGTCCTGGTCCTGTAAAATGTTGACCAACAGGCGTGGGAACCCTGCTGGCACCAGTATTGTTCATATGATGTCTATGTAAATTGAATCTTGTCTTAAGCATCTGGCCTGTTTCTCCAATATAGCATCCTTCGTTACATTTTTTACATTGAATGATATATACCACATTGGAAGATGAGCAAGTGAAAGATCCCTTTATGTTGAATATCTTTCCTTTGTGGATGACTTTGGGGTCCTGTGAAATATTTTGGCATAGTTTGCAACTGGATAAATTACAGGGAAGTGTGCCCTTCTGTTCCTTTTCAGTCTGTGATGGAAGTTTACTTCTGATTAGCTTGTGTTTTAAGTTGGGTGGCTGTCGGAAGGCCAGTACTGGTGGGGATGGGAATATCTCTTTCAGTAATTCATCCTCCTGGAGTATAGGTTGTAGATCTCTTATGATTTTCCTCAGTTTTTCCAGCTCTGGATTGTATGTCACTACAAGTGGGATTCTGTCTGTGGATTTTTTCTTTTTGTACTGTAGCAGATTCTCCCTGGGTGTTTTGAGGGAAACACCCTCCTTAGGAAGGAAATCACGTGCAAATGAGCTAACAGCAAGCAGCTCATTTGCATGCGATTTCCTTCATGCATGCCCTTTCCTTACGGATTCGCTAAGGGATGGGTAAGGAAAGGGCTCTTTACGTGGGGTTAGTGCATCTGGCCCTGAGTAATTCTACTAGTAGACTATTCCACAATTTATGGCCAGCTATTTAAAAAATTAAAAGTTTTCAAAATGAATTGTGGTTGGTCTGCTTTTTTGTTTTATCTTCCTTCTGTGGATCTTTGCCTCTCGATGCACATTTCTTGTGTTTCTTTTCTTTAGGTGACAGTCAAGGTGCCCCAGAAGAACGCATAGGCTTTATAGTAGGTGCGACGTTGCCTGAAGCTGCCTTAAGAACATCAGAAAAAAATAACACCAAAAAGAATGTGTGTGGGAAAAAATGCGACATGTTTGCAAGCAAGATTCACTTTTTTGTTGCTGTCTTAAGTAGTTCAGCACTGTCCAGTGTGTGCTTTCTTTTGATATCCTCCAAATCACTATTATGGAAAACACTTTCATGTCAGATACTAGTTGTTTTTTTGTTTTTTTTTTTCATATTTTGGAAATAACAGCCAGTGAGTGTGCTGAGGTCCTTATGAACAGATGGAAGGCATGATCAGAGAGGAATGTTGCTACTGGATGCTGACTTATATTTGCTGCTTAAAACTTTCACTTTAATACAGCACAGAGTAGAACTGTACGTGTGTGTCGCTGAGCCATTCTGCTTTGGACTGGTGCTATTGGTTTCATAAAAAAGCCATTTTAAGCGATGAAAGCCATTTAAGCTCATCTGCTAATCACTGAGGCGCATCTTTGGAGCACTTCATGTTTGCAATTTATAAATCACATTTGAATAAACTTCGCTCTCTATTTCTGGTTTTAAGATTTTGGCTGGACTCTATACCACTTGTTACCCAGTGTCTGTTTATAAATCACATTTGAATAAACTTAGCTCAATTATTTCTGGTTTTAAGATTTTGGCTTGGCTCTATACCACTTGTTACCCAGTGTCTGTTTTTTTTCTGGGTTCTGCTGTCTTTGGGGGAATAGTATGGGAGGCTGTTGGAGGTGCAATCTTACTTTTCTGCAGCATGTTGCATGAAGTGACGCAGGCCACAGTGTATAGATGTTTTTTGTCTGTGTCCTTATAAAATTAGTACAAGTCCTACAGAAACTGTGCCTAGAATTGAAGGTACAGATGTTATGCCTGCAGGAGAGTAGGTGTAAATATGAACATATACAATACATGAAATCATGCATATATTATACAATACATGATAAATCGTAATTCCACCCACTCTGTGCTCCCAAGCATGCCTAGTATCCAAGTGTGTGCTGGTCTGCACCATGCATACTTGTAGGAATTATCTTTATTTTAGATGCACTCACACACACTAAAATGTGGAAAGAGCGAATGGAAAATCCCCAAAACTAAATAATGCTTTGCTCCTAAAATTGAGAAAATAGCATTTACACTAAAGCTAAATAACGTGAACCTCAACTGCCCCAGGACAAGTCATAGATTTTCACAACGTACTACCCTTGTTGAGGTTATGAACTTTGAGTAAGCTGCCTGGAAGTCAATGCTATGAAGCTGGAACGACCCTTGGGATATGAATCTGTATAAAACTTGAAGATGCTTCTGGCGATGTTTTTTTCAGATAAGTGATGATATTTGGCAGAGCTCTAGCCCTAGAAACTCTCTTTTTGAGTTTGATTAAAATTGAGTAAATTTGGAGTTACACCTTGAATTAGTAAATGGTAGCAGTTTGTTTTCTGTAGTGTTGTTTTTCTTCTATAATTAGGAGTTTGTTTCCCACACCAGTTTTTCAGTCTACCATTGAACCAATGATAAGTAATCCCTGTGAAGAAACAATGTTTTAAGCCTGTAAAATGTATTGGACATATATTCCTGCATTGATTATGTCTGAAGTGTATTTCTCCTGTTTGGCCAACAGATGATGCGGGTTTATGCTTAAAGCTCTTACAGAGGACTGACTTCTCTTTCTTTTAGTTGGCACACAGAATAGCAAGTTCCTGTAGTGATGTAACCAGTTTATATTTGAAATCTTGTTGGCTGGGCTCTGATTGACCCAGGAGCTCATCTCATTTGGACTTTACTGGTTTTCAGTTCAGTTTCAGCCAGGGAGGAAAGAGAGACTCTCCTTGCTGAGGCTCGGTGAATTATATTTCCTGACCTTCCCAGGTACTGTTTTCTTCCACTGTTCCAAGTTCTGAGAATAAAACACAATTGTTTGTTCATTCTGCCTGTCTGGCCTGATAAAGAATCCTGGTGGTTTGTGTGTTGGGTCTGTGAGTGCTTTCTGGGAACTGTCGGACCATTGGGAGTGTGGCCCCAGTAACCTAGAAATCATTGGTAATAATTGGAGAGCAGGAGACTCGCCCAGAGGCGGTTGTGACCCAGTCGGTAGGAGGAGGGTGCTAGTGTAGATCACGAGCGGCAGGTGGAAGCGGATCGAAGCTGTGCTGGGGATAGACCCTGTAAGTGTCCACAGGATAACCCCAGGCAGGAGGCTAGGCATTTTGTGACAGTCCCATAAGGTTGTATTGTGTAAAAGTCTGACTCGTCCTGTGGCAGTTGAGCTTCACGCTATTTAACTTTAAAATGCTTGGTAGTAATGCTATTTTTCAATTTTTGGGAGCAAAGCATTATTTTGTTCTTACTTTAGATGCATAAATGTGCTCTTATAAATTAGCATTTTACATGGAACTATGTTCATAAAGTTACCCTTTTTAAAGTGCAGTGCTGTATATGGAGTAATGTGGCCCCTTAAGTCCTCTATTGTGGCCCTCAAACAGGTAGTGATAGGGTGGACCGAATTGGTGGAGGGGGTAGCATTGTATGTTAAGGAGGGCCTTGAATCAAATAGATTGAAATTTCTGCAGGAAACAAAACACATCTTGGAATCCCTATGGATTGAAACTCCATGTGTAAAGGGGAAAAGGTATAGTGATAGGAGTGTACTACCAGCCACCTGGCCAGCATAAACAGACAGATGTAGAAATATTATAAGACAGAGATAGTAAGAATAACCAGGCAATGATAGCAGGTAGACAAAGGAGCCAAGCTTGGCTGGGAAAGATAAGAGGTCTAGGCAGCAGCAAAACCCAATAGTAACAGTTCTTATTGGTGACAAGAAGGCTCATACTTAAACATGACCCATGTGTAGGCATGTTCAGGGCATAGTCTGAATTGAATTTAGGAGCTGAAGTGATATGGGCAATCAATTGTGATGCTGAGATACACTCTTAACTGAATTTGTTGCCAGATCTGAATTGGACAATATGAGGAGCTATTCTTGAAGAGATGACAAGGAACATGTGCAAGGATTTTGGCAATTTATGGCACACCAGATCCAGAAACTTTTCCACTTTTAAGTTACATGGATTTTTCTTAGATGCCATAAGTATATCTTTCCCCTTGTGAGAAAGTTTCATGGCCATTATTACTTGTCCTTCAACATGCATGCCGTTAGACTTGTGAATTGAATGTTGAGATTAAGAATTTTTTTTTTTTTTTCTCTGTGCTAAGAAACCAGAGAAGGAAATTCCTGTGATCTCTGCAGAGCATGAGCAGCAAAATACTGAGGCTATGGAAGCTGTACTTGACAACAACGCAAAGGAGCTAGGAAGGTCATGTTTCCTCCCTCTTGCCCCAGTTTTTGAGTAATTCTCCCATCATGGCCATGCCCCCTTTCAGATATGAACATTAGAAGTTACGTGCACATCTTTATAGAATATGCCTAGCAAGATGCGCATATAAAATTCTAATTGTTGCCAGTTAGCTAATTGGTTTATTCAATTAAATTGCGCATGGAATTTGGGCACGCACCCAAAATTTCCATGTGCCACTTTGAGCACCAGGTATAGAATCCAGGGGATAGTACAGAATAGTCACTCGATACTGACATGTTTATTGGTAATGCCTTCCTTGTTCTTTTTTTCTCTTACATCGCAATGTCCAGTTTTCTTACTTATTGGTGGGAATGTGGAAGCGGATCACAACTTCTTCAGTCTCCATAGTTCTGTCAGAGTTGTGATCCCAGTATTTTTCTGGCACAGCAGTGTTAGTGTTTATGTAGTTTCCAGTGGATGAGACATGCCACCTTGTTTTGCCTTTCTCTGTACAGGCCGTCTGACATCAGCATATCACACCCAGTTCTGAGATGTGTGGACTGTTTTCCTGTTCAGTGCTACAGAATCTGCATTTGTAGTTCTGCCAGTTTTTTTTCTTTTAATTTTTGTCGTCTGTGAGCCTTCTTGTCCATAGCCCATTGTCCTGTACTAAACAATTTGGACCTTATTTGAACCTAAATATCCAGGCATGTACTGGCCATATGGCCTTCTTTGCATATCAAGAAAAGGTCTGTACTAGCCTCACACATTGAAGGATTTGGGTTTTCTGGATGATTAAAGCTCCCTACACTGCCACCATATAGTTAGGTTAGTTTATTGATATATTCACAGTACTGCCTTTCAGCTGTAAAACAGCACAGAGGCTAACAGTAACAAACTCAGTACTTGAATGAAACTGTAAATGCTGATTCAGAGTTGGGCCCAGAAGATAGACCAAGCCACAGGTTAACAAGTTCTTTCCACCTTGTAGTGAATAAACCAAGTACAGTTACACACCAAGATATCCCCTCAACCAGCACCTCCCAAGTTCCAGGTTTCAGAGTACAAGGCCTCCAACACCCTGCAGGTCACAGAGATTTAAAACAAAACACTTGGATGTTGCCATTCAGCCTTCAACAGCTTTGGAGCAGCTAGCCTAGTGCAGCCTGATATAAGATTAACGTTTTCTGGCAAGCATGAAAAACACCAGGATGAGAAAGAACCTTTGTAGAGCCAGGAGCCTGGAACAAACATGCTGGAAATCACCAGAGGAACCCTCAGGCCTAATCACTAAGGAGACCCAGAAGGAGTGATGAAACATTGAGATGGTGTAGTCTTTCCTAATGATACTGGTCAAAATAGTTTCCATTTTCTTCACTGTGTTGATTGTCTATTACATACTTTTCAGTATTCAAATGAGCCTGTTTAATGTGGGAATTTTGTAGTGAAAATGTTAGTAATGTAAAAAATAATTTTCTTATTTTGGTTGAAATGAGAAGTGTTTCAGCAGAGTCCATCTGCTCACCTTTATGAGGAATTCACTAGAGCTGGTCTGACATAAAATAGCTGTTCGTGATAGACTGTTTCTCATTTCTGTTAAAATCTCTAAAGATAAACACAGCTGCTATTGTATCATAATTAAGGCTTCTTCCTGATTTCTGCTTGGAGTAGGTACAACAGAGTATGCAGCAGCAGATGAACCCAAAATGGCTCATCCAATCTGCCCTGTAAGATAGCTGTATATAATTTTGTTGTGTGTCTATAATACATGTATTCAAAATTTAGATGAGCCAGATTAGCAGTGTGTCGTGGCTTAGGCTTCATCTTCACTGGTGGTGTTTTTTCATGGAAAAATTCATGACTCTTCTGTCATTCAAAACACATCTGGCATTGAAGACAACACTCTGTATACCTGGGGACTGCAAATATTTTCCCCCAGTACTTCTCAAAGCAGGGAAGAGTATTGGAAAATCTCCCTCGGCAATGCACCTATGTCTATCCTTGTTATAAAAATTCTGTCTTGTCAGGCACCTTCTTCTTTCTTGTAACCCTTGAGAATGTTTATGAGAGTAGGCGTTCACTCATTGGGTCCTCCAGCAATGAATATGAGTCTTCTATCTGCATTCCACTGGTTCCTCCAGCAATGAATTAATCTTATATCTGGTGCTGATATGGAATGGCCTTGTAATCACCCAATATCATCATTATATGCAGTAACATAGAAACTAGGACTAAAGTAGTTCTCTTGCAATCAATTGTTCTATCCTCTTAAGAGCAAGCATCAACGAACAAAATCTGCACTGGTAGAACTGTAAGGCTCTTGGATGATCCAAGTGCTACATGACCTTGCCCAAATTACCCTGGTTGGCAGTAGTTTTCTCATTGGTTAAAACTCGTTTAAAAAAAAATGAGACCATGATATATCCTTATTTCTAGACATGAATTGTCTCATTTCTTTCATGAAGAAATATCAAATATTCTTTTCAATTTACAATATATATGTCAGTGGTTCTTAACCCTGTCCTCAGGATACACCCAGCCAGTCAAGTTTTCAGGTTACCAAGAGGCGTATCTGAACTTCGGCGGTAGGGGGAGCCAGTGTGAGGGGGCACATTATAGCCCCACCCCACCCTCCCCCCCCATCGTTGCCATTGCCGACCCCTCCGGCCACCACTGCCGACTCCCCCCTGCCGCTGTCACCTACCTTTGCGGGCGGGGAACCCCAACCCCCACCAGCCGAGGTCTGCTTCCTCCTGCCACTGCCTTTAAAAATATTCCTTCAGCTGGCGGGGGACCCCAACCCTCGCCAGCCGAGCCGAGGTCTTTTAAGTTCTTCGTCCTCCGTGCTGTTCAAAGCTGCTGAATCCAGTTTCGGAGTCTGACATCGCTGCACGTCGCCAGCTGAAGGAATATTTTTAAAGGCAGCGGCAGGAGGAAGCGGACCTCGGCTGGCGGGGGTTGAGGTCCCCAGCCAGCAAAGGTACCCACGGCGATGGCAGGGGAGGGTTGACGGTGGGAGGGGGGTCCAGGGCAAAATCTGCAGGGGCCCAGGCCCCCGTGGCCCCACACAGATATGGCCCTACCCACAATGAATATGCATCAGAGATGGAGGTAGTGCATGCAGATTTATTTTATGCATATTCATTCTGGATATCCTTAAAACCTGATTGGCTAGATGTCCTGAGGACTGAGTTGAAAATTCCTGATATAGTTTAAAAAGGAAGTATCTATATTATTCACATTATAGTTAAGCTGAAGGAGTGAGTCTCCATAAAACAAAATGTGCAATTAGTTTACAGCTTCTCAGTGGGAGTGTGGGAGATGACCCACAAAAGCAGGAGACTTGGCAGGACTGAACAAAGCAACTAGCAGCTCAGAGGAGTAGTGCAGTGGACTGTAAACCAAGGACCCAGTTTCAAGTCCTGCTTCAACTTTTATAATTCTGAGCGTTCCAGAATTAAAAAAAATACCTCCTGTACTTAAATATATAAGACGCCTGCAAGCCTGAAGGCTAATGAAGTGGTGTACATTCAAGTACAGGAGGTATTTTTCAATTCCTGGAGCAGGGGCATAGCCAGACCACAGATATTAGGTGGGCCAAGGAAAGAAGCGGGTGGACACCAAGTGTTCCCCCCCCACCAAAAAAATATCTCAGCTGGAGGGAAAACGCTTCTTTCCACCTTGGCAGTCTGCAGCAGGCATGCGCTGAAAACTGAGCATGCGCAGATGCCGGTATTGTGGAGAGTAGTGTTTTCGTTATCATCAGGGGCAAGACTTCAGCTGGCAGAGCTTGGGATCCCCACCAGCTACCGTTAAACCTGTGCTACTCTTGGGTGGGCCTGAGCCCTAAGTGGGTGGGCCCTGGCCCACCCAGGCCCACCTGTGGCTACGCCACTGTCCTGGAGGGATCACATTCAGAAAAAAAGAGTTCTAGTGGGGTCTGAACCTGTGTCCCTTGGTTTCCAAGACACAGCCCTAAACTAGTTGGCTTCTCTGTGCTGTAGAGAAATCGGTGTGGCCATATTTTTGAAAATGATGCCAGGCAGACGTTCATGTCCCTGGTTTTTTATTGTTCAAAAGTTAGAGGCTTCACTTTGGGGAAACGGCTATTTATTTTGGATGTTTTCAGTGCAAAACTGTCCATCTTACAGCCATAATTGAACAGGAAATCTAGACGTTTTTCCTGTTTGATTGTGGCTGTGAGATGGGCGGGGTTTGGACCAGAATCGTAGCCAGATTGAGGGCACGGAGGGAGCGGACAGCGGACTGCCGACGGCACCGGCGTGCATTTTAAATGCAACAGATCACGTGAAAAATAGGCACCGACGCTTTCGGATGTCTGTTTAGGGGAGCGGCCGCTCCCCTGCCGACCCACCTACCTTTGCCTCTGTTTGGATGTTATGAGGACAGTTTGTTTGTTTTTTACTTAAAACGATTTTTTTTTTTAAATGCCCCTCTTGTAAGTAAACAACGTTCGACTATTTTGAAGTTTAAAAAAATGCAATTATTTAGTAAAAAGGATACAAAATCTGTATTGACACAGCCAAAATAGTTTCTAATTAAGACATTTAGATACAATAAAAGTATGTATTGCTACTAATTCCTCTGATTGACACTGAGTTCCATCCACAGCCAGCACAAACTTGAAACACTACAGTAAAGGTAATAAAAACATTTTTATGGGAAGCAATAATTTACTCATTACAAGGCTGTTGTTTGTTATGCCTTGTTCAATACTCTTCCTTCCTGCTGCTGTCCCATATGGATTTGTCTACTTAACAAACCAGATTGCGAAATGAACAATCACGTTCTTTGGCTAAAAGCCACCTCTAATCTGAGTCATTGCTATGAGAAACTATTGAGTTCCTAAACCAGATGACAACAGGCAGAAGGAGTGCTGTTTGCTTACCTCCTCATCATGGAGATTAGTCAGGTGTACTGTTTTGCAACTGATGTTTTGTACTTTTGATCTCTTTAAGGACTGTTGCATTTCAAGCGGCATACAATCCAGTAAAACATCATAGACGATGGACCTCCCATGTCAGCTTGGCTGTTGGTCAGACTGTAATTGCCATAAGAAATGAGCAAATTCAGGGGTCCTTTTACAAAAAGTGCGCTGAAAAATGGCTTGCGGTAGTGTAGGCTTGGGTTTTGGGCACGCCGATCCAATTTTCAGCGATCCTGTAAAAAAGTTTTGGTTTTTTTTGCCGAAAATGGATGTGTTGCAAAATCAAAATTGCCGCTCATCCATTTTGGGTCTGAGACCTTACTGCCAGCGGTAAAGAATGTGGGCGGTAATGACCTATGCATGTCAGATGCCACTTGACGCGCGTCCGTTACACGTGCCTGAAAATACAAATTTTTCAGATGCACGTAGCAGATGCGCGCCAAAATTGAAATTACTGCAAGGGCCATGTTGTAATTGGGCGGTAACTCCAATTTGGCACACTTTTGGCGCACATAGGCGCTAACGTGGCTTAGTAAAAGGGGCCCTTAATGAGTCAGTGGGGATCAGCTTGCATGATTTGCCTAGGCTTAATCGCTATAGTCAAATCCACTCTCCAGATCCACAGCAAAAAAAGTACTTTCTGCACAGAATAACAATCTGCAGACTAGAGTCTGAAACATCGACTTGATTGAGGCTACTTGTTATTTTTGTGAGGGAGAGAGGGATAATGACATCTTTGGCTCTGACTGGGATCTGGTAGGAAGAGACAGCCACCCAGGCCCCCATTAGGAGGAGGCCATATCTTTGGCTCCATATGGGGCCCGGAACATAGAGAAACAGCTGCAGTGGAGGGGTTTAGGGAAGCAGAAGAGTATGAAGCTGGGAGGAGGGGAGAGAGGGAAAATGGAAGATCTGGGGGAGGGGAAGAGGCAGAATTAGGGTAGGAGAGGGTGAACAGGAGGAAATAGAGATTGCACCTAAATGAGGTACAGTAGGAGGGGGGGCAGAGACAGGCCACACTGGGGTTGAGAGAGCAGGGCTGGTGTTAGGGAGTGACAAATAGGACAACTGCCCTGAGCCTCCAAGCCACAGGGGGTCTGCTTCAAGCTGAAGAAGGTATATTTAGTAGGTAGGCTTTGGGCCTCCTCCCCAGTTTCTGCCCTGGGTCCCTATATATCTAACACTAGTGGGGAAGTGTAAGCTCACCAGGGAACAAAAGTATTCACTATATAATGACTCTAGCCTAGAATAAATTATTGGGGTGAAAAGCAGCAGCTCGAGTATAAAGCAAGTGCATTTCATTTCTGGCAAGTAAATCCTTGTGAAATGTTTGAAGTCTGATAATCCCTTTTATTCTCACAGTATACCAAGCCTCCGTCTGGTGGGAAATGTCAGTGTGGTTATGCTGGTCATAACTATTGTCCCTTATTCTATTCTATAAAATGCACAACTGCTAAGTTAAATAAAAACATGGTGAAGAGCGAATTCAACCTTTTGAGGTCCTTTGAGATAGGGGATGTTAAATGTATGGTATGCACACATGCAAGTGGGACTTTATATCAACTCATCAACTCGATGGATGCTTCTTCCTTGAATGAGGACACCACAGACCTTATTCCAGAGACCTTTATTATTATTATTATTATAACTAAAGCTAGTCTTTCTATCAAACTGGTATAGTGGGTATTTAGTGTTTTGGAGGGCTCACACTTTCCACCACAAGTGTACCAGTTAGAGTGTGATATGGCCCTGGTTCCCTTTCTCTGCAGTCCACTGCACTGACTACTAGCCTACTCCTGGGACCAGCTTGCTGTTCTAATAGGAATGGCCATAACATCTGAAGCTGTCATAGAGCCTTGTATATACTGTCACATCTTTGGGGGGTGGAAAGGGGTCAGTGACCACTGCCTTAATCTTAGGGCACCCTTTTTTGTAACTTGGTCATGTTTGAAACATGTCTAGAAACAAAAAGTCTCAATTTTTGCCACAGAGGTTTTGGTTTTGTTCCATTATGGAAGAAAAACGTCTAACTTTTGGGAATTACAAGTCCCGCCCAAAACATACCCCCAACATGCCCCCTTGAAATTTGGATGAACTGGAGAGGAAAAACGTCTCAAATCAGAGTTTTGAAAATCACAGCTTAGATGTTTTTGGTTAGAGCTGTGGCTTGAGAACCTGGGGGATTGGGTTTGATTCCCAATGCAGCATCTTGTGAACCTGGACAAGTTATTTAACCCTTCATTGCCCCAGGTACTAAAACAGATTGTGAGCTCAATAGGGACAGAGAAAGCACCTGCATATAATATATGTAAACTGCTTTGGTTGTTCCCATAAAAAGGCGGTATATCAAATCCATGACCCTTTACCTTTACGATGTTTTTTTCAGAAGTTTTTCTCTTTGAAAATGAGCACCTAAATGTCCCAGATGCAATACCTCCTCTGCGAGAACATAAAAGACTTTTGACTGAGAGTATTGGCTTAACTAAATACTATACTACAGGGGCGTAGCTACGGGTGGGCCTGGGTGGGCCGAGGCCCGCCCACCCAAGCGCAAACACATTGCAGCAGCAGCACGACGGCAGGGACGCCACCCGCACAGCGCACCCGCTGTACCGCTCAGCTGATCAGGCTCGACAGAATCCAGCCCGATTTCGATCTCAGGCCTGCCCGCCCACCACCACCCAAGCGCACACACTGTAGTCTGCAGTGCAGCAGCGGCAGCCTAGGCCCTAGCGTAGAAGTCGCGCAGCCGCCAGCCGGGCACCCGCTCAGGTCTCCAGGCCAGGCTCAGACAACATCAGCCTGCTCACCGGCACCTACCTTCCCGGAATGATTGCTGCTTGCAGTGCACTTGCAGGGCCGCGCAGGCAGCGCATCGTAGTTTCCCTTCCATCATCCATCCTACGTGGTAGCAGTGCTGAATGGACGTGGCTGCGCTGCTGTGCGCAGCGATGTGCTCAGCCTCGCTCGTGGCATCATTCAGAGGGCAGGCTTAAAAATATATATATTTGCATGTGCACGCACGCACGCAGGTGCGAGGCCAGCCTCAGTCTGGCCCTGGGGTAGGAATTGGCTTGGGAAGTTCCAGATCATTCCAGAATCCAGTTCCAGTGTCTCCAACTCTGCCAAGGTAAGCAGCAGCTGCCAACAGCACAGCCCAGCCCAGCAGCCAGCAGGTAATAAAATTGTAAATGCTTTTTTTTTCATCATAATCATTATCATGTAATTTTTTTTTTTAATTAAGGCTAGCTGCTGGGGCCTATATATATATATATATATATATATATATATATATATATATATATATATAGTGCCCACCCATATTAGCTCTGGGCCCACCCAAAATCTCAGGTCTGGCTATGCCACTGTACTACACAGGAGGATCCCATTGTGTGTGAATGTGAGTGTTTTCTAATTTTCTGGCTTTGGGTTTGAGAAAAGATACAAACTCCTTGTTGAAAAAGGCTTTTTTTATTGGCCTGCAAATGTATTTTGTGTTGTTGGTGATATCAAAATGCTCCCACAGTGACAGCTTGGAAGAATGAGCTGTATGAACTCTAAAAACTAGAACTAGAGGAGCCCCTCCAGACATGGTGGTCACCTGTTTGGGAAGGGTTTCCACACAGGGCTCAACGTTTTTTGTTCAATTTGGGGGAAGTAGGGGGGTGGGTGGGCATTGTGTGATGGAGTTGGTGCTTTAGGTAATAGCTTCCTTTGGGATTACCATGACGAAACAACTCGAGTAATCCTGGATCTTTGAGAATATAGGACTGGATTCAGTAAATGGCTCCAAAAATTGGATGCTCGGGAAAATCAGAGCACAGCAGTTTTCTATACAGGGAACATCAAGATGAGGGCTCTTTACACAATGACGCTTAGAAACAAAGAAACATGATGGCAGATAAAGGCCAAGTGGCCCATCCAGTCTGTCCATCCTCAGTAACCACTAAATCTTCCTTTCCTAAGGGATCCCACATGCCTGTCCATGCTTTCTTATATTCTGATACAGTCCTCGTCTCCACAACCTTCATCAGGAGGCCATTACACGCATCTACCACCCTTTCGGTGAAAGAGTATTTTCTTAGATTCCTCCTAAGTCTATTTCCTCTTAACTTCATTGTATGCCCCCTCATTCCAGAGTTTTCCTTCATTTGAAAAAGGCTCACCCCCTGTATACCGACACCGCTGAGAAGTGGAGGAGTAGACTAGTGGTTAATGCAGCAGAATTTGATCCTGGGGAACTGGGTTCAATTCCCATTGCAGCTCCTTGTGACTCTGGACAAGTACTTAACCCTCCATTGGCCCAGGTACAAATAAGTACCAGTATACACTATGTAAACCGCTTTGAATGTAGTTGCAAAAACCACAGAAAGGTGATATATCAAATCCCATTTCCCCTTCCCTTCCTTTTAAATGCCTCTCTTTCAGTGTATACATGTTGAGGTTCCTAAGCCTATCCCTATATTTTTTACAACAGAGACTGCTTACTAATGTTGTAGCCGCCCTCTGGACCGACTCCATCCTGTCTATATCTTTCCATAGGTGCGGTCTCCAAAATTGCAAGCAGTACTCTAAATAGGGCCTCACCAGAGACTTATACAAGGAAACTATCACCTCTTTTTTCCTGCTGGTCATCCCTCTCCTTATGCACCCAAGCATCTTTCTGGCTTTGGCTGTCGTCTTTTCTACCTGTTTGGCCACCTTAAGGTCATCAGACAGAATCATCCCCAAGTCCCGCTCTTCTTTCGTATACAGAAGCACTTCACCCCCTATAATGTACTGTTCCCTTGGAGTCTTGTACCCCAAGTGCTTGACCCTGCATTTCTTAGCATTAACTCTTAGTTGCCAATTATCGGACCATTCTTCAAGCTTCACTAGATCCTTCTTCATACCATCCACACCCTCTGGGGTGACCACCCTATTACAGAGTTTGGTATCATCCACACAGAGACAAACCTTACCAGACAGTCCTTCTGAAATATCATTCACAAAGATGTTAAAAAGAGCCGTCCCAAAGACCAAATCCTGCAGTACACCACTTGTAACAGCTCTTTCCTCAGAGTGAGCTCCATTTACCACTACCCTCTGTCTCCTTCCACTTAACCAGTTTTTAACCTAGTCAGTCACTTTAGGTCTCATACCGAAGGCACTCAGTTTATTTACCAGTCGCCTGTGTGGGACCGTGCCAAAGGATTTGCTAAAATCCAAGTACACCACAACTAGCGTCCCTCCCAGGTCCAACTGTTTGGTCACCCAGTCAAAGAAATCAATCAGATTCGTCTGACATGACCTGCTTCTAGTGAAGCCATGCTACCTCAGGTCCTGCGGTCCATTCGATTCGAGAAACCTCACAATCCTTCACTTTAGTTCCATTAGTTTACTCACCACCGAGGTCAGACTGACAGGTCTGTAATTCCCAACCTCCTCCTTACTTCCGCTTTTGTGCAGAGGGACCACATCTACCCTTCTCCAGTCCTCGGGGACCACTCCAGACTGTATGGAAGCATTGAAGAGGTCAGATAGCGGTACCATCAGAACATCTCTGAGTTCCCTGAGTACCCTTGGATGTATCCCATCAGGCCCTATCGCTTTGTATACTTTTAGTTTAACCAGCAAATCCCAGGAGTCTTTTGAAAATCGGTCCCGGTCTACCATACATCCAACCCCATTAGCATTTGTTTTCTGTGGTCCTACCCCCAGTCTTTCATCCGTGAACACAGAACAGAAATAATTGTTAAGCAGTTCAGCTTTATCCTTATCAGCTTCTACAGCTAGAGCCTGTGTATTTCTAAGATCCACATTGGAGAAAGGAGGGACGTGCTGGAGGGAGAAAGAGCTGGAGGAGAAAATGTGGTGGTGTTTGGCCTAGGGAAGGGGAACAGGGAAGCGTGCTCTCCCCGTGCTAGTTCTTGTGAATGTGAGGGGGGGGGGGGGGGGGGGAGAGAAATTTCCCATTGTTGGCTACTTTTCAGTTAAAAAAAAATTATATATCTATTTGTCTGTCTATATATCGTCACTGTTTTGATATAGTGGGTTCCTATTCAGCTTGGTTTTGTCTTGTTTTTAAATAATTAATATGTATGAGATGTATGCAAATGAACATGCTTATATGCCACACCCCACCCTTTGCCACCCCCCCCCCCAAATGAAACAAACTATGCCCATGGCTTAATGGTTAGTGCAGTGGCCCAAGAACTGGGTTCAGTTCTCACCACAGTTCCTGGTGACTGCTTAAGTCACTTAACCCTCCACATATATAATATATAAACTGTTTTGATTGTATCCACAGAAAGGCAGTGTATCAAACCTCATCCCTATCCCCACATTGTAAGTAACATAGTAACATAGTAGATGACGGCAGAAAAAGACCTGCATGGTCCATCCAGTCTGCCCAACAAGATAAACTCATATGTGTATACCTTACCTTGATTTGTACCTGCCTTTTTCAGGGCACAGACCGTACAAGTCTGCCCAGCAGTATTTCCCGCCTCCCAACCACCAGTCCCACCTCCCATCACCGGCTCTGGCACAGACCGTATAAGTCTGCCCTCCACTATCCTCGCCTCCCAACCACCAACCTCTCTTCCCCCACCTGCTCCGCCACCCAATTTTGGCTAAGCTTCTGAGGATCCATTCCTACTGCATAGGATTCCTTTATGCATATCCTACGCATGTTTGAATTCCGTTACCGTTTTCATCTCCACACCTCCCGCGGGAGAGCATTCCAAGCATCCACCACCCTCTCCGTGAAATAATACATCCTGACATCTTTTTTGAGTCTGCCCCCCTTCAATCTCATTTCATGTCCTCTCGTTCTACCGCCTTCCCATCTCCGGAAAAGATTTTTTTGCGGATTAATACCTTTCAAGTATTTGAACGTCTGTATCATATCACCCCTGTTCCTCCTTTCCTCCAGGGTATACATGTTCAGGTCAGCAAGTCTCTGCTCATACATCTTGGAACGCAAATCCCATACCATTCTCGTAGCTTTTCTTTGCACCGCTTCCATTTTTTTAACATCCTTCGCAAGGTACGGCCTCCAAAACTGAACACAATACTCCAGGTGGGGCCTCACCAACGACTTGTACAGAGGCATCAACACTTCCTTTCTTCTGCTGATCACACCTCTCTCTATACAGCCTAGCAACCTTCTCGCTACGGCCACCGCCTTGTCACACTGTTTCGTCGCCTTCAGATCCTCGGATACTATCACCCCAAGGTCCCTCTCCCCCTCAGTACCTATCAGACTCTCACCGCCTAACACATAAGTCTCTCGTGGGTTTCTACTCCCTAAATGCATCACTTTGCATTTCTTCGCATTGAATTTTAATTGCCAAACCTTAGACCATTCTTCTAGCTTCCTCAGATCCCTTATCATGCTTTCCACTCCCTCCCGGGTGTCCACTCTGTTGCAAATCTTAGTATCATCCGCAAATAGGCAAACTTTACCTTCTAACCCTTCGGCAATGTCACTTACAAATATATTGAACAGAATCGGCCCCAGCACCGATCCCTGAGGCACTCCACTACTCACCTTTCCCTCCTCTGAGCGAACTCCATTTACCACCACCCTCTGTCGTCTGTCCGTCAACCAGTTCCTAATCCAGTTCACCACTTCGGGACCTATCTTCAGCCCATCTAGTTTATTTAAGAGCCTCCTGTGCGGAACCGTGTCAAAAGCTTTGCTAAAATCTAAGTAGATTACGTCTATAGCACGTCGATGATTCAATTCTCCAGTTACCCAATCAAAGAATTCAATGAGATTCGTTTGGCACGATATCCCTCTGGTAAAACCATGTTGTCTCGGATCTTGCAACTTATTGGCTTCCAGGAAATTCACTATCCTTTCCTTCAGCATCGCTTCCATTACTTTTCCAATAACCGAAGTGAGGCTTATCAGCCTGTAGTTTCCAGCTTCTTCCCTATCACCACTTTTGTGAAGAGGGACCACCTCCGCCGTTCTCCAGTCCCTCGGAACCTCTCCCATCTCCAAGGATTTATTAAACAGTAGCACGCTATGCTATACTGCTATACTGTGTACTGTTATTTGAATTTACTGTTGTAATTATTTATTGCTTATGTCTGGGTTATATGTGCTGTACACGTCCTTGCATAAATTTCTTTAAAAAGGTGGTAAACAGGTATTAATAAATATAGCAGGGCTGTGGTGGAAAGGATCAAAATATTCTCCAGATCACTGTTGACTGTATACTGCATTTATCTTTGTACATTAACATTTTGATTAAAAAATTTGAGTTAAAAAAAATTGATCAAGGTGGTAGTGGAGTGCTGCTGTATTGCAGAAAACAGAATTTTTCAAAATCAAGAGAGCATTTCAAGATAGATTGACAGAGGTTGGATGTTCTATGTGATATTTGTCAAGCTCTCCCCCTAGTGGACCATTGAGTTTTGTCCTCTGAGCCATTTTTTTGTGGTTGGAGTAGACTAGAATCTCAATTGTCCAACATAAACAGGACTGGCTTGGTGGCAGATAAGTGAAAAGTTGGATAATGCAGAAAACAATGGGAACCCCTCACACAATGCACATAAAACACTTTATGCACAAAGAACAGGTGTATGGTATCTTTTAATTTTAAAAATTGTTTATTAACACATCAGCAAAAAAAAAAAAAAAAAAAATTAACAGCAGGCAATTTGAGCACAAATATAGAGCAGTATACACAGCACAGCAACTATACAGCAGGCAATGTGAACAGAAATACTGTACAGGTACAGAACCAAGCAAGGGAAACCATATTTATCAACTGCATATACAGAAATACAGAACCAAGCTGCCCAATTTCTCAAGATCACTGCATGTTCAGCCTCACTCGCGTTGTCTTCTCCAATCAATAGTACCATATGAACCAGAAATCAAGAGAGCAGAATGAAGCAGAGCCCCATCTCTCAAGACAAGAGAACTAGAAACCCTTTGTATCGCTCCATGGTGCAACTGCACCTTCAATTCTGGTTGCCGCATCTCAAAAAAGATATAGTGGAATTAGAAAAGGTGCAGAGAAGGGCGAAGAAAATTATAACGGATGGGATGACTTCCTTATGAGGAAAGGGCTCTTCAGCTTGGAGAAAAGGTGGCTGAGGGGAGATATGATAGAGGTCTATAAAATAATGAGTGGAGTGGAACGGGTAGACGTGAAGCGTCTTGTTTATGCTTTCCAAAACTACTAGGACTAGGGGGCATGCGATTAAGCTACAATGTAGTAAATTTAAAATGAATTGGAAAAAAATTTTCACTCAACGTGTAATTAAACTCTGGAATTCGTTGCCAGAGAATGTGGTAAAGGCGGTTAGCTTAGCAGAGTTTTAAAAAGGTTTGGATGGCTTACTAAAGGAAAAGTCCATAGACCATTATTAACTGGACTTGGGGGAAAATCCACTATTTCTGGGATAAGCAGTATAAAATGTTTTGTACTTTTTGGGATCTTGCCAGGTATTTGTGACCTGGATTGGCCACTGTTGGAAACAGGATGCTGGGCTTGATGGCCCTTTGGTCTTTCCCAATATGGCAATACTTATGTAAGAATGAGTGTAAGAATAAAGAAAGTGCTGTAAATATAAATGAACAGGAATACAGTAGGTGTACATATGGTACTTCATAAAACTCATTGTGCACAAGAATCTTACCATGGTTCTGTTTCTGCAAAAGCATGGCCTCAGATCAAAAATGACTCCCTAGCAGGAAAGCAAGATCTCAGCTCAAAACATCTTTAATTTTCACTTTCTTTAGCACTTCCATTCTGCAAAAGTTTCTGCTCTATTGACAAAACAACTTTTTTTCCTCTTTCCATTGACTGAAAATTGCTGCTATGCTGTAAAAGCAAGGTCTCAGCTTAAAACTTCAACGGTTCCCTTGCTGCAAAAGTGGGGTTCCAGGTCCAAGAATTGCTGCCATGCTGTACTGTCAGTTTAAAACTTTTTCAACAGTTCACTTGCTGCAAAAGTGGGGTCCAAGATCCAAAAATTATGGTAAAAAAAATTAATGCATGAAAGCATGGTCTCAAATAAAAAAAAGTCTCCTCAATGTAAAAGCAAGGCCCAAGATCCACAAATTCATGCATAGAAGCATGGACTCATATCAGAAACAGGAAGATAAGCCACACACTTCTTAACTTAGATGAAAGTGCATGAAGGTATCAGCTGCAAAGCATGGCTCCCTTGCAGAGAAGCACAGTCTCTGCTCAAACATGGCTTCCTTACAGCTCATAAAGCCGGAAAAGAAGCCATATGCTTCTTAATGGCAATGTGGTGACATCACGGGGGGGGGGGGGGGGGGGGTGTCTGTCGGGTATGCCGGATGGTCGGATTAGCAAAGGTCAGATAATTGAGACTGTACTAAACTTGCTAGTATTCAGCTTCAGAGGAGATATGTACGTTGACAGAGATGATGCCTGACAAATTTTCAACCTAAGGACATTTAGGGGGTCATTTACTAGAACTTAACATGCACTAATACCATTAATGTGTGTTATTTACCACAAATCCCAATTAATGCAATGGGCATTGTGAAAAAAAAATGCACATTACCATGGCCTGTTAGTAAATGACCCACTTAGAGAGATCCAGACCCCGATAAATAGCAAAAAAAAAAAAAAAACCCTCTTAAATTATATAATGTGGTGCAGAATCAAGGGTAGGAGGAAGGAAAGCACCCAAGCAGGTGAGAAGGAAGGGCAAAGTGAGGGGTCCCTTGCAGAACCAAGGGAGAAGAGGTTCCAAGGTATATGTGTTTCCCAGGCCACACCCTGAACTAAAAAAGGAATCTTAATAGCTTTGAGGAAGAGGAGATCTCCAGTTTCCTTGGAGCTATATGACTGCCTTCAAGCACTAGATGGAGTTGAGCTTTTTCACCACCAAGGCTGAGGACAGTATTGTTATAGAGCAGGCTGAACTAGAGCCTATGGAACGGAAAGTGACTACCAGGAGCCCCTAGGAGAGAAAATGAAAGTGCTGGAACACTGGCAGACTGGAACGTATGGAGAGTAAGTTTCCTGAGTGAAACCCCCAGGTGAAGCCATTTTTTTTTTTTACACAACCATTAGGGTGGAGAACAGTTAAACTATGCTGAGTAGACACTATCTTGAGAGTGGGGCTGTGTACAGCTGAGCTAGCCTCTGATAGTAGTTTGGACTACTGTTGCTCAGACTGAGGACCTGGCTGGGAGGGTAAAAGAAAACTAAAACTATTGAACTACTAGGCCTCTGTGGACACTGCCCGTCATTGATACATGATGAAGGAACTGAAAAAGACTTTGGGGGAGTAAGTTTTAAGGTTTGTTTGGGATAGAAAAGTAAAAGAGAAGACAATTTGCTGAAGAACTTATAGCTCATTTCCATAATCATTTGCATACTTGAGCAGGAACTAAGCTACAGTTCTAAACAGACTTTTCTACTTGCATGAGTTCCGCTTTCTGTATTTTGTTGAGACTTGAATGACTTCATTGTTTTCGGACCTTTCACCCTGAGTGAACTAGTAGAAACAAAAAGTCACCACTGCTGATTTGGACAGCAAACAAGACAGATTTTTCTGGAGTCTAGTGGATTGGAGTTTTTTTCTGGTTCTCTTTAGGTTTGCTGGTTAAGATGGAGTGCCACAATAAATATTGACAGAACTATATGAAATAATCTGTTTTTTGTTTCATTATTGTTAATTTCAGTGAACCATGTTAGCAAACCATGGATCAATAAAATATCAATCCATCAATAGACTAATAAGTAACTGAATAGAGGAATAGTAACATAGCAGCATGAATTTGGAAGTTCTGCAGCTCTTACCTTGCCTGCTTCTTTGTGATCCATTTTCTTAATATTCCCTGGAAAAGGCAGGGTTACCTGCTATATCCTCTAGCAGTGTTTACCCTAACTCCAGAACAAAGTAACATAGTAGATGACAGCAGAAAAAGACCTGCACGGTCCATCCAGTCTGCCCAACAAGATGAACTCATGTGTATACCTTACCTTGATTTGTACCTGTCTTTTTCAGGGCACAGACCGTATAAGTCTGCCCAGCACTATCCCCTCCTCCCAACCACCAGCCCTGGCACAGACCGTATAAGTCTGCCCAGCACTATTCCCCGCCTCCCAACCACCAGTCCCGCCTCCCACAACCAGAACTGGCACAGACCGTATAAGTCTGCCCACCACTATCTTCGCCTCCCAACCACCAACCCCTCTTCCCCCCACCGGCTCCGCCACCCAATTTCGGCTAAGCTTCTGAGGATCCATTCCTTCTACACAGGATTCCTTTATGTATATCCCACGCATGTTTGAATTCCGTTACCGTTTTCACCTCCACTACCTCCCGCTCTTAAGCTACAGCCTATTAGCACTTTTATAAACTAAAGGACAAAGTAATAATAATAACAACATAATATTTATATAGCACAAAGCTGAAAATGGATTACAAAAAAAAGTGGTTTAAAAAACCACACAGAATAATTTGCTCAATAAGATCATTGGTTACCTCAAACATCCACCACAATGGATAATCTTTATATCTCTCTATCCACTAGACTGGAGAAAAAGAGTTGCAAAGCATGGTTTGAAGGAAGGGAGGCCAAGGCTGGAGAGAGAATTAGATGCACCTCTCTCTTCTATCTTCTCCTCCTTCTGGTTCAATAAGTGCTGGACTGGGTCGTGAAACGGAGAGGGGAAGAATGGTGGCGATGGCTGCACTGGAAAGAGAGAAGGGTGGAGATACTGGGCCACAGGGGAGGAGGGTAGAATCTAGAAAGTGTGAGAGTACATCAGGAAGGGGAGTGAAGAGCAATAAAAATATAGAAAAAATGCGGGAATAAAATGCTGGAGAAGGAAGACGAAAAGAGAAGGAAGAGAGAACTCATGAGGAGAGACAGAAGGAACAGAAAGAACAAGAAGGATAGGAGAAGGAACATACATAGAGAAGTTCTAATATCCATGGTGAAGGAAAGAGACAAAGAAGGGATAACTGAAAAGAAACAGGAGGAAGATATGTGAGCAAGAAAACAGATATGGTGAACAATAAACCAAGCCAAAGACACCAGGTTGGATATTTTTATTGTCCGATTGGGGCCCATTTCAGAACCTGAACATATGTCCCATTTTTTTTTTTTTGGGGGGGGGGGTGAGATTCTATAACCGAGTACCTGGTAGGTGCCTACTTTCCTTTATAGAATACTAAAATAACAGGCAAGAAATACTAAAATAACAGGCAAGATATGTCACGTTTCCTAGTCTTGTTTCTGGTCTGCATTTCCTTGTCTTGTGTCTGTGTTCTTTATTAGTGGCTGCTTGGCAGCTTTTAGTCCTGACTCTCTCCTGTCTGTGTTTCTGTCTTAGTGGCTGCCTGGCAGCTTGTAGTCTTGACTCTGTTGTGTGTTTCCTGCTGGTATCCAATTCCTGCCCAGTCCAGTAAGTCCTGCCGGCCGCCTGCACCCAGGGGCTCAACTCCTGGGGAATGGTGGTCAAGTGCAGGTGAAGCCTTGCTCCAGTCCTGTGTTCCAGTCCAAGTGTTCTTGTCCAGTGTGTTCCTGCTTTGCTTATCCCTGTCTGCAGTCCCTGCTTTGTGTGTGTGTTAGCCCAGTGCTGGTTGGGGTGGTTTTGTCTGCACTGCCGCTCCTTGGCAGCGGCCCAAGGGCTCACAAACCTAGTTGCTGCTTTGAGACCTGAGAATATGTGCCAGTAACGTAGGTGCAAGCACTACTACTACTACTACTATTTAGCATTTCTATAGCGCTACAAGGCGTACGCAGTGCTGCACAAACATAGAAGAAAGACAGTCCCTGCTCAAAGAGCTTACAATCTAATAGGCACTTAATAGAGCTCATGTAAGTGCAGGTGCCTAAGTTCTGGACATACATGTGTAGCTTATAGTACTTCTAAATATTTTGTTAAGGAACTTAAAAAATGTACTTCTAAGATATAAAGAGGGGCATTTTTGATATGATGTCTAAATCTGATTTTGGACGTTTTAGGAAAAACATCCAAAAATCCAGTTGTGAACATGGCCATTTTCAAACCAGAAAAACGTTCAAACTTTTGTTTTGAAAATGGTCGTTTGCTAGATGTTTTTGTGTTCAGTGCATCTATCTTTTAGGACCATTAAAAAAAAAGTCCAAGGGAAAAACACACAAAAACAAGCTATTGGGATGCATGGGGGGGGGGGGGGGGGCAGCATTATTAGTACACTGGCCACACAGACATCCCAGCAATGGGGCTCCCTAAGGGACGCTGCAGTGGACTTCTCACTGTTACCCCCTTATATTATTTTATGGTTAGCCCTCCAAAACCCACCAAAAACCTACTGTACCCAACTGTACACCACTACAACAGCCCTTATGTCTGCAGATTTCACCTATATGGGGGTACAGTAGGTTCTTGGTGGGTTATGGACAGCTCAAACTTTTCACCATAAGTGTAACAGAGTGGGATATGGAAATGGGTTCCCTTCTCTACAGTGCACTGCAACAATCACTAGACTACTCCAGGTACCTGCATGCTGCTCTAACAGGACTGGCCATAACATCTGAAGCTGTCATAGAGGCTGGTATGCACTGTTTCTTTCACATCTTTAAGGGGAGGGAGGAGGTTAGTGACCACTGGGGGGAATAAGGGAGGGTCATGCCTTAATTCCTCTAGTGGTCATCTGGTCATTTAGGGCACCTTTTTGTGACTTAGTTGTGAATGAAACCGGTCTAGATCAAAATATCCAACTTTTAGCCCTGGATATTTTTGCTTTGAAATAGTTCCATTATGGTAGAAAAATGTCCAAGTTTCGGGAATACCCAAATCCCACCCCCTTGTGATTTGCATGCACTACAGAGAAAAATGTCTCAAATCCAAGTTTTGAAAGTTGTGATTTGGAATTTTTTGGAGAAAAACCTTCAAATGCCATTTTATGCCATTTTGAGATTTTTTTTTTCTTTTGAAAATGAGCCCTAAACTAACATAATATTCTTTTTTAGTAGACTATAATTTTTATAGTGGACAGGTGCAGAAGTAGAGTCTGGGGCTCATTTTCAAAGTACTTAGATTTACAAAGTTCCATAGGTTACTTTGTAAGTCTAAATGCTTTGAAAATACGCCTCTCTGTGTCCCAAATTTGCTAATTTATATATTTTTATTTGTTACATTTGTATCCCACATTTTCCACCTATTTGCAGGCTCAATGTGGCTTACATAGGACCGTTATGGCGTTTGCCAGTTCCGGTATGAACAAATACAAGGTGTTATTATGATAGAATAAGGTTCAAGCATGGTAGATACATTGGGGAAATTTAGGGAGAAAGTGGGAGGTTGGGGTGTGTCCATTGCGATCTATGGTTTTGTTGTGTTGCATGTGTTCAGGCTTTTATGTTGAGTCAGTAGGATATGCCTTCCTGAACAGGATTGTTTTTAATTCTTTCTGGAAATTCAGGTGGTCGTACGTTGTTTTTACTGTTTTGGGCAGAGTGTTCCATAGTTGTGCGCTTAAGTAAGAAAAGCTAGATGCATACGTTGATTTGTATTTGAGTCCTTTGGTGCTTAGGTAATGAAGATTTAGATGTTCGTGCTGATCTTGTTGTGTTTCTAATTGGCAGATCTACCCGGGGCTTCGCTGCAAAGAATTTTATGACCCACAGTGCAGATTTTGAAGGCAATACGCTCTTTGATTGGGAGCCAGTGAAGTTTTTCTCGGAGGGGCTTGGCACTTTCAGAACGCGTTTTTCCAAATATAAGCCTGGCTGCTGTGTTTTGAGCGGTTTGAAGTTTCTTTATGATTTGTTCTTTGCAACCCGCATAGATTCCATTGCAGTAGTCTACATAGCTTAGTACCATTGATTGTATCAAGTTACAGAATATTTCTCTTGGGAAGAATGGTTTCACACGTTTAAGTTTCCACATAGAGTGAAACATTTTCTTTATGGTAGATTTCGCTTGGTTCTCAAATGAGGGGTTCTGGTCAATTGTTACTCCGAGAATTTTCAGGCTGTCTGCAATAGGAAGGGTATAATGGTTTCTGCCATGTACTTGTGACCTGGACTGGCCACTGTTGGAAACAGGATACTGGGCTAGATGGACCATTGGTCTGACCCACAATGGCTATTCTTATATTCTTATGGTAACCTTATACAAATGGAACGTCAAGGACTAAAGTTATTAGTAACACAGCCCTCCACAGATTTCCATGTTTTCATTATAATCAGATGTTTTCTTTTCAGATGTTTTCATTCAGTCTGTCTTTGTAGTCTAAGAGATCAGAACTTTACATGTCAGAAAGTTACATTTTAGCAGCATTTTCAAGGTAAACAGCACAAAACATGTACCGCTTCATTATATTGGAGCCCTACGTAAGAGACCATCATGGAAGTCATGAGTCCATCTCACACTTGAGGATGATCTGATTTGTGGAATCTCAGTGTGGGGTGGAGCTCATGACCTCTCTATATATGAAAGGACAGTGCTGTAAGATTTGTCCTTGGTAGCCTGCATTAAGAAGATTCATAACCCTCGCCAGTCGCCAAGTGACCCGTTGGGATGAAAGAGGAGTACCTCCTGAGCCAACCCTGGTAGTGGAACAGGATCAGGGTCATTACTGTAAATCACCTGAGCCATTTAGAGGAGCCGACCTGCAGGCTGAGATTGGGGAGTCTCGCCGCAAACCAGGCTCAAGGTTAGGATACTGTCTGCCTGCGGCTGGTGATTGCTTTCAGGGTAAACCCCTGAAATACTTGGACAGTTAATGCTGGATCCAGATCTCTGTTGGTAGTGGTACCACATCGGAGAAAGTGAGTGCAGGGTGTCATCTGGCTACAGATCAGGCATAAGGGGTTCTGTACATGACCCAAGAAGGAAAGACTACACATTCTTGTGACTTTGTAAAATCAAGAATGCGTTAACATCTTAATTTCTGACAATGGATGCTGAGTTCCAATTGTTAAATAAAGTTCAGCAAATGTCTTGAAGTCTCCCGACTACTGTGTGGTTCCTGTGTGAGATCCGAAGGAGACATGAAGTGAGTAGTGTACACCCTGCGACCAGGCTAAGAAAGAAGCGGGTTAACAAATTTCTCGCACACAGCGTCAGGGATAGTGGAGGGGGAGGAAATCCAACAAAACCAGTTTCCATCTGTTTTAAAATGAAAAAAAAAAAAAAAAAAGAGTTATCGCGCTATATTTAATATTAATCAATGTCAACGTGGAGGATGTCACAGAATCTGTAGAAAAGACCCACCCCCTAGCCGGCTGTACCAGCGTCTACGGTCTGCGCCTCCTCTAGTCCCCAAGACGAGGTTAGACTGCGTTCCACTGCTAACCACCGCAGGTCCTCGGGGTCCTTTCTGTCAGCGGGTCGCGTTTTTTAGTACGCCTAAAGCCTGCCTGAGTTTTAGGAAAGCGAGTCGCGCGGAGGATCGATTTTTGACGGCGAAACGGCATCCGTTCCGGTCTTGGCTTCGTTTGCTGGTGCCCTGCAGTGGGGAGGGGAACGGCCGGATGAGTGCGCGTGCGGTTCACGGTAGGGCGGGCATCCGCGTGGCCGCCCGTGCCCTTACGCTTTCAGACTCCGGCGATGTTCGAGTCGGCGGCGGTGCCGGCGGTGTCTCTCCTTAGCGTAACGGTTCGACGGCAACTTCCAGTGAGGAAGCAGCCGGTAGCTCGCGAGCCCTGACAGACGACAGCCGGCCTTAGGGGCGCCTACAGAGCGCTCTGATCTGGCCCTTCGTTTCCCGGCGGCAGTGGGGGCGGCCTGGCCTCTTCCATCCCTTCCTTCCTCCCTGCGCTCTCCGCCCTCTCTCCCCTCCATGTGCCGCTCTGGAGCCGCGCCGGGCCCTGTCCGCGGCAGCTTTTGCTTTGTGTGCAGCGGTAGCGCGGCCTCGGGCTGGAGTTGCTGCCGGTGCCACGGCCCGTGAGCCTCCGCCGGTTGGTGTCTCTCCCCTTCCTTTCTCTCTGTGCCCGCCGTGGCTCTGTCCTCGGCCCCCCTCAGGGCCGTTTCCAATGACCGGACACTCGCGCCACTGCGGCCTGAAGAGGACTTGAAGGATGTCGGAGGATAACGATATGGATAAGACGATTAAGGTAGGATAGAGAAGATCTTTGGGCTGCTTTATTCTAGTGGAAGTGGGGAGTGTCCCGTTCCCCTGGGCTATTGTTGTGTTACCTCTCACGCTGCCCGACAGTGGCCGATCCTCTCTCTTTCTGAAACCTGTACGTTGAATCTTTTTGTTGCCTTTTTTGTTGTTGTTAAGGTTTCGGGGTGAAATCGAGGTAAGGTATACACAAAAAGTAGCACATATGAGTTTGTCTTGTTGGGCAGACTGGATGGACCGTGCAGGCCTTTTTCTGCCGTCATCTACTATGTTACTATAAATCGAGCCAAGTTTGGATCACGTTTTGGCAAAATGTAACCTTTCCATTGTTTATTATGGGAATTTTCTTTATACGGGGGTATATCTGTTTTAAGTAACATGCGTACATCATCGTTGGTAGAAATCGCTGTTACAGATGCAGAGGAGAAAAGCCAGTGAAAGTTCTGTTTTGTATGCTTTTCGCAGTACAGATTATACCTAAATTCGGGCTTGAACATACCATTTTACTGTACTTTAGTTAAACAATCTTAGTTTTGCATTAGCAGTGCTAACCCTTTAAATGTACTTCCATAAAAGAAAGTGAAAAAGTTTCCTCTGTTGTATGCTTGGGTAATATGTTGGGCTTTCACATGTTTACAAACCCCATTCAGATTACCCTGTTTCTTTTCTGTGAGTTAGGTAATATTTACATAGGTTATACATTTGTCTAACAGGGGTCAAATTTTGTTCTCATGTTTTACATGTTCAAGTAGGTGCTTATAAAATTGCCCAGAAGTCTATATTAATAAAATTAGGTACTTAGAAAACATAGCACCAACTTTTATATAATATTTAGGTATTCGTGGGTGGGGGTGGGGGGGGGGGGAGATGAGAAGGTAGCATGGGAGTAGGATCAGCATCTATATATGTAATCTATAAAATACATGCATATGTACCCTGGTGCTGTTTGTGTTGGTAAGGTGGAATAAGGTGAATCCTGGAAGATGGGCAAAAAGGAAGGTCAAGAATAAGGTAGTGCTCATGGGCACTATTAAAGTAACTTCAGATGCTCTTGGGTACTTGAGCTGTTGGACATCTGGCTCTCCTCCATTTACCAGGGATTTCTTTAAGTTGTCTGCGTAGAACTCCCTTGCCCCCTCCTATGGGATTTGTACATGCTCTATCTGGATATCAGCCCTATTCTGGGGGTTCAGTACTCCAGCATGGTTCTGGAATCCCAGTGTTGAGTAGGGAGCTCTTCACAATTACTTCTGAAGGTCTAAGAACTCCTGTGGCTGAAATTGATCTTATTTGGAAGACTGCTTTTTAGATAATGTTCCTTCTTTCTCAAAAATATCAGTAGCCAAATTGAGACACCTTCATTTAGGACTGGGAAAATGGAAGCTGTTATTTCTAGGCCACTATTGTCACTATTTTTCAAGCATCTGTGATGGCTTACAGTTTTATGGACAGGTGGAGCCTGGGGAAAATTTGAGATCTGGGAACATACTGTTTCTGAATTTTCCTAAGATTTGCTTTCTGTCCTCAATTAAGTAGCTCAAGAAATACTTATTCAAGGGATTAAATTTTGTTAATCATGAGAATATTGATATTTTCCAAATCCTATTATATACCAGCAAGGAGTATTGTGAGGAATGTGAAAGAAGGGCAAAATGTTTTAAAAATGTCTGATTTTTGAGATGTCTGGACCCCTGACCCACCCCCTCCCCAAATAAAGAAACTTAGAAAAAGCCCTGGTGGTCCAGTGGGATCCCAGGCCAGGGAACCCCCCCCCCCAAAAAAAAAAGTCCACCTTGGTGGCCTAGGGGAGGCCCAGAGGCCCTCCCCCTTCATACCTTATAGGACGGACGAGTAAAGGATGCCTACTCCCTCCTGCTCTGGGGGCCGTAATCAAAATGGTGGTGCCCTACCCAGCCCAGTGCATCCTAGGATGCACTGGGCAGAGCCTATATAAGGGGCACCACCGTTTTAATGATGCCACCCAGAGCAGGAGGGAGTAGGCATCCTGCCTTCCTAAGAGATGTGAAGTTTTTTTTTTTTGTTTTTTTTTTTTGAGGGGGGAACTGGACCACAGCCCCTTTTGTGAAGGGGCCAGGAGGGGTCTACAGGATCACCAGGGATTTTTGTTTTAAAGGTCAGTAGGAAGATGTTTTGGGGGGGGGGGGGGTGATACTCTGCCGGGCCAGGGCCAATTAGTTTTTTTTTTTTTATTGATTGGGAAGGGTTGGGCTGATAGGGATGTTTGGGAGGGGGGGGGGAGTTGGGCCGATGCTCAGAAGTAGGGGGGGGAATGGCGGCATTGTTGGGGAAGCAAGTTTGGCGTAGGGTGGTCGTGTTGGTAGGAGAGAAGGGGTCAACCACAAGAATGGAAGAAAATGAATTATCAAGAGACATCAGTTCCACGAGTATGTAGTTTAATCAACAAGTCCTAGTCACATCAACTCAACACAGTTCGTGTTTCAGCTAAAAAAGCTTTCATCAGGAGTCAACTATTGATTCTTCACTTGTTGTATAATTTATCAAAAAGTTGAATGAGTAAGTGTGTGCTACTTATCATTGTTGCTGCTACTTGAAGAAAAATCGCATATGGAGGGGGAAACTACTGCCGGCGTTCTCACCGATAGTTGGTGAGAACGCTGATGATAGTTTACCCATATGCAGTTCCTTCATATCTCCGAGGGAACTCATCTCATGTTGTAGATAGAGCTTTTCCGGAGCAAGAAGTTTAGTGCCTGCAGTTCCTTCTGCTGGGGTGAGCTCAGAGATTGACTCTACTGCACTCCTTCCCTTGATGAGACGAGAAACTATTACACTGAATGATATCTAGAACTTTTGAGGCTCATTTTCAAAGCATATAGACTTACAAAGTTACACAGGTTACTGTATAACTTTGTAAGTCTATGTGCTTTGAAAATGAGCGCCTTTATCTTCTATTCATCATGTTTTGTGTATCTCGTACTTCAGTTTCCTCTTAGAACTTGTGAGAATACATTGTTGGATGTTCTCAGAGGCTTGAAGTTACTGTGGTTCTTCGAGGACAAGGAGACTGAATAATCCTCACAAGTTGGTCGGCGATCCGCGCCTCCCCGGGAACCGGCATTTGAAATAGCAAAATCTTTTGCTGGAGCCTTCTGAATGCATCACGCATCCAACTGCGCATGCGCTGAGTGCCTTCCCGCCCGCCGCTCAGCTGCGCTCCTCAGTTATTATTTTTCCGCGTGAGGAGTGGCAGTTGTTTTACCTGGCTCCGCTTCGTTGCCCGGTAGAGCCTTCAGTTCCTTTTTTCATGGCTTTTCTGCCTCAATTTTCCTTTTCATTCTTTGGTTTAGTAAAAAAAATTTTGTTTCCGTTTATTTCTTAGGTTTATTTTTTGATCCGCGTCAAGTTTCCTTTTATTTTAGTCTAGCCATCCTTAGTCTTGCTCGGCCGGGTTTTCTCCTTTTTGTGCGTTGAGGCATCGAGTGGGTCTCCGCCCATCTTGAGGCCTCCTGCTATGCAGGCCCCCCAGGACCGTCCATCGTTGGATTTGGCGTCGTCCTTGTCATCACCGAGGAACCTCGGTGAGGTGCATCAAGTGAAGGCTAAGACGCACTGACACTGTTCTTCCTCAACACATGGTGCTGGGGGTGCTGGGGACATCGGCACCTGAGAAGTGTCGACGCCGGGAGGACCGCTCCCCCTCCATACAAGAGGTTCCAACATACCGGTCTCCCAGTAGTCCAGTTCATGCTCCCGAGCCCCAGGCGACTCTGCCACCGACTGCTCCACCGGTCCCACATCCTGTACCGATGGTGGCTCTTGATGAGTGGATTTGGCATCTAGGTTGCTGGCGCCTACCTTGCCATCTGCTGCAGTTATGTCTGGCCCTCCACCTGCGATGAGGTCTCCGAACTCGGCGCCACTTGCAGCTCCAGTATAGGCTACCACCCAGGTCGACTCCCCATCGATGTCATTGGAGGAAGCTTCGCCGCAGTCCGTGCGGGAGTTGGCTCCTCGACGTTGGCATCGAGGCGTGTTTGGTCTCGGAAGTCCCTGAGGGAAGTGCTCTCCGACACCGAGGAAGATTGCTCGTGGGAGTCGGAGGAAGATCCCAGGTACTTCTCCTCAGATGAGTCCTTTGGGATTCCCTCTGAATTTTCCCCTCCACCTGAAAGGAGATGGTCTCCTCCTGAGAGTCTCTCTTTCTCATCTTTTGTGCGGGAAATGGCTCAGGTCATTCCATTCCCCTTAGACGTGGAGGATGAGCCCAGGGCTGAGATACTCGCGTTCCTGGACTACACCTGTCCACCTAGAGAGGCAGTGACAGCTCCTTTGCATAAGGTACTCAGGGAAGTCCTTAAGCAAAACTGGGCGTCCCCTCTGTCTATCCCCATTGTCCCGACCAAGACAGATTCCCAATATCAGATCCACGGGGATCCTGAGTTAATGAGGTCTCAGTTACCCCACAACTCCATGATGGTGGACTCTGCCCTCAGAAGAGCCAAGATACTAGAGACAATGCCTCGGCGCCTCCAGGCAGAGAAGCTAGGACCTTGGACTCTTTTTGGAGGAAAATGTATCAGGCCACTATGCTCGCTGCCCGTATACAATCATACCAGCTCTTCACGAGTATCCACTTGCAGAACTTGGTGCAGCAGCTGTCTACTTTGGTTGATGCCCTCCCTCTGGAGCAGGCCGAACCTTTTCGCCTGCTGGTTAAACAGCAGAAGGCGTGTCATAAAATTTTGGCCGGAGACGCATACGACACTTTTGATGTAGCATCCAGGATCTGCTGGTCACCATGGATGTGAGTCTCCTCAGCTGGGGAGCTCACTGTCTGCAGTGAGTAGCACAGGGCAGACAGTGCATCAACTGCCTGGAGACCCGGGCAGTCAGGTTGGCTTTGCTGGAGTTTTAACCATTTCTAGAAGGGAAAGAGGTCAGAGTAATGTTGGACATCATGGCGGCAGTAGCGTACATCAACAGACAGGGTGGGACCTGGAGGTGGCGAGCCTCTGCCATTAGGTGGAAGCGCATCTGCAGTCTCTTTCAGTGGTCGATATTGTGTGCAAGCGGACTTTCTCAGTTGCTCTGTGTTGGATCTGGGAGAGTGGTAGATGGGGCAACAGACCTTTCAGCTTATAGTGGACTGCTGGGGGCAGCCTCAGTTTGACTTGATGGCTTCTCGAGTCGATGGAGGGATCCAGCTTCTCTAAGGATAGATGCTCTGTTTCAGCCTTGGCTAGTAGCGGAGCAGCTCTGTGTTCTCTCACGTCCTCTTGTGGGTCAAGTGTTGCGCAGGATTGCAAGTCTCCTCATTTGATTTTCCTGGTGGCACTGGATTGGCCCCACAGACCTTGGTACACAGATCTCTGGCGCCTGCTGGTAGATGACCATCTTCTTCTGCCTAGGGGTTGGAGGCTCCTTTGGCAGAGGCTGGTAGATATGACAGCTCTCGGTGCACTTCAGGGCTTACTTTCTAGGAAGTGCTGAAACACTGATTTTTGCTTTATAATTAGGAGGGATTTACTGCTTCACAAAAGGGATTATTTAAGGGGAGAAAAAGCATGTTAAAATGCTATGTCTGATTTTTTTTTTTTTAGTTGGATAGAAATCTCTGAATAACTGTGTACAGTCAGGCAAATCATACTGCACAATCACATGATCTTAGCTGACCATTCACAATACTTTATCTTCAAGTGCCAGTTAATAAATGTGCAGACATAATGCGCAGAACTGGATGCTCATTGTGGCTTTCCTGATGACCTAGGAGCCTCTGAGAGGGAGATAACTATATCCTGATGGGACCTGGTATGAGCATTCCCAGTTGCTGAGCCATAGAAACTATTGTACATATTAAGATCAAACTTGCCATGACATTGCTTGATAAAGTCACAAAACAGCTAGCTGTGCTTAACTTCAAAGAGAAATGGCACAGAGTGCTGAGTGGAATGGGACTGTAGGGAGTTATGCTCTGCATTTGGATCATCTCATTGCTCTGCTAATGTAACACGTGGGAAGCAGCCCATCCAAAGCATGTAGTGAATTAGAACATAGCCAGTACATACTTTGTCTTGTTCCTTTCTTTGTTATGGTGGGTCTGAGTCAAAGTATTTTCTCAGACACAACATAGGAGAAAGAAGTTAGTATATATTATTTCATTTGATATACCATTTTACTTGTGGTCAAATATAAGTACATAAGTAGTGCCATACTGGGAAAGACCAAAGGTCCATCTAGCCCAGCATCCTGTCACCGACAGTGGCCAATCCAGGTCAAGGGCACCTGGCACGCTCCCCAAACGTAAAAACATTCCAGACAAGTTATACCTAAAAATGCGGAATTTTTCCAAGTCCATTTAATAGCGGTCTATGGACTTGTCCTTTAGGAATCTATCTAACCCCTTTTTAAACTCCGTCAAGCTAACCGCCCGTACCACGTTCTCCGGCAACGAATTCCAGAGTCTAATTACACGGGTGAAGAAAAATTTTCTCCGATTCGTTTTAAATTTACCACACTGTAGCTTCAACTCATGCCCTCTAGTCCTAGTATTTTTGGATAGCGTGAACAGTCGCTTCACATCCACCCGATCCATTCCACTCATTATTTTATACACTTCTATCATATCTCCCCTCAGCCGTCTCTTCTCCAAGCTGAAAAGCCCTAGCCTTCTCAGCCTCTCTTCATAGGAAAGTCGTCCCATCCCCACTATCATTTTCGTCGCCCTTCGCTGTACCTTTTCCAATTCTACTATATCTTTTTTGAGATACGGAGACCAGTACTGAACACAATACTCCAGGTGCGGTCGCACCATGGAGCGATACAACGGCATTATAACATCCGCACACCTGGACTCCATACCCTTCCTAATAACACCCAACATTCTATTCGCTTTCCTAGCCGCAGCAGCACACTGAGCAGAAGGTTTCAGCGTATCATCGACGACGACACCCAGATCCCTTTCTTGATCCGTAACTCCTAACGCGGAACCTTGCAAGACGTAGCTATAATTCGGGTTCCTCTTACCCACATGCATCACTTTGCACTTGTCAACATTGAACTTCATCTGCCACTTGCACGCCCATTCTCCCAGTCTCGCAAGGTCCTCCTGTAATCGTTCACATTCCTCCTGCGACTTGACGACCCTGAATAATTTTGTGTCATCGGCGAATTTAATTACCTCACTAGTTATTCCCATCTCTAGGTCATTTATAAATACATTAAAAAGCAACGGACCCAGCACAGACCCCTGCGGGACCCCACTAACTACCCTCCTCCACTGAGAATACTGGCCACGCAATCCTACTCTCTGCTTCCTATCTTTCAACCAGTTCTTAATCCATAATAATACCCTACCTCCGATTCCATGACTCTGCAATTTCTTCAGGAGTCTTTCGTGCGGCACTTTGTCAAACGCCTTCTGAAAATCCAGATATACAATATCAACCGGCTCCCCATTGTCCACATGTTTGCTTACCCCCTCAAAAAAATGCATTAGATTGGTGAGGCAAGACTTCCCTTCACTAAATCCGTGCTGACTTTGTCTCATCAGTCCATGTTTTTGTATATGCTCTGCAATTTTATTCTTAATAATAGCCTTCACCATCTTGCCCGGCACCGACGTCAGACTCACCGGTCTATAATTTCCCGGATCTCCTCTGGAACCCTTCTTAAAATCAAAACAGTTTACAGTGTACAAGTAAACAAATAATACAAACAATGTGTAATACATAAAGAAACATAAAACTAAAGCAGAGAACTCCATTGTTTGATAGTAAAGCACATCCAAGACCAGACAATCATACAGATGCTAACTTTTATTAAAAATCCATATATCGTCTGTATATATAATTGCAATTATATTGGCTCCTTATTGAATCAGGTCCTCGGGTTTGTTTCTTTGAGTGTTTTTTGTGTTATGTCCTGAATACTTTTGAGTACAATAAGCCCCTGCCCTAAAGATCTCTCAGTATAACTACCTGAGGCAATGGAAGATAAGAGTAAGTTGTCCAAGATCACAAAGGATGCCAGTGGAAGCAATAGTCTATGCAGTCCTGCAACACTAGCAGTTTTGAAGCTACCAGAATTTGGAATAATGGGAATGCCTATTTTCAGAGACGCACACTATGCATCATGCATATAGAACTCTGGAATCAGTATATAGAAACAGTTGCTGAAGTTCAAGGAAGCGTATTTTATTTAAGATTTATTTACTTTTTGAAGAAATTCACTCAAGGCAATACACAGCAAGTGTAACAGTACCTGGGCAATATTGTCCTTGTGATGTGAATGAGTTTGGCCCCTCTAATGCTTTGATTGAGGCATCTTCCTTTATTCCATTCCATTTAGTTTTATACCTCACAATTCCCCCAAGAAAGGTTCTACGTGGTTTACAACAAAACTGAGCATACGCAGGAGCTACAATATTTAACTAATACGGATATTGAAAATAGAAAAGACCAATGAGATAGAAATCATACTGACGTTGACAGGTAATTGATTTCAGTATTTAGCCGCTTGACACTGGAAAAAACCTGATATCATTGATTTATATACTATACCTTTCATGCATGGATATGTTGGCTCTAAGTAGCGCCTTGCAATCCTTATTCTATTATGATCTAACAACAAAATCAAATTTACCATATATTCTGGCTTTTTGGAAAATGGCAAAACCTCCCATGTGATCATGGAGTACTATGGCCAGTGCTGCCAGTGTTCAGCTACTGGTAGGATTTCCAGTTCTGTTTCCAATGGGACACAGACTCCTGTGGCAGAGGCCAGTCATGGGGAATCTAGATTACTTCTGGCTAGGTCCTTGAGAGCTAGAGCCTGACGCATGGAGGCTACCATTCCTCTGTCATGGCAACCATGCTGAGGGCTTCTCAGTTTTCTATATCTCTGGCATATGTCTGTGTCTTGTGTACTCATCAGAAGATCTCTCTGATGCATGCAGATGTGCCATCGATTCTGGCCTTTTTTTTCAGCAGGATCTTGACCATGGCTTAGTCCTTAATTCTCTAAGGTTCAGGTAGTGGCTGTCTCTTGTTTAAGGTAGTATTGATGGTCTGTCTGGCTACACAGGGGCTGTTTTTATTTTATTTTTTTAATGTGCTGCACAGGGGCTGTTTTTTATGTGCTGTTAAGCAAATTTATTCGCCATTGTGAGGGATGGTGCTCCCTTGGGACCTTATTTTGGTCGCAAGGGTTTTGAAGCATTTGTCACTGAAGGAATGGTAAAAAAAAGTCTTTTTAGTAGCCAGGAGAGTATCTGAATTACATACTTTGTTGCAGAGTCAAACTTGTCCTTTTTTGAGCTGATTCTGTTTTACATTAGAATAATACCTTCCTTTGTTATGAATGTGTTTGCTCCTTTCTTCTAAATCAGATGATCATACTTCAACTTTCTCAGTCAGACAAGTCGGATTCCCAAACCCTTCATAAGCTGGATTTGGGAACCTGACTTGTCTGACTCTGAGAAAGCTGAAGATGCCGATGTATGGAGAGCTCTTTTGTGTTATTTGGAGGTCACAAAGTCAGATAGGCTATACTCCTTTCTTCTAAATCAGATAATCATACTACAGCTTTCTCAGAGTGGGATGTCAGGTTCCCAAACCCTTCGTAAGCTGGATGTATGGAGAGCCCTTTAGTGTTATTTGGAGGTCACAAATTCTTTTCTTAAGTCAGATAGACTATTTATATTGTTTTATGAGCTGAACAAAAGGAAAGTGGCCTCAAAATCTATTATTGCTCATTTGGATTATGGAGATCATAGGAAGAGTCTACCTCCTCAATAAGAAAGAGGTTCCATCAGGTCTTGATGCTAACTGAACTAGGTGATTTCTTGGGTAGAAGCTCAAGTGGTCGGCCATGAGGACATCTGCAAAACGGGCCATCCTTCTGTATTCTTTTGTAAAATATTACAAGATTGATATTCAGGCAGAAGGAGATGTTACCTTTAGCTGAGCCATGTTTTAGAGTGTCTTTATCCTGCCTTGTGGGATAAAGCTTTTGTACATCCATCAGTCTAGACTGGTTTGGAAGGATAAGGAGAAATTTACCCTTGCAGGATGATTTCCTTTTATTGAGTCTTGCTAGGCCAGTCGAGGATCTGCACGGGAAGATGACGAAGTCCTGATAGTCTGTAGCTTCAGGCTGCCCTTTCCTGTTCATTATACATAATTTTATTTTAATGTTTCTATGTCTGCAGAGGACTCCTTAGTTGATAATGGGTCCCTGCATACATAGATGCCTTTAGTTAATTCTTAGCTTTGTCATTAGTATACTGGGAATATTTCTAGCTGCACCACCTTCTATACTGCCATCGGAATCTTCAACTCTCTGCTTCCATCCTCTGATTTTGGTTTATAACCTGTCAGTTGGGACTTGTCTAGCAGGATTCAAGGAAAGGAAATGATTAGGTAAGGGTAGATTTTCTCCTTTGTATCTACAGAAGCGTTAGTATATGCCCAATGATTATGGCTTTGTTGAAAGCTTTTATGATTGTTACTGTACCTTCAGCTAGGTATAGGTGTGTTTATAAATGTAATAAGTTAAAATTCAAAATTTAATATTTTTGTGTTCATGTTCAAGCAATAATGTGTTGTCATGCCACTTAAATTCAGGCATCTTGTTTACCTTACATCACTTTTAATTGATAATGTGTGAATTTCTCTTAAACACTTCAAAGAGTAGTAATACAGAATTAATACGTATGAGCTTTGTTTTAGGGGCTTCATTCAATTAATTTTCCTGTTAACTATTTGTAAACATTTTAGCTTATTGGCTTTCTGAGTGCTCAGTGATATTCAGTAAATTTTTGGGTGGGGTGGAGGGAGAGTGGAGCTATATTTTGCAGCTTGGAGTGCGGCTGGTGCTACTTCTGAAGTCGCATGTCAGGCTGTACTGGTCCCCTGAACTCTGAATTATGCTGAAGGCAAGGTGGTGATTTGGGCACTATAGAGTTAAAGGCACTTGAAAAGCCCATTATTTTAGTAAATCCCACAAATAGAATGGGAATATATTGTGTAAAAATATGTTCTAAGTGAAATAGCTGAAATGCCTTTGTTATTTTGCTACCAAAGATTTGTTTCTTATCGGGGATAATTCTATGTTCTTTACTAGGAAACTTCCATCTTGGAAGAGTACAATATTAACTGGACTCAAAAGCTGGGTGCTGGCATCAGTGGTCCTGTGAGGTAAGAAAATGCATTCTGTGAGCAATTTTTTTTTTAAATTAATCATTGTGAATTGTATTGTGCTCCGGGATGGCAGGCAATGCTAGATTAGGAATATAAATAAATATTACAAATCGTGTTTAAAATGGAAAATGGCAGGTTGATAGGCCCAGGGAGGCTGAGTGTTGGAGCTGCATTCTGCTGCACAGAGGGAGCTGAGCTCCAATTCCTGGCTCAGTGGGGTTGCTGCAGAGACAGCACTCACAGTCATTTGGAGATAAGTCTCACTCATCCTGCAGTGGCAACACCTAAGTGGCCAGGTTCAGATTTCTATGATTTTAGGATTCTGGAAGGAGCCCCGGCGTATGGCCCCCACCCAGCCGAGGTCTATTGTTGCAAGAAATGGGTTAAAGTAAACAGAGAAGATTTTAAAATAGGGGGACTAGAAACCCAAAACAGCAGGAGAAAAATGCTGGGTAAAATCAGTTATACTAAATTAAAAATATTGGGTGGAGGGAGGGGGTTGTCATAGCATTTTAAACTGTGGCAGAAGCTTTACTCCCCATCAGACCTGTTAGCAAAATAATTGTATCCGCTTGCCAGTCACTACATACAACAAAAGTGCTAATGCCATCAGGAGCTTCTACCCCGAGCATCTGTAGCCATTGTTCAGACTTGCAGGAAGCTGGGGCTATTGGAGCACAGTCATGCATGTGTTTTAACTTGAAGATCAACAGTCCAGGTAATAATGATCCTATGTTACATGTTGTTCCCTGTATATGGGGAAAACAGAATTCATTCACTTTGTAATAACACACCTTTGGTGTCCATGTTATCTGCATTATCAGTACAGTTTTTGAGAGAGGGTGTGATTTAATTTTTTGACTTGTGTTTTTTTTGCTTCCTGATGTATCTGAGCAGATCTGTGTATGAATTTTAAGTTCATTCCAGGGACTTTCCCCATTTTTCCAGTTTATTTTCCCAACTATGATGGAAGTTGCTTGGCATAGTGTAACCATCTCTCAAGAGATTGGCTAGGCAGGCTGTCTACGGCTACTTCTCTGGAACAAGTGAAATGCTTTTCATTCTTTCTAAGAGTAATTTATGGCTCCTGAAGAACTGAAAAGTGCATTTTATGAAAGCACAGACCTCTCACTTGGATAGCTGTAGTTCAGGTGCCTATGTCAGTGGTTCCCAAACCTGGGTGAAGATGATGCGGGTACTAGAGGCCATTAGCGTTAGGGTTTGCTAAGGCATTAAGGAGGACACTATAAGCATGGGGTGTTCCCATCCCCCTGATGCAAGCAATAACCTCCGATGACCCCTCGCCCCACAAACAGAAGCCTCCCTTAGCTGCACCCTTCCTCCCACCCTAGTCTGGTCGTCTAGTGGTCCCCCAAGCCCCCCTTGTGTATGGAAGCAGGATGGAGTACGCATTTCCTCCTGCAAGCGTTGCGTCAGAATGGCTGCGCCCTGCCCAGTGCATCCTGGGATGCCCTGGGCGGGGCTTCAGTACTATATAAGGGAATAATGGAATTCAAAAACGCGTGGGATAAACGCAGAGGAATCCTGTATAAAAGGCATGGAACCAAACAAGGTTAGTGGTGATTAGATGGCAACACCAGTAATTGGGAAGCAAAGCCAGTGCTGGGCAGACTTCTATGGTCTGTGCCCTGATCATGGCTGGACAGATTCGGCTTCAAGGCGAGTGCCCTCATCGTGGCTGGAAAGATAGGCCAGTGCTGGGCAGACTTCCACGGTCTGTGCCCTGATCATGGCTGGGCAGATTTGGATAGGCTGGAGTGGGGGCTTCAAAGACAACTTCAGAAGTTAAAGAACAAGACCAGTGCTGGGCAGACTTCTATAGTCTGTGCCCTGAAAATGACAAGGACAAATCAAGATCAAGGATGCATATATAGTATCGCACCATACTTTATGCTATGGGTTTATCTTGTTGGGCAGCCTGAAGAGACCATCTTTATCTTTATCTGCAGATCTTTATCTGCAGTCATCTACTATGTTACTATGATAGGTTCTGGAATAGTGAGAAGGACTAATGGAAAGAAAATTATCAGATAAGACCTCATTTCTCCTTGTCTTGCTTTAAAAGGGAACTGCCGTCTATGTAATGTGTTTCAGAAACTGATAATGATTATATGCACCCTGTATCATATAAAATACTCCCTTTTAATTATGTGTCTTTCTACTTATTTGTTCCCCTGTAATTGTACCCAAAGGAAAGCGGTGTGGATGAGGAAGAACGTTATGAACACAGCTATCTGGTTGGTTCATGCTGTGCTTGCAATTTCATTGTAGGGATGGCCATTTGTTTTGAAATGACTTTTCCCATGTGTCATGTCAGATTTAGGCTGAAAAATAAAATAAAACTAAAAATCCAGTTTTTTCCTCAAACAGAAAAGAGTATTCATTCTTCGCAAAGAGTACACACACTGGCAGATCGCATGCTCTTTCTGATGTTGCTGTTGAAATGGGAAATAAAAGAATTCCTGTAAAACAACACAGGAAATTTAACTAAACAAACATTTTTGAGTTGCCCACGTCTAGTAGCCAGCATGGGCCAATTAGATCGAGAGCATGAAAGAATTTAACATTCCCATTACAGCTGCTAATAAACTTGCAGGAAAGCAGGTTATTACTACTACTTATTTCTATAGCAGTACTAGAATTACACAACACTGTACAAATTATATGCAGGTACTTTAAAGTGTTAGTGCTATTTAAACTGTCTTATTTATTGACCATAGGATGAATTTTGTTTGGTGCATGATTAACGTTTTTGTTTAAGTACCAATTTGGCTAGCATTCCATTTCTTTTTTAATACCATCTCCATGGTCTTACTCCTATGGTCATCCCAGAAGGGCTACTGTTATTAGCCCCAGTGTCATTTTGACCCTTGACAAGAAATGCTGAAGTCCAGTTACATCAGCAAGCCAGTCTAACAGATTGCTCTTTATATATTTATAGTTGAGAAGCAATTGGCTGCCCTTTTCAGGTTCTCACCCAGGGTGTGGACAATGGCAGGGACTCATTCTCTGGCAATGATATTTGTGCTTTACTGCCAACCCATGCTATCATTGGTATGTTGCATTTAGCAAAGTGAATGCCTCTCAAGATGATGCTGCCACTGAGCTCTATGACGACCAGGAAATCACAGGGAACAGATATGGGGGCTCCTTACAGTAGCAATTGGTACTGTATGGGAGAGAATAGTCAGTGATCTAGAAAAGAACAAACGGCATTGCAGACAGTTTACTAAAATGGCATTTACTACTTCCTTGTCATCTATACCAGTCCAGTCCAGACTAATGGGTTGTGTCCATCTACCAGCGGAAGGAGACAGAGAAAATAGTTCCAAGTAAACCGCCCTTTAATTGTATCGTGCAGCCTAGAATACTCAGTATTTTCTATGTCTCCTAGCGGATGGTGGACGGATCGTTCAGCTGCTCTGGATTGCTGGCTGGTAGCTCCTGTCCCAGATTCTTCTGGTGACAGTGGAGCCAGGGGTGTGCTGGTAGCCGTGTTGGGGCTAGTTTTAGATGAAACTCAGTGGTCCTGAGTTCCTCATCTGCCAGCTAGGGTGATATCCAGTGACCCTGGTTCCCTCCCCTCCCTCTCCTGGCTGTCTTTCTAGCAGGGTGATGGTTGATTGTGGCATGGAGTACCTTGTCTCCCCTGTGGGGTTCTTCTCTTCTGTGGTGGTAGGTATATCTGAATTTCTGCCTCTGAGGTAAGCCTTTATTTATTCCTGTCACTAGTGAAGAAGGTTGTAAAAAAAAAAAAGAAGAAACTTTGTTTTTCCTTTCTCTTGCCTGTTACCTGATTTATTTTCCCGCCTTTGGCCTAGGGGGCCACTTGCGAAGTGTCTGATTCTGATCTTGGACCCTTCTGAGCTAGTACCAGTTGCTTTGATGATTTTTTTTTTTGTGGGGTACGGCTCGTGTCTGGATCACGAAACTCAGTTGTTTTTCTCCTCTTCACAGTCCTAGACGGCGACTGGTTCAGAGGGCGGGCCCATTGCTGGAACATCTACCTTTGTGGTTCGGCGGTCTTAGTCTGCCATTTCCAAAGTAGGGGAAGTCTCTCGCTGGCTCTGTTTGGCTGCAGGCTCGGTCTTTTTAGTCCAGGGCTATTTTTTCATTCCTGTCAACCTTGAGCGTCTGTTGGTCAGTTCTTTTTCAGATCGTCCGGTCTCTGCTGCTTCTGGCATCTTGCTTGATATGCCCCTGCTATTTGATTCTTGTTTTTGTAGCAGTTTTTCCTCCTTTCCTTAGGGAGGTTCTGGTTCTCTCGTCCCCATGGATCCCTCCTGTCTGCTCTGGTTTGTCTGCAGGGTACTTTCCTTCTGGTGGGGGTCCGAGTTGCCCTTGGTGTGCAGCTGCTAGCTCAGATCCCTCTTCTGAGTACCCTCGGGAGCACCATTGTTGCCAGGCTTTTGCTTGGACTCAGTTCAGTGTCTCTTTACGGGAATGTGCCTTTTTAGGACTAGTATGCCACAGCTCTTCCTGGCTTCCCTTGCTTTCGGGTGGGAGTTTTAGCCTGGCACAGATTTTGCCTTTTCTAGTTTCAGGCGCCTCTCTCCTGGCACATTTGGCACTCCTTCCTTTTTCTGTAAGGGGCGCAGTTCTTTCCTGCTGAGCAGATCTATTGCTGTGCATCTGGATTATCGCCTCTTAGCTCTGCGCTTTTCTCTACTTTTCTGCAGGGAAGTGGCTCTGTTCTAGGTCTGGAGTTTGACTCTCCCTTAGCTGGTTTTTCCTCAGTTTGGTGTTAGTGGCCAGCTTCCTGTTTGTTCCTGGCCTGTGAAAATAATTAGGTCTGCCAGAACCGCTTGGGCAGCGGAAGCCATGGGCATTCTACTATCCTGTAAAGGATTGCATGTTCCCTCCAAATAATTAATTACCCCAACCTTGTATCTGCTCATGACGGTTTTACACAGACAGAGCAGTAGTAGGATCCTCAATAGGAAAGAAACCCAGTATTCAGTAGATATAGTAATGTAGTTCATAGCATTGGTATCTTACCCAAAAGTTGTACAGACAAATCAGGCAGTCAAATGGTAGAACAGCAATTCACGACATGTCTACAGCCTTCTGGAGTCCTCTCTCTTCTTCAGATCTAAGACCCTCTAGGCTGCCCTTTTTATACCATTTTGACCCTGTTCATTTCAGTGGACCCTAGCTTTCTCACTAGAGCTCTTGGCTCTTATCAGTTGAAGTATAAACAAATTATGTTTAGGACAACATCTGCGAAGAAATGACTTCACAGGTAATTTTGCCCGCCTCAGCTCCCCCTCTCTTTACTTGCACCTGACCCATTACTAATTTGCATTAGCCAAAATATCTTCGCTCATGACGTCTTGCAGGTGCCAGTCCCAGCATTGTTGACAAGAGCAAAGTCCCCCTCCCTTGTCAGCTCTCTGGGAACTCACTTCAGCTTGTGCTGCAGTGAAATATATTTTGTATCGGAGATGATTTTTGATTTTAAGAGGCCTAGCTCTTTAGCCTGAGCCATTGGCCTGTATTTTACTGAGAGTAAGTGACAGTATATTTCTACACCTGTTGAGAGTTGTTTCTTCCTCACTGCCTTACAGCTGCATTTTGCTCCCTATGGTCTGAGGAGTCCAGCTCCGTGATGTTTACCTCCCTCTTGGTGGGAGTTCTTTCTCTACGTTCACTGCTGCTCTATATTGGTTGCCTAGGAAGGCGGTCATTGTGGCTCAGAGACCACTTGAGGGCCGAGAGTGTCTCTTGGGGCACGGGGCTTTCTCTTCTTGTAGTTTTAGTCCCTCTGGGCCAGGGGAGTGCAGCGCCAGGTCTACATTTCCACAAGTCGTGCTCCTTTCCTGTTGGCCTCCTGGCAGCACCTTCTTCTCTGGCTGTTCCCCGGTACTCCATCTATGCATTTTACATGCTGAGCGCGGCTCCATCGCTGCATGCTGTGCGCGGCTCCCATCGCTGCATGCTGAGCGTGGGTCCACAGTTCCGGGTTGGCTTTAGCTTCATCGCTGTATGTTGAGGACAACTCTATCATGGCATATTGAGTGAAGTTCCTTCGCTGCTTGTTCTGCAACCTTTCATCTCTGCATGTTGAACGCAGCTCCATTGTCACATGTTGAGTGTAGTTCTTTCTCTTCAGGTCTCAGCGTGGGGCACAGTCCTGTGTCTGCCTGTGGAACGCAGCTCCTTGTCTGTGTGTGGCATGCAGCTCTCTCTTTGCGTATGGAATGTAGCTCCCTGTCTGCGTGCAGAGCGCAGCTCCACTGCCTGTTGAGTGTAGCTCCATCTCTGTATGTTTAGCACAACTCTTCTCTGCAAATTGGGTGAAGTGGAACACAGCTCTGTGACTGCAGGTGCTACACATTTTTATGTCTGCATAGGAAGCATAGCTCCTTGTCGGCGTCTGGAGCGCTGCTCCTTGCTGGCGTCTGGAGCGCAGCTTGTCCTGCCAGGGTTCAGAGAAGTGGATCTTGGTCTAGGAGAGACAGTTCTTCTCCTTGTTGCTCGGATACGACTGTTGCCTTCCTTCCAAGGGGGTTCCTTTGACATGAGTATCTTTTGCTGCTTCCTTTACTACTCTCAGGACAGGGGTACGTAATTTTTCTTTTGCTCAGGACGTTTGTGTTACGTCCTACAGCTTCAGTTCCTTTTCTAGTGTCTAACTCTTTTCCATTTTGGTAGCCTGGTGATTCGGATATTCAGATCCTTTTCTGCTGATCAGTTTTTTGCTGTGTGTATAGCTTTGTTGATTTTTCAACCTGCATTCTTCTTTTCTCCCCCACCCCTCTTTGGGAAACTGCTTTGCTACATCCCATTAGTCTGGACTGGTCTGGTATAGATGACAAGGAAGGAAAAATTATGTTCTTACCTGATAATTTTCTTTCCTTTAATCATACCAGACCAGTCCTGAGGCCCTCCCTGGCTAAAGTCTGTCAGAGTGTTGTTTCCTTTAGGTATCCCTGGCTGTTCCACAACGCTTCAATGTGCTGGGATGTCCTACAGCACTGCCTACTTCTTCTCTATTCAATCTCCTGCCACTTGTTGTGCCAGCTCTGTATGATTTCTGTTACTTGGCATCAAGGAGTTCTTTCCCGGGATTCAGGGGTAGATCTCTATGTTCTTGAGCAAACTCAGTATGGACCATTCCCTCTCGCTTACTTTACTGTGAGGGGAGGTTGCAGTTGCCTTTGGCCAAGCAGGAACAGTGAGGTTCTGCATATTGGCTCCAAGAGTTTGCCTGTTTGGTATTAATTGTGTTTTCTTCTAGAGTTCAGAGCACCATTGCTTGGCTATTCGAAATACTGAACATTCCAGGCTGCACGATACCCTTAAGGGGCGGTTTACTTGGAACTATTTTCTCTCTCCTTCCGCTGGTAGATGGACACAGCCCATTAGTCTGGACTGGTCTGGTATGATTAAAGGAAAGAAAATTATCAGGTAAGAACATAATTTTTCCATATCATCAGTAGGCGAAACAAGTTTTGAAACAAGAGTTGGCCGAAACACGCAATGTAGACAACTTTTTTTTTAAAATCTAGAAGCCAGTAACTGAGTTATTTCACCCTCACCACCCCCTCCCCCAGAAGGTTTAATGCAGCTCTTTTAGGGGGTTATCTGCAGCAGTGCCCATTTTATTCCTATGGGCCCTTCTGCAGATAACTCGAATTAAGCTTTAGTAAAAAAACCCCTTAGGGCCTAATCTACGGGGTCTTCCCATTCCGTGACTGTGGGAATAGAGCTTAATAAATTATGCTCTTAGCACATCACTGTACTGTATTGGCAGAATCCAGCAGTATAGCAGCACTTGAACACTGCCCCCTTCCCAAGTGCCTTAAACCTACCGAAAACCAAATGTTCAGATGTACAAGAGCTCTTATTTTATGAGTGGCAGTTCAGGCTTAAAAAAAAAAAATCATTGGCGGGCACAAAATTCTGGGCACCAAGATGCAAATTTTAGGCATCATAGTGACCTGTTGCTCAAAGTTTGTTGAGCCGTAGACAGATGAGGGACAGTGACAGTCGTATTTCTAATCATATAGCAGAACTTGCCCTAATCATGGTAAAATGAAGATGTACTGAACATATTTGAATATATTTGGTTGTTTGAAAAGTAGCTTGAAGCTGTGTTCGAGGTATAGTGGATTTTTGGAGGTGCATTAAGCCAGCACATAAAGACATCTTATCAGGTCCAGTAATAATACTCCTAATATTAAGGAGGTTTTCTGTAATGTTGAGTACTCTTTATGGTTTTATAAACATTTTATGCAACTTTGTTTTGAATACTAGGAGCTACTGGGGCTGTTGATTAATTGCATGCTTTATTTTGTTAAATTAGAGTCTGTATGAAAAAATCCACTCAAGAAAGGTTTGCACTGAAAATTCTTCTTGATCGTCCAAAAGCAAGAAATGAGGTACATAATTCTTGGTTTTCTGTATTGATTGAAGAAACAAAATATTACGTAGACAGGAAAAATATAGTCAAGTGACTGTAGTTAATGAGATCCTCCCAGAGGAAGTAATTAACCAGTATGGCACAGGTGTTACATTTTGCCTTACAGTATTAATACATCCCTCGAGTCCAGCACATAGCTCACTGTATCCCCAAACAGGGTTATATGGTATGTAAAGAGGTGTAAGATGTGTGGGATGTTCCTGCTGGCTTTCAGATGTGCATGTCCAAGTTAGATGATCTTCACCCAGTCCTTGGGATATATCTATTGTCAGGTTTTCAGGATGCCCAGAATGAGTATGTATACGAGAGATTTTAATGCAGTGAAGGTGGTGCATGCAAATCTCTATCATGCATATTCATTTTGAATATACCTAAAACCTGGTTAGTTGGGTGTGTCCTGAGGACTGGACTGAGAGCCCCTGGTTCAGTCAGAGTTCACTCCAGACGAAAGAAGGAATAAGAATTAAAGAGAAAAAGAACTGGGTGTAATTCTACAATAAGTGTCGTAAAACAATCTTTTGCAAATTATTTTATTTAGGAAAGTTTTTTGATTTAATCAGTTCTCTAGTTTTTATCTTTACTTAGACTTTTGTTTTTGTGAGGATCTTTTGATGACCAGATAATTTAGGATATTCTTTTTCTTAAATGCTATGGTATGATTATATTTAAATGTATATTTTAATACTTAGATGCTGGAAGCTTTCTTGGGGTGCCATACAGTATGTTTATGCTATACAAAAAGCTGATTTTTACTTTTTATGTTCATTTGTCTTTCAGGATTGCTTTACAGTGCTTTGCAAAAGTCTTCACATTATTGCACACTTTCCACTTTCTGTTGTTGAATGCATGTTGAATTTTATATATTTTTTTTATGTAAGAGTTTTTCATTGATCTGCAATACTGTACACTTTGAATATGAAAGAGCAACTCAAAAAGAGAAACGGTCAAAAGAAAAAAAACAAAGCCTTCACACCCCTTAATACATGGCAGAAGTTCCTTCTGCTATAATAACATCCATGAGTTGTTTAGGTTAAGTGTGTACCAACAGCGGAATGATCCAGTCTTGCCTATTTTCAGTTTTTATTGAATTATAACAACAATGAGCATCCAAACATATTTCCACTATATCCATTCCTCACCCCCCCCCCCCCCCCCCCCCAACCCACCTTCAGCCCAAGCTGTTTAAGTTGGCTGGCAACCATCTGTAAACTGCAGTCTTCTGATCTTGCCACAGATTTTCTGTTGAAGTCCATTCTTGGCTTTGAATGGGCTACTTGAGGATATTCACTTTTTTTAAATTGCTGAACCACTCCATTCTTGTTTTGATTTGTGTTTAGGATCATTGTCATGGTGAAAGATGAATCTTCTCATTGGACTCAGGTCAAGGACAGACTGTGGAACAGGGTTTCCTATAGGATCTGCCTAAATTTAACACCATCCATGTTTCTCTCAATTACATGAGTCCCTCTCCCTGCTGCTGCAAAGTATTCCAACAACATAATGTTGCTACCATCATGCTTCACTGTAAGGGATGGTGTTAGCAGGCTGATATGCTGTATGTGTTACATGCTACATATCACTTAGCATTTGATTGTTTAGGATTTATTAACAGACCTTATGAAGAGATTCACTTTATACTACAGCAGTGGTTTGGTTATGCCTCCAAAGATCAAATAGTTCCACTTTGGTTTTATCAGACCAAAAAACCTCCTTCCAACTGTATGCACCGTCCTCTGAGTGTTTCTTTGCAAATGCCATGTTGCACTTCATATGATTTATCTTCAGGAGTGGCTTCCTTCTTGCCGTCCTTCCATAGAGACCATGTTTGTGGTATAGCTTGAAATTGTTGGAACAGTCATCACCCTTTTCCCCAGTCTGTCAGAGACCTTTGTGATGCTTTTAAGGGAATTTTTCATCTTCACAGTTAACTTAATCAGTAGTCTCCTTTAACTTAGACGTATAGCCTGATCAAAACAGTATCTTTTTGTTTTAAATTAACATATTTTTTGAAGTATTCAAAATAAGATACATCAATCAATGAAACACAACAGCAGAGTTATACCATACAGAAATAAGAGAAAACAGATTATTTGAACCCTACATAACATACTTGGTGAATCCAACCATGACATCTCTCATAATTAAAAAAAAAAAAAAGAACTCCCTGAAGCAATGTCCTCAAAGGACATTCAGGCTCGCTGACATTTTCTTTTATTTTAGCCTTAACTATCCTGAAGTTTTTAGCATGTTTAGATCTTTGTTTCAAGTTCAAGAAATGGTTTGATTATACATCCAAAAGTATTGGAATCAACTTACTATTTGCATTAACAAGTCCATGATATGTAGTTTTTTTTGTTTTTTTTAAATTGAACTAATTTAAGTTATCTGTAAGAGAGTAAACACTTATGCAATCTAGTCCTTTTGGTTTCTTTTTAAATTTTTGAATGTTTCTATAATTGTTTTTTCACATTTGAAAGTATAGAGAGTTATAGTTCGTAAATTACTGAAACTCTTTAATGCATTTTAAACTGTAATTGTGTATAACTGTAAACCACTTTGGTTGTACCACAGAATGGCAGTACGGCAAATGCATGACCCTTTACCTCTTTACCTTTTAGTTTTTGACAGCAGAATGTGAAACATATACAAGGATGTAGAGACTTGCAAGGCACTGGTATATAGCTAGATTAGCATATATCTATTTGCAACATTTTATTCTACACATGAAATTGTAATAAAAATAACTTAGTTACATTTGCAACTTTGTTTTTCAAAGTGCTTTGAGAGTACCACAGCTGCATTTAATATTACCCAGGATCAATGTAAATTGTCTGCTTTCTGGGGCCTAAATAGGCATGCAACTGCATGTCTGGTCAGAATGAGAGAGCAGCACTGCTACTAATTATTCTTGTGTACAATAAATATGAGTTCCCACCTTCATTTAGTTCCCTTCCATAAATTTTTTTTTTTGTTAGGGTAGTGGTTCATTCCTTGTCCAGAATATAGAAAGCTGATTTGATTCTTAAGACTGGCTGGTTGCAGATGCATATTGTGTATATTTACAGATACATGTTCAGTTTATTAGTGTAACTTAAAAGCAATTTTGTAAATTATATGCGTACAATTGATTTACACATAATTAGAAAGTTCTAATAAGCTTAATGCCTGAAATGAACCAAAATATTTCTAAAGTCAGAAAAATCCAACAGTGTTTTGCTTGTGTAGATGCCCCAAAAACCACACTTTTCTTTTGGGTGGGGGGTGGAGGGCTTCTCTGATGGCTTCCACAACTGTCTGACATTAGGTTGGGAGTAATAAGATTGTGTTACCAGGTCCATTCTTGTGCTACAGTTATGTTTTCTTCCATTTTCTTTAAGGTACGTCTGCATATGATGTGTGCAACGCATACAAATATTGTTCAGATTCTTGAAGTTTATGCTAACAGTGTGCAGTTCCCTCACGAGTCCAGCCCAAGGTAAAGGTGTGCTAGCAGCAAGAGGAGGAGAATATTGCATTGTTGTCTTTTATTTTTCAGTTCTTCAAAAAGTTGAAAATAAGACTTTATTAGAGGATTTCTGTACCAGGAAATATTGAACACATTTATATTTAAGCAATATACTGCATCCATGATATATTCCAAGTGGAGAGCAAAACAAGCACTAAATACAATAATAGGTTAAATCCAACAGACGTCAAAATAAAATAGTATATAACAAGCACCCGTAGGTAAATGTTGTATACAAGCTTTTTTTAAAAACTGGATGAATACCACAAAGTTAAAAATGCAACCTCACAACTCCTAAACATTCACTCAAGATCAGGCACTGCAGCATTAAGCCCCTTCCCCAGCATCTCCATACTGAAGGTTATAAAATGATCGCGTTTAATGTTCACCTACTCATTATATCTTTCTCCATACCTAAATAAATCAGTTGGTGTGTGACACTTTGCCTTCAATAAATGATACAACCTACAAATAAAAATGCATCCGTAATTCTAAAACCCAAGAAATATGCACAGCGGGGTTCATAAATGCAAAGGTTAACTAGCAGTGGGGCAGACTGATAGTGATCTGGGCCCTTAGGCAATAAGGGTCATGGTCCCGTAACCACCTTTCAAGTGGTGAAATAAGATGGACACTGGGGAAGAGTGGGCCCCCCTACCGCTGTGGGCCCTCAGGCACTGCCTTATTGTTTCAATGGTCAGTCTACCTCTGGCTAGTAAACAAAATAAACACACATTCTTAAAACAAAAAAACAGGGCATGTATGTATAAAATAAACTTGCTTTATTCCCTTTTTCTGAAAAGCAAACTAACTAAATGGATGTTAATGTGACTTTCATGAGGTAGGGCCTACGTATAGAGAAGCCTGTTGACAGGTCCACTGTTACTACAAATCCTTCTTTAAGGATATAAAGTAATTTTCCACCTGATGGAATGTAGTGCCATACCAGGCCTATAGATAATAAATCAATTCATAGTATTGTGGAGCAAGACCATACAAAGTCATGAACATTGATAGAATTTTGAGCTGGAAATACCAAAAAGCTGTTCATTGCCAATATGCAGTTCTCCTGTGCTGCCATAATTTCTTTCAGTTTCTCTTTGTCCAGTGAAATCATTGGATATTTTCTTTGCTGCAAAGAGTTGCATAAGTGGTCTTTTTCTTTGTTCTTACTGACTTCAGCCAAAAAAACACTTATCTCTTCTAATTGTGGCATTTTCTTTTTTTTTTTCTTGACATGGCTGTTGCTGATGGGCTTTTCAGCCAAATCTCGTATGATTCTTTGATTTTTTTTTTCTTTTGGTATTTCCTCACTATGCCCAAGAAGCAGGTCAGTGGCTCCTCTCCCAAATGCAAATAAGCTTCAGTTGTGGACCATCGCACAATTTGCTATAAATGGCATCTGTTCGTCATTTAGCGCCACATTTGTGGAAAGATTTGCCAGTAGAAATTAGAGCCAAAGCCAGATAAAGCGCTTTCAAGACTTTGTTATTCAGCCATGCATTTTTATAGACTTTTTGCTATTGCTGCTTTAGTTTTGCCCAATTACTTTTTCTTTTTACTTCACTTTTCCACTGTGAAGTTCATTGATGTGTTCTTTTGCTTTTTCCTTTTGTCTACTCTTTTTACTGTTAATTTATGCTATTTTGTCTATTCTGTATTATTAATTTGATGTTTTATATTGTGTTTAATTTTATATTGTTACTCAACATTTTGAATTGTTTCTATACTGCCTTGCTATTTGTTTTGAAGTGTGTCAATCAAATTTTTATAATAAAGATCTCATCTTGCTTTCTGCCTTATTTTAATTTCTTATGTACCACCTGTAGGCTCCAAGCTATCGAAGTTGTGTACATTCAGGTAGAATAGGTATTTCTCTGTCCTTAGAAGGTTCACATCCTGAGTTTGTACCTGAGACAGTGGAGGGTTAAGTGACGTGTCCAAGATCACAAGGAGCTACAGTGGGATTTGAACCAGACTTCCCTGGTTCTCAGCCCACTGCTTTAATCATTAGGCTACCACTCCTTACTAGTGAAAAAGTATAGCTCGGTGGTGGGAAGACCACAATGAATATACATGAGATAGATGTGCATTTAATGGCGGTAGTAGGCATGCAAGTCTGTCTTATGTATATTCTTTGTGGGTATCCTGAGAACCCAACAGGCTGGTTGTCTCCTAGGAAAGGTTTGAGAACTGCTGGTCTAGTTAATCGAAGCTGGCGTTGATGGCCTAACGTTGAAGGCACTATCAGCTGGTAACTAGGTTGTAATGCTGAGGTTCTTAACCTCTATGGCTCCTTTAGTTGGGTCATGAGCTCTGCGTACTCAAGCACTGAGCTGGCACTTTGCCAGCCGAGGGCTCCAAAACATTGACACTTGTCTTAGATGCACGGCTTTGAAAGCAAGAAGGTGCAGGAAGTTATACATTGTCCGAAGTTTCATTTTAAGGTGAGCTCTGTTTCCCAGGCTTAGACAGAGGCACTGTAGTCTTCAGAGGTCTAGTTTGTAGATTTCAACAATGACTTGAAAGCACTGGTTGCAGCACATTTGGGGGCAGATTCAGGTAGAAAAATAACTTGACAAGTTACTCGATACACCAAGAGCATTGAGGTTGTCTTAGTGCGTTAAGTGATCTTTCTCTTTGTGGTGCTGGTAGCGTGTGCTGTTTACAGGTCTATCACTGTGAGCCTATCTTTTCACCACCTGTGTAGAGTCTGTCAAATGGGTTTGAAGCTAGGATCCTCTTCTGCCCCTTTAAATCATTCAGGCCCAGTGCCAGAGGGATCAAGTTTTAGGCCATGAGGTCTTTGCTTCAGGGGTGGTGCATTCCTAGTCATAAATTAAGCCAGTGTTTTCTGAATTAGTTTCTGAGGAACTTGCAAGGTTCCACGTTAGGAGTTACGGATCAAGAAAGGGATCTGGGTGTCGTCGTCGATGATACGCTGAAACCTTCTGCTCAGTGTGCTGCTGCGGCTAGGAAAGCGAATAGAATGTTGGGTGTTATTAGGAAGGGTATGGAGTCCAGGTGTGCGGATGTTATAATGCCGTTGTATCGCTCCATGGTGCGACCGCACCTGGAGTATTGTGTTCAGTACTGGTCTCCGTATCTCAAAAAAGATATAGTAGAATTGGAAAAGGTACAGCGAAGGGCGACGAAAATGATAGTGGGGATGGGACGACTTTCCTATGAAGAGAGGCTGAGAAGGCTAGGGCTTTTCAGCTTGGAGAAGAGACGGCTGAGGGGAGATATGATAGAAGTGTATAAAATAATGAGTGGAATGGATCGGTTGGATGTGAAGCGACTGTTCACGCTATCCAAAAATACTAGGACTAGAGGGCATGAGTTGAAGCTACAGTGTGGTAAATTTAAAACGAATCGGAGAAAATTTTTCTTCACCCAACGTGTAATTAGACTCTGGAATTCATTGCCGGAGAACGTGGTACGGGCGGTTAGCTTGACGGAGTTTAAAAAGGGGTTAGATAGATTCCTAAAGGACAAGTCCATAGACCGCTATTAAATGGACTTGGAAAAATTCCGCATTTTTAGGTATAACTTGTCTGGAATGTTTTTACGTTTGGGGAGCGTGCCAGGTGCCCTTGACCTGGATTGGCCACTGTCGGTGACAGGATGCTGGGCTAGATGGACCTTTGGTCTTTCCCAGTATGGCACTACTTATGTACTAATATTGCTTTGACGAGAGATACTCCACTGACCTTCCATTGAGGTTCTCTTCACTAAAGGCCAAGAATATCTGTGTCTCAAGATCTTTCCTTCCCTGACTTTGTTTAGAGGAAGACTAAAGCCCCATCCCCTTTTGAGATGCAGTTGGAGAGTGAGCTGAGGACAAATCATCTTTGCTGTCTCAACTAGCTGAATGCAGATTAGGAGATACTGTCAGCACCTGTCTACTCTCCCTTCCAAGAAGTGGATGTGGGAGAGCCTGCATGGTGTATTTCCACTTAGTACGATGTTGTATATATAGTATCGTGTCCTCATCATAGTTATAGTTGAATCTACCCTAAACATGGCCAGGAAATGAATTCATGCCTTGATTCCACCAGTTAAAACTGTTTTTCTGGCCCTTTTTTGAGAAGAAAAACAGCACCACGGGCCTTTAAAAATGGAACACAGTTCTTTAATGAATGAGCCTTGACAAAAAAACCCGACACGGGCCGTGTTTCGGTGACTAGCACCTGCGTCAGGGGTCACAGTGATGGCGTGGAAAACTTGGGGAATAACTCGAATATATTCCTCTACAATATATTATTCCTTACCCCACGTCTCATGTAGTAAAAGCTACAAAGCACCAAGGCACTTTCACTTTCTGTATCAAAATGGATACAGAAAGTGAAAATGCCTTGGTTTTTTTTGTCAAGGCTCATTCATTAAAGAACTGTGTTCCATTTTTAAAGGCCCGTGGTGCTGTTTTTTTTGTTTGGACTTTAGTTTGTACTTTGTTCCCTCTCTTTTGTTACATCCTTTTGTGAGAAGAAACATTACCAGAATGCTATGCTGTAGTCCCACACGGCTTTCTATAAAATCACATAGAATCCTGGAAGGGGCTTAAAAATGTTGTTGATGCATGGAGGTCGTCATGGTTGACGGCACTGTATGTTCATTAGGAAAGGCTCACAGATGAGCCATGCGTTGGTGGACGTCTTCCTTTTCAGAAATAAAATGAAGTTGTGGCATGCATGGAAAAACACTGGTTTACTGGGAGTGAAGGAATAGCTTACTGGTCTGAGCAGCAAGCTGAGTTCAAATCCCACTGCTGCTCCTTGTGATCTTGCGCAAATCAGTTAATCCTCCATTGTGTCGGGTACAGAGTTAAGATTGTGAGCCTTCCAGGGACAGGAAAATATCTGGTAATAAACTTAGGTTGAGCTACTGTTACCCAGTGTTCCCTCTAAGCTGTGCAGGAGTCCTCCAACGGCATTGCTCGCCGGTAAGGGGTGGTTCTTCAATATTGTGTTTTCAGTCACTAGGGACAGACAGGTCCTCTAGAGTCCTGCAGACCTTGTCTGTCTCTAGCTATTGGACCAGCACCCCGCCGGTAGGAATGTTAAGTGGAGGACTCCAAAAAGGCGTGAGCTAAAAGAATCCACTCAGAAGTCTTAATGGCTTTAAATGGAGGTTTGCCAGCTGTTATGAGGGCAAGACCATACATCCCCTCTTGTTCCATACAAAAACTGCTTAAATACTGTCATACAAATCCATACTGTAATTAATTGAAACCACTAAGAAAACCCCACTTACCTGAATGCATAGAGCACAGTATGCAAAGTTCAAAATTGAAAAAGAAAAGAAAAGATAAATTTCTAAAGAAAAAAGATGATTTTTTTTTTTTTGGACCGATGAAAGATATGAGTGCCCCAGTAAGACACACATTATTGTGTTTGGGTGTCCAAGGTCCTTTTCCCTCTATTTTTATATACATCACAATTGTATATTGTGTACATTGTAGTTTGTCCCAACTCATTTTGAATATTGTCTTGCAACATAATTTGAGTATCAGGTGGTTTTCTCCATGGTTTGAGTGGATATATTGTAATGTAGTTTACATGATTACTACGTTTTGGGAATAACACTTTTGCTCACTCCTTTAGGCCTAGAGGTGGATCTTCTCATCTGAGACTTGTTTGAAATTAACAGAATTAAATTATTTTCAAACAGGGCTCGGCTACTAATTGTTATGGAGATGATGGAAGGGGGAGAACTGTTTCACAGAATCAGCCAGCACCGGCACTTTACTGAGAAGCAAGCAAGCCAAGTAACAAAGCAGGCAAGTGTCAGGACCACCCTACATTTAGCCAGCACGCCACCGGCAGACATGCAGGAGAGCCAAAAGAATAATAATAATATTTAAAAAAAACCCTGCTGCATGGCTAAGAGAATGTTCTTATTGCCTGCTTTGTTATAGGTAGTATTTAAGAATTGGTTATATTTTCTGTAGAGCACACCGGTGTTTGATGCTGCTGATAGTCACATATTTGTATTTGTATTTTAACTGTTGCGGAATTTCATCTCTGGCCGCACTCGCTGTTTTTTTCTGATGTGCAGTGGATGCTTTCTGCACCTTTTGGTGGCAGAGGGCAAGCTTTGTACGTTGTTTCTCGTGTTACTTAGGAGGCAAAAGTATCCATACTGTATAATTCTTTCATTGCATCATTTCTTTATCAGCTTCCAAATACTATAAATATTAATCAATATTCAGGATAGCCAAAAATTAACTTTTTTATCTGACGTGATATGCCTTATTTCAGATCGCTCTGGCTTTGCAGCACTGTCATTCACTAAATATTGCACATAGAGACCTTAAGCCTGAGAATCTTCTCTTCAAGGATAATTCCTTGGTAAGATTTATTCTTATTTTTATGTTACTCCAGACTGTGATTGAAGGTTTTTGGTTTGTATTAAATAGCTGAAAATGTGTGTATCTAAGTAGCAGCTCTTAAACATTGTAAGGAAAATGTACAACTAAAACAAATGCATTGAATGGATGGTAAGCTAGAAACCCAAGTAGTTTATTGAAGCATATGGTGTTTTAAAGTATGACTGATATATCCTTGGAACGCAGGCGACATGGTAGTGCATTGCTATGTGGGAGATGCCACAGTGCTCTTACTGCTGCATTAAGTGACATAGAGGGAAGAATATACAGGCTCTGGTGAGGCCTGGCATTGGGTAAAAACAAAAATGGGTGTCGATTATACAAACATAAAAATGAAATCACACAAGAAATCCACTGAAGCCAAAAATGACCAATACAAAAAAGTGTTTGGAAGGAAAAAGCCTTAAAGAGCTCAATAATCACAGACGATTTAGTGAGCTGATATGATCAAAAAGATCTCTTACTCTTTCATCATCAACACAAAAACCTTCCATTGAAAAAATGACTCCAACAAACTTTTATATTGTCACTTATAAATACTCTTCAAATAAATACAACAATATCTTCTGTTGTGAGTAAGTTGGCAAAGCACTTATCTTTAAAGGGTCCAAAATCATGAACGTGTTCAAGATTCACAAGTAGAGCCGAGCTCAAAATCAAGCCGCTGCTATGCTGGAAATCCACACACCTCCGAGCCAATGGTGTCCAGCATTTCAGGATCCATGGTGGTGGGTACTTTAGGCAGAAGAGTGGATTGATGTTGAATGCTGTGCCTAAAATAGCCTGCCACCGTGGACCCTGAAAAAACATAGAAAAACGCTGGCCACCGTTGACCCAGAGTTGTGTGGATTTCCAGCATAGCAGCGGCTTCATTTTGAGCTCGGCTCTACTTGTGAATCTCGGACACGTTCATGATTCTGGACCCTTTAAAGATAAGTGTTTTGTCGATTTATTCTCTTTAGAAGATCATTTTTATCCTATCAGATCACTAGATCATCTGTGATTATTGAGCTCTTTGAGGCTTTTCCTTCCAAAAACTTTTTTGTGTTGGTCATTTTCTGGCTTCATGTTTATAATTGGGTAAAAACAGCCATGCCCAAACTTGACAAAGGACCTGAGCATTCCTGAATGCTTATTTCCCCTATTTCAGTCACTTAGGAGTATCAGTTTACCCCCCTTTCCTTTATTTATCCCTACATAGGAGCATGATGACTAAGACTTTTCTCTCATTCTGTGTCTATGGAGGAAGGGAGAATCTTACTAAATTAGGCCATAAGTGAATAGTACTACAAATGTAATAATTGCTAAGATTATCAGAAACTTGAGATTCTGCTTGAAATAACAATTTTGTGATTACATGGTTTAATAGCAGACAGGGCATCAGATTTTGGAGTAAACATTGTTTTGGGAAAGGAGGTTGGAAGCAGGAGCCCTAGAAGAGACTGTCAGGTTCATTCCTCTGTCTTGATCTTCATAGTAAGATCAGGTAAAAAGAAACTGGAACTGCAGATGTGTAAAAAAAATTTTTTTTTAACAGAGAAACTATTTAGGCTTTGATGAGATGCCCAAGAATTGCAGAGCCATGAATCAAATATTCCTGCTGGGTTACTTCTCAAGTCGCTCATCAAAAATGCCTTTTGTTTTTCAGGATGCTCCTGTTAAATTGTGTGATTTTGGTTTTGCCAAAATAGACCAAGGTGACTTAATGACACCACAGTTCACTCCGTACTATGTAGCACCTCAGGTAAATACGGGACTGCATACTTGCACTGTCTGTTAGAGAGAATGTCTTTTATAGAGAACAATTAAAAGCTGTCCTGTAGACTTCACTTATAAAACATTCATATGCTGAACAGGTTCTATTATGTGGTGCAGAAATTGTTCAACAGTCACCCAGAGGGACTAATAGTTTTCCACAAATTCAGCATTCATGTGTAAGGTGTGCTATAAAAACAGTAATGTGCCCATGATTGCTCAGTATGTTTTTTTTTTTTTTTTTACTTTCCTACCAGGAGACCAAATGCACTGACCTCTCCTCACTGGTTTAGATATTGTTTGGATGTCCAGTCTTTCTTTGATTCTTGATTGTTGCTTCCCACCAATCACCCTGTCCTGGCAGAGGCTGGGAACTGTTTTCAGTAGTGACAAATAGTAGCTAGTTTAGGACAGAGGTGAATGGGTTTCTTCACGGACAAGCAGGATTATAACTACCACACGTGTGAGTGATGTTACCACCTGACAAAATTTGAGTCGGTCCTCTATCCCAGAATTTAGAAACACCTGGTAAAGGTTTCTGAGCATGTGTGGTGTTCCACACAGCAGCCTGTCACACTGGCTGTCAGTTCCTTTTCAACTGCCATTTAGATGCCCTTAAAGGTATAGTTGCATTACCAATTCACAAAATTCTGCTGGATCAGCAACAAAGATCTTGCAAATGCTTACGACAACCCTGCCTACATCCAAGCAAATGGAGACAAAATATAGAGTCCAGTCATCTTCAGAGAAAAATCAGAAGATTCTGGACACTGGGAAAGGTTCCAGGATGCAATGCTAAATGGAAAAATAGCAGTACTCCAATGTCAGTTGACATATTTTTATGCCATTCTGGAAGGGATACAGGATTCATTGAACTCGTCACCTCTAAGGATCCGGGAACTTAATGCATCAACTATTTAATTAGGACAGATTGTGATGCTTATGATATGCAATAACTAGTGGCAAGGGGGATGGGCATGGTTGAGGGTATCTGTACTTCGAGGGCATTCATGACAGACCATCAGATGCTTCTAGTACTAGAGAAAACCTTTTCAGAGAAAAGGTCAGGGAAACAGGGTCTCATAAAAGGTAACCACTACAATCTTTAGAGGCAGAAAATATTGATAAGCAGCAATCATCATCTTATACGGGTTCAACATTGTCTTCATCAGTACTGAAGGACTGCGATGCCAAGCATTGGAGGAAGCCCAAGAAGCACAAGCATCGGTCCTCATTGACTCACGGTGTCAGGAGCACTGGAGCATTGGCTTCACTGGTACCCAATTAGCGCTGACACTGGGAGGAGCACTCCCCCTCTTTAGAAGAGGTGCCTGTGCACAAGTCTCCAGGCAGCCAGGTTCCCTGCTACCGGTTCAGCGCCAGTGCTTTCTCAGGCTGCCTCTCTCCTGGCTCCCCCACCTTTGCTGATGCCTTCCGAGCCATACTCAGGGAGGAGCTGGTGCAGATGCTGCAGCTGCAAACTGCTCAGGCATCGAGGGCGCTTGCGCCAGCTGTGGATCGGTCCCATATTCTTCCTGAGGCTTAACCCATGCTTGTGCAGAGATCTCGATGCCAGATCCTTGAAGAGTGTGTATTTCGAAACATAAAGTACTGTTCTCAATGTCAGGAGAGGAAGCTTCCTTAGAGTCACAGGGTAGGACTATATCTCAGTGCTCTTTTTAGCATGGACACGGTTCCACTGAGCTGAGGTAGGTACAAATTTATTAAGCCCGGTCTGAGTACAGTGAAGGGTCTGAGTGGAACCATTCATGGGACTTGGAGAAGGGCCCACACTACTTCTCGGAGGATCTTTAGGGGATGCTCTCTGATCTTTCCCTACCCCAAGAAAGATGTAAATCTTCATCTGAGGGTCCCTCTCTCACTGGTTTTGTTAAAGAGATTACTTTTGCCAACCCCTTTAAGTTAGAAACAGAGGAAGAGCCTAGGGCAGAAATGTTAACTGTCCTAGACTACAAGTCTCTGCTAAGGAAGAGATCACAGTACCATTGCACCCTATCCTTTAAAGATGCACTGTCAAAGAACTGGGCATCTCCCCTCTTGGTGCAGGTAGCACTTAGGAAGGTGGATACGCAGTAAGCTTCTGAATTCGAGAGGGCCCAGCTGCTTCACCACTCTGGTGGTCAAATCCACTCTCAAATGAGCTAGGAGTTCCAGGACTCGTGTCTTGGCACCCCCAGATAGAGAGGCTCAGACACTAGACTCATTTCTGAGGAAAGCTTTTCAGGCTCAGTGCTCATTGCCTGCATCCAGTCCTACCAGCTCTCCACGAGCCTTTACTTGCAGATTTTTTGGTCCACAGTATATTAAATCTTGCGTATTCTCTCCCACAGGAGCAGGCCGCAGAGCTTTAATTGGCCAGTAAGCAGCTGAAATGTAGAAAATATCGGGCCAGGGGCGTGTATGACTCTTGATATAGCATCCAGACTCTCTGCCATTGGTGTAGGAATACGCAGACTCATGGCTGCGTGTCTCTGACCTAGAACCAGTGGTTCAGGAGAGGTTGGTGTACGTTCCTTGCCGAGGTGACAACCTGTTTGGAAATAAGGTAGAAGAAGTTGTGGACCTCATCAAGAAACATAGATATTATCCAACCCCTGTCTTCATAACCTCCAGCCACAGCCTCCTAGGAGGTTTTTGAGTGGGCCTAGGCAGTGATCCTACAACTGTGAGGTGTAGGTTTCCACTACCACCTTGCTCTGCCCAGAACTCCCAAACAGGATGGGGGTAGCCATTCACAAACACACAATTTTAATTGGCTAGCAGATTGCATCTCCTTATAGCCAGGCGGGGCTGGCTCTGAAGGATCATGTCAAGGATCATAATATCAGAGCCATGGCTGCGTCGGTAGCCCACTTGAGGTCAGCCTCCATAGAGGAGATTTGCAAAGCTGTGATATGGTCATCTGAAAGCACATTCATATCTCATTACTGCCTTGGAGCAGGACACCTGACTTGACAGCTGGTTCAGGCAGGCAGTTCTGAAGAATTTGGTGTCTAGAATCCACTCCCCTAGGCCCAGTTTTCTTTAATTCCAGGCTGCACCTTCACAACTAGTAAGTAAATAGTTTCAGGTTAATTGACATTCAGGCCTCGATATTTCGAGTCCCCATTCTCTTAGCATTATTGTTTTCTGTGAGCCTGGTAGCTAGGGATTCCCATCTGTGAGAATATGACAGCCTGCTTGTCCTCAGGAAAAGGGATGTTACTTACCTGTAGCAAGTGTTCTCCGAGGACAGCAGGCCAAATATTTTCACATACCCTCCCACCTTCCGTTGGAGTTGTATTCTTTAGCTATTTTGCAAGACTGAGTGACCCACGCTCAAGCATTGGGCGGGAAGGCACCAGCGCATGTGTGGTGGGATGCTGCTAGAAAGTTCTCCAATAATCTCACTAGTCAGCGTCTGCACCAAGCTCCGACGGATGATGTGAGAAAATCTGTCCTGTCTTCTGAGAACATCTGGTACAGATGAGTAACTTTGCTTTCTAGTCATATCCTTATACTAGCCCAGGCATTTGTTCTCAAAAGCCTCATCAGCAAAGTGAGTTGAGATAGCATGAAACAGAAAATCACACAAGACCATTAGCCAGTCCCAGGCCAATGCAGGGCCTAGTTCTTGTCTGGAAGATGATCCAGTATGCCAGTGTAGAGATATCAAAGGATAGAGTGGGAATTATTACTTGGAGTGGAGGAGTAGCCTATTGGTTAGTTCAGTGGGCTCAGAACCTGGGGAACTGGGTTCAATTCCCACTGCAGCTCCTTGTGACTCTAGGAAAGTCACTTAATACTTCATTGCCCCAGGTACAAAATAAGTACCTGTATATAATATGTAACCCTCTTTGATTGATTGTAACCACAGAAGGGTGCTATATCAAGTCCCCCATCTCCCTAAAATAGTATTGTATGCTGATGAAGAGCTCTCAGTGCACAGCCACAATGAAAGCTGTGCATTGAGAGCTATTTCATGAGACTGTATCGTATATCCAGTACAGACTGTTACCTTGAAGTTTTTATTCATTATTCATCCAATGCATATGATCATAGTGTTTTTTGTGACCCCTAAGGCAGGTAGCTGCATCCGCTGAAACATGGACCCGTGTCTGGTCATTTTAAGGGGCTTTTCAAATAACATCTGAACATCTCATAGGCTGGAAGTCAGTTTGTCACCCTCAGCTCCCGTGTTGTTTCTCCAGGTTGGGAAAAGCAGAGGTTGACAATGGTGGGGCAGCTACAGAATATAATGAGCTTTGGAGAACTTAAGGAAAAATACCAGTTGGGAAATAGTAACTCAACCGTCAACTGAACTTCGGAGTCTCCACATGTGTAATGGTTGTGATCCTGCTTGTCCTTGGAGAAAGCAAAGTTGCACACCTGTAAAAAATAATTCCATGGACAGCAGGATTCAATTGAAACAAAAACCCACTCTCCCTTTCCAAGGTTGAAGCTAGCTTTGGAACCCAACTGGCATCCACTGTGACAGACAACTGTGCAGGAACTCCAGTGCATGCTCAGAACCTTTTCCAGATGTTTCTAAGCTGTGGAATAGAGGATCAACACAGTTCTCTCATGTGGTGATGTCATCCACGTGTGTGGCTATTAGATCCTGTGTTTCACAGAGAAAGTTCATTACAGGAGTGCAACTTCGTTTTCCATTCAGCAGTCAGATTTTCAGGGTATGTACAACAAATTTGCATGAGATATACATACACTGGGGGGCAGTGTGTTGTAAGTATATTATGTGTTTTTGTTAGGGATCTCCTGAAAAGGTCACCGGCTAGGTGTTTGTTCATGAACCAGTTTGAGCACCATCAATTTAGGACGTTATCAGCTTGGACTCGGAGGCAGAGATGATTTGTTTAACTTATGTTCCATTCTCAGATTGGTCCATTAAGTTCTTACCTTTTTTTCCTTTCTGTAACCCCTTCAACCTCCAGCTTGCACCATAACTATATACACTCGCCTGCAGAAAGCACTGCTGTTAAAAATACATTTTCCTAATATTTTATTTTAAATCTTATTTGGTTCTTTATATGCATACTGGATTCTGCCCTTCCCCCCACACATTTAAAGGCATGGATCTTAATTTAGAAATGTCTACATGGCTTGCGGCTACCCTCTGTCATGGCAGTCACAAGGCAAGATGTCTTGGAGAGAGGGGACAGGATGCAAGAATTTAGTGCATGTGTGTAAAATTTATTAGCTCCAGAATGTTTTGAGCTTGTTATATTTTTGCTGCAACAGGTACTAGAGGCACAGAGAAGACATCAGAAAGAGAAATCTGGAATTATTCCTACCTCACCAACGCCCTACACCTATAACAAGGTAAACTAGACAACCTTTGTTGGTTTTACACCTGCCAAAGTGCAGTGAACCACAGCTTGTGAGGAATGTAATACTAACCGTACATGAAAAAATATTCTGTTTTAGAAGCTGCCTAAAAGTTGTCAGAAAATTCATTAAGGAGGTATACAAGTTCTTATAAGAATTTTGTGTGATTTTTGTATGTGGACAACACTTGATCCTCCCTGCAATTGGGATAAAGGTATAAAAAGTTAAAATGCCAGTGACATAAAACAAAACAGTTGAAACTGGAGCATGTCTTCCACCTGAGACAGTATCATCATAGGACACAATGGAGCTCATTTTCAAGACCAAAAAAGTCAAAAGGTGGTAGATGGATGTTTTTCTCTCAAAAACTTCCTCGTTGCGATTTTCGACACTCCAGTTTAAGATGTTTTTCTCCACGCTGTCCAAATTTCAAGGGTGCATGTTGGGGGGTGTTTTGGACAGGATCTGTGCGGGACATGGGCAGCATCAAAAGTTAGATGTTTTTCTGCAACAGTGAAACAAAACGAAAACATCTAGGACCAAAATTAATATGTTTTTGGCTAGGCCTGTTTCAATCATGAATAAATAACCAAAAGTTGCCCCAAATGACCACCCCCCATAAGATGTTATAGTAACAGTACATACCAGGCTCTATGATGGCTTCAGATATGATGGTCATTCTTGTTAGAGCAACAAGAGGTCCCAGGAGTAGTCTAGTAGTTCGTGCAGTGGACTGTAAAGGGGACCCAGGCCCATATCCCAACTGGTGCATGTGTGGTGGAAAGTGTGAGCCCTCCAAAAACTGCTAAATACCTACTGTACCTGCTCAGTGTGCTGCTGCGGCTAGGAAAGCGAATAGAATGTTGGGTATTATTAGGAAAGGTATGGAAAACAGGTGTGAGGATGTTATAATGCCGTTGTATCGCTCCATGGTGCGACCGCACCTTGAGTATTGTGTTCAATTCTGGTCGCCGCATCTCAAGAAAGATATAGTAGAATTGGAAAAGGTGCAGCGGACGACTAAAATGATAGCAGGGATGGGACGACTTCCCTATGAAGAAAGACTAAGGAGGCTAGGGCTTTTCAGCTTGGAGAAGAGACGGCTGAGGGGAGACATGATAGAGGTATATAAAATAATGAGTGGAGTGGAACAGGTGGATGTGAAGCGTCTGTTCACACTTTCCAAAAATACTAGGACTAGGGGGCATGCGATGAAACTACAGTGTAGTAAATTTAAAACAAATCGGAGAAAATTTTTCTTCACCCAACGTGTAATTAAACTCTGGAATTCGTTGCCGGAAAATGTGGTGAAGGCGGTTAGCTTAGCAGAGTTTAAAAAGGGGTTGGACGGTTTCCTAAAGGACAAGTCCATAAACCACTACTAAACGGACTTGGAAAAATCCAAAATCCCAGGAATAACATGTATAGAATGTTTGTACGTTTGGGAAGCTTGCCAGGTGCCCTTGGCCTGGATTGGCCGCTGTCGTGGACAAGATGCTGGGCTCGATGGACCCTTGGTCTTTTCCCAGTATAGCATTACTTATGTACAGTGAGGTACAGAAAGTTATTTTTCTGCTGGAGGGCTCACCATACAATTTAAGAGTTATGGTGAGATGTGTATCTGGGCCTTTTATGTGAAGTCCACTGCAGTACCCCCTAGGGTGTCCCACTGCTCTGCTGGGTTGTCTGAGTCACAGTCTACTAAGAATGATGGCCCCCCCCCAGACCTCCCAATGGCCAGTTTTAGGGTGTTTTTCTCTTGGAAGTTTTTTTTTCTTTTTTCTAAAATGGTCACAAAAGAAAAACGCACTGAGCACAAAACATCTAGAAAAAGGCGATTTTTGAACCAAAAAAGACTTTTCAGGTACTTGGTTTTTGGAAGTTTTTAATAAAATGTCCAAAATCGGACTTAAACATTTTATCGAAAATGCCCCTCAATATCTCCTGCAGTTCACTGTGGCATTAAGCAGCTCTTTTTGTGTAGTAGGATGACATGCTAGGGATATTTGTGTTTCTGTTGTTGCAGATTAATTTATAATGCTCTGTATCTAGAGAGTTTGTTCATTCAAGATCAGATGCACTAAGGTGAAAACACATGAGGCCTTTGTTTATTAAGTAGTTGAGAGAAGGCTTTGATTGGTCACTTAGCCTGTAGAACTTGTGTCAGAATATTCTGAGCCCTATGGCTTTGCCAGAATGCTAAGGCAGTCTCATCGTCTTGGTAACATTTACTGTGTTGTAATGTCAGTAAGAAGTAGAACAGAGAAATTCCCACCCAGCACATGGTTCTGAAAAATTTGAAGTTTTGCAGGTTGTGCTAATTTTTTATTGGACAAAGATGATGTATGTGAACTTCTGAGATTACATTGGTCCTATCAGATGTCATCCGTGTGGTCTCTAAAGCTCATACCCAGTTTTATTCTATCGGCATTTAAATGATCAGTTCTATACAGGATCTGATTAAGAAATGAAAATGGGTGTTATCAAATGTTTAGAATTCCATATGTCACACCCTTTCCCAAAACACATGTTCACTGCATGCAGTAAAGGGGCACAGGGTTGCATATAAAAAGATCATGCAAATGAGGACTCAAAAGAAAAGACTGCACCAAAGGCTTTCTACATTCAAGGAGATTCTCTTTTACAGGTGAGTCATTTCTTTATTTTAATATCTAAGTTAAGTTGTAGAAGCTGCTCTGAGTAATATTAAACCTTTACTTCCTCTGTTTCTTACTAGATTGTTTGATTTAACCCTGGCAGAAGTCAGGCAGTCAGATAAGTGTTTTTATACAGTTTGCATAAATTAGGCTTGGGTCTTTCACAGTTGGTCCCTTCTAATCTGCAGCAGATATCTGGATGAATATTTGGGATGCTGTGAGACAGAAACCTTTAAGGAGTAAATACAGCACCTTTCTGAGCCTCCTTATTAGGCGTGGTTTCATAGACAGTGTGCAGCTGACTCATTGATGGAACTGCGTCTGGCATATCCCAGTAGCCACACCAGAGCTTAACTCTTAAATAGATGGGGAAAAGCATAGATGATCTGCTAAAGATTTTAATTGCTTTGTTTATCAGTTTATTTTTTTTGTCTTAAGTGGGGGAACACACCTGCTTTGTTTTTCTGTATATTCATCAGTTGTCATTAATTGTTACAAAAAAAAGTAAAAAAAAAAAAAAAAAAAACATCTACCCTGTTGTTTGCTTTATAGGTTCTTATTGTGCTGCGTATTTTTATTTTTGTTGTAAGCTAAATGTATAAATGATTTTTTTTGATTGTGCTGTGACCCATTTTCCACATTTAGCCTATGACTGACTATACAGCTTCCAATCACAAAATATTGTGATGGTCCTGGGGTGCTCTAGTTTGGTGTAGTGGTGGTTTAAAAGATTTTTGTGTGCAAATTTTATCCTTCTGCATGATTATATTAATGTGCATATTTTGCTTTTTCTTCATGCAAGAAATGTTTTCCAATTGAATCTGAAAATCTTGTTGAGGGTTCTGCTCACTGAATACCGTGCCACAGCTATTGTGGCCCCTTCTCTTCCCTTTCGAACATTTCTTCAAACTACAGGTAAAGCAAATCTTCTTACCTGTTAGTTAACAGGTGTTCTCTGAAGGTAGCATTATATTAGTCCTATTGAAACCCACCTATTTCTACTGTAAGTTGGCTTCTACCGATAGTAACTATGTATGGAACGGAGGAGGCCTGCGAAAAAATGCTAGTGTGAGCAGTTCACTGTGCCAGACAGCTCTTGAAGCTTTCCGAGCTGTGTTTATACTTTTCTGTCCCAGGCTCCTTCAGATGGCATCATCCACATGTGAGAACAAATATCATGTCCTTGGAGAACATCTGTTACAGATGAGCAACTTTTGCTTTTCCTGCAGTTCTGAGGGTAGAGTCAGCACATAAACATTTTCAAGTGTGTGCATGTATTTAGACACACACATTATGTGCATCAAATAGCCGGAGTAAATGTTCATGCATAGCCTCCCCGGGTAACTTTCCAAGCTAAAATACGTGCAAGTTTTCATTTGAAAAATCTGGCAGAATTGGCAGACAGTTATCCCGCATGGTGAATTTTGCATTTTCAAATGTATGCAAGATCATGCATAACTCACCAATTTTGAAATCATGTTTTTCTGCATGGAAACAATAACCATCAAAAAGCAAGTGCAAACATCTAAGTACTTTTTTCAGAGCTGTTTTCAAAAGGGAACATGCACGGGCACATTTCCCTTTGAGAATGGACAGAAAATCTGGAGGAAAAGTAGCCGTGGAACTTTGCATCAAAATGCAGTTATGGAAATTGTCATCAATGTGGCAGAAGTCCATTGAGTTAAAGATTCCTGATGTGGCAGATTAAGTAAATCTCTGTTAATGCATGCTGTTGCGTCTCCTGGTTTCAGTGAAGAGGTGGCTAGTTTTAGCTGCATTATATGTTAGGCAGATTTCAAATAACCCGTTTACCTATGTAGATAGCCACTGGCATAAGTAAATCACTTTTGAAAATTGCCTTCATTATGAATGAGTAATACAACTATAGCTGCCAAATTCCCAGCTCTAGAACTTGAGATCGGGTTTGACTTTTTGGTGACCCTCTCCTGCTGTGTTATTGGTTACTGTAGTGCTGAGTACTTCAGGAACACACAAACTGCAAGTGTCGGAATGCCATGAGATGAAAACTGAAAAAACCAGACAGTTTCCTTTCAGAAACCAAGCGACTGCAGCTTCACTACAACAGAGGTTAACATTCTGCCAGAAGTAACTTTTTCTTATAGGTTAATACAGTGGTTCCCAAACCTGGTCCTGGAGGCACCCCAGCCAGTCAGGTTTTCAGGTTATCCACAATGAATATTCATGAGAGAGATTTGCATGCAGTGGAGGCAGATCTCTCACATGAATCATTGTGGATATTTTGAAAACCTGACTGGCTGGGGTGCCTCCAGGATCATGTTTGAGTTAATAGATAATTGACCATGATGTTAAGTTTTACACATTTCTCTTTTTTAAAAGATGGTTCTCTGACCTGATTATACATTTAAAATATGGTGGTAGTGCAGGGAAAGCCTTTCAATTTCAAGAAAATGCTTAGAACAGACATATTTACAACTTGGAATTACAAGATACAATTTGGAAGTTTAGTTTTCTTACCAAAGCTGTATTTTTTTTTTTGTTTGTTTCCTGAAAATATTCTGTTACATAACAGTAAATGTGTACCAACAGTGGAAGGGGTCTCTCTTACTGTCAGAGGAAATAGAAACCTGTAGGCAATCGACCATCCAAAATATGAAGTAAAAAGCGTTTTGGAAATTTTGGAAGAACATTAACAGTTAAGAGGTGTATTACTGCAGGAGCCATTGCATAAAGTGAGCCTTGTGGTTAATAATGCTTGTTAATGGAGTTAACGGTTAGTACATTACTCTTACGGTTTTGTTTGAAAGGCTTGGAAAGCTCACCAGCCATCATCTCAAAGGCAGAGCATATAGAATTTTAAAGCTAAATGCTTGTGCTGGTACAACGAGATAAGTTGGTGTAAAGCTGCTGAGTTTGATTTTCGTAAGTCCAAGCATAATGATAATTGGTTCCTTTTCTCAGTATTGGGGGATGGGGAGGTGGAAAGGGGTTTGTATATTTTGAGCAGGTTCTAATTGTATAGTGAAAGAAGGATTTTAAAACCTGTAAGTTGATAGCTAAAACTGTATATTGGGGAGAATCTTGTATGCTCTTTCAGATGAATAAAGTCAGTTGACTTACAGCTTTTAATGATGATGTAATTTTGAAAATCAGAAATTTTAAATCTTTTGAGGGGGTCTGATCTCCTTGATTATACATCCAGTGTATTAAACAAGGAGGTAAAATGGTATAAAATTCAGCTAAAATTTATTTTAAATCCAATTTTTATAATGAGCCATGAAAATATTTGAACATAGTCACGCTAGAAGCGCATCATCTGCTATCCCCCTTTAAAGGTGCCAAAAGTGATGATTTCCTTGCTTTCAGAGCTGTGACTTGTGGTCCCTGGGTGTCATTATTTATGTGATGCTGTGTGGATACCCTCCTTTTTACTCCAAACACCACAGTCGGACAATTCCAAAGGACATGAGGAAAAAGATCATGACAGGAAGTTTTGAATTCCCAGAGGAGGAATGGAGCCAGATCTCAGAAATGGCAAAAGACATTGTGAGAAAGTGAGTCTGTTGGAGACCTGTTCTGTTACCTTGCACTGTGTATCTATTACTTACACTGAATAAGTTGGAAAGTCGGCTGGGGTGGTGGCTTTCGTCACAAAGGGTGCTAAGCCGTACTGAAGAGTACTGCAGTGACACATAACGTTTTGCGCGATGGATGACAACTTTGGACTGCAGCTGGGTTCCTCTTGGGACTCTCTTGCAGCCGTATTGGTCCTGGAGAGCTGACTCTCCGGTCATCGGTGATTCATATTCTGTTTCTGTTCATGTAGTCTGTCCTTGGGCAGCAGAGAGGATCTTTTCTGTACCATTGTCGCGGTTACCTGACATTATTGAGCACACTCATACCCTGTTCTCTTGGCTCAGGAAAGAACCCCAGGAGGAAGTGTACAGCCGTTCAGTGAAATGTGCACATAAGCATCTCTCACATGTCACAAAGGGTTTTGTTTTTTTTTTTTGGGGGGGGGGGGGGGGGGGGGTACAGGGGTTTTAGTCCAGCAGTTTCTTCCTTTTGGGCTTCCAGCTGAATCTATACTGGCCTCTAAGTTAGACACAAGGAAAATTCATTCAGAAATACTAATTTTTCTTTCCCCTTCATCCTCTAAGCATTGCACAATAGGTCCAACCAGGGCCTAGAAACTTTTCTGGAGCTCTCCCTTAGCATACACCTTGATTTAGGCCACTACATGTTTCCGTTGTGTGATGACTAGTGCTCCTGCTGCCCCTGGGAAGCTGTGAATATTGTCTCCACAGCATCTCCAGCCATCAGGTCTGCATGGCAGTGCACGATACTGTCAGTGGCCTAGCTCCACTGTCACATAATTAGGCTGAACGTTTTAAAGTTTGTCACGGAGGTACTTTGAGTTACAGAGAAGAAAATATTGCTAGTGTACACAAACCAGCAAGTATTTTTCTGTTCTCCATTATCTAACACCTCTTTTGAAATTCTATCTGATCCGTATTTGAAAACTAAAGAAGCAATCATTTAGTGTTGATACAACAGCAAATGTAACTCATTACTGATAACGTAAACTTTCCAGAAAGCGTAGCTTGCATAGTAACTACACATGATGCAGCAAACATGAGTGAAGCTTGATAGTCCCACAACTCTCTGTTGCCATTCTATGAAAAGTGAGCAGAAGTTATGTCCAGTGGATAAGAGCTTGGCCAGAAAGCTGAGAGAATCTCACTGGTGCCATGAGTGTAGGGAGCTGGGTTTTGAGGGCATGTAGGCACCCCTTATTAAGTAAATCTGTGTACTCTGAAATAACCCCCACTGCTAGCCTGAATCCAGTTGGTCAGAAAAGTAGGAAATCAAAGTATTGGGCATTTCTAGTTTGCATATAAAATATGTGTTCACTTAAAAAAAAAAATCCCTCTTGATAAATTTTTAAGAAGGATACAGTGGTAGGTACCAGGGCCACTGATGCTTAAATATAACACTCTAGTTAACTTTCCTGTTCTGTTTGAACTTCTGTACATTCATAATATCTGGCCAGTACTTCACAGCTGCATGTTGGTCTTCAAAGTTTTTAGTATGGCTTTTTCACACATCAAAGCAGATCCAACCAGCAGGAAGATAGATAAAAAGTTCATAGTCTTTATTAGTTAAAAGAAACACCCGACTGGCCACGTTTTGAGATTTTCACCAGGGCAGTGATTGTAACCACGAGACAAATATGAAAAACAAAATTACAAATAAGGTTAAAATAATAAACATTAAAATGCACCAAAACCAGACATAAATACATTTCTAAACACTAAGGTCTCCTTTTATTAAATTGCAGTAAGCACTAGGGCATGCTTACAATGGGACATGCTTGAGGCATCCTGAAACCAAGTGCAGAGAGTGGGTGTTTTCTGCATTAATCAGTTAGTGCATTTACATTGCAGCATGCTAACTGATTAGCTCCGGATTAGCGCATGAGCCCTTACTGTCTACAAAATAGGTTGCAGTAAGGACTTGCACACTAATTTTTGGTAATGGACAGTGCTATTGGCAACATTAGCGCGTGGCCATTAATTCAGTAAATGGAAAGTCGGCCATTTTCTAGCAGTGGTAAAAATCTACACGGTAAAGACCTGCATAAGGGCGTGATAAGGTCACTTACTACTGCAGCTTTGTAAAAGGGCCCCTAAATGTGATGCAATTGTTAAATAACTTAGATCATAAAATTAATGTGAATAACTGATAAACAATATAACACATGCATTATTACATAAAAATATAGATATGACATCACATGTAAAAAGGGTTGGATCTGCTTGCTTGTGTTATGTAACTTTCACAGATCAACATTTTTGAACAGCATAGAATCCGTGGGAATTGAGGTTAAATATTTAATCTTAAAATGTTTTCATTTGGGTCACTAATGTGGCTTTACTGAACACTAAATATTACGTTACATTTATCTGCCATCTTTAGCTACATAGTCAATATAAGGTGTTGGAAGCTGGTGTTACTGTTTAAAAATTTAGGAATCTTAGTCATTTGAGATTGCTAGTTTTTGTATTTGATAAACCGAATTGGTGAATGACATGTACTTTATTTTCCACCTCCTTTACTTTCTCCACATCTCAAACTCAGTGGCAGCATTTACTGGAAGTTGATTATTGCTGAGCATGCCTGCGATTGTGGCTTCAGGGTACTGGAGCAGGCTTTTATATCTGTCTCTGCATTTTCTGTTTTTGCTCTTCACCTGCCAATTTAATTGTTTGAAATGCTGCTTCTCTTGTTAGGAGCTTGATTTATTTTTTGACTAAGCAGGAGCACTGATTTTTGTTTTATGTTTTTTTTTTTTTTAATGTTTAAACTGTTTTTATTGATGATCAAACATTTGAAACAGCTTTATGAAAGGCAAACATTCTGTAATCATAATGACACATCACATGCATTTATGTACATCTTAACTGCATCATCAATTTTTACAACAATTTCTCCCCTTCTACCCCCCCCCCCCCCCAATATAACCTCTATACCGTGAGCTTCTTATGTCATGGTCTCTGTTCCTTCCAAAATTCTGGCACCAAACTTTACTGACTTGTACAAGGAGTATATGTCTACCGGGTTCCCCTTACGTTAGGGTTTGCTAAAGTTGTTTAGTACAGCACTTCTTGCTTTATGAGAAATATTTTGCAGATAAGGGTTCCATATATTAATAAAATTCTTTCGTCTCTTTGGGTTACCCTGGGCCGCCCTGGCCTCCCAGAGCATTAACTCATGGAGCCTATTCCTCCAGAGCCAAACGGATGGTGGTTCCTCCTGCATCCAATGCCTGAGTATGCATTTTTTTCCCCACTGCATATGCCTTACAGAAAAGTAACTCCAAAGTTTTATCTGAGACCCCATATGCATTGCTTTTGTTCAAAAGTACTCCTCTCCAGGAGGGGAGCAGCCCTTGCCCTGATAATGTTTCAAGGTATTTCTGTACTGCTTTCCAAAATAATTTTATTCTGTCACATCTCCAAAATGCATGTAGAAAGGTATTCCTCTCTCTGTGACATTTAGGGCACTGGGTTATGTTTTTTTTTGTTGTTGTTTTTTTTTTAATGAAGCAAGATTAGAGAATATGAACATTTTTTGACTGGATAGCGATGTGCAGGATAGTGTGTCAGAACATCCTTAGAGATTTCAGTTCCTGCTCTGTTGTACTGTTTTCTCCATCCCCCTAGGTTAGACAAGTTGGAATTGTGTTTTCCTGTGGATGTGATCACAAATTTGTTGCATATTGTATGACTTGCTATATGTCATGTTTTTTTTTTTATTTTCATATTTGATTTTAATGTGCTTGTCTTCTGTATATTTAGAGACACCTGGGAAAATCTGGAAACTGAACTTGACATTGTTGCAGTGCTCAGTTTTATTTTCAAATTGGGACAAGATGACCTGCACAGAGAGAGGGGTCTCCCAAGATTTCTGTTCATTCACCATAAACCAGTGTCCTTGAATTCATTTCTTCTATAAAATCGATTGAGTGATAACAAGAAAAATTGATAAAATGCTCTTTTAAAGATCCTTTTAATGCAGCGCAAATGTCTGTTCTCTCTGGCCCTCGTCTGAGACTCGATCTCAAGGTTATTTATGCCAATAGCCAATTCTTTGGTCACTGAGTTGTAGAAAAATACGACTTGTTACAAAAACACTAGTTGAAGTAGCTGTTTTGGTTAAAGTGAACCATTTTCCTTGGTGCCATAAGCCATACCAGGACACAGAATATCTAATTGTTTGTTTTCAGGCTATGACATTAGGCTTACAAGCTGAATAGATCTTCTTTCCCAGATTGCCCTAATGAAAATAAAGAAGGTATAGTTGTTTTCTGTGCCAATTTGGTCAGGTTTATACCTTTATGGTTAACAGCAAAATTCTATTTCTCAGCAATTTGAGCTTCTTTCAATCATTTTTAAGCAGTATCCTTGCATTTCAGGTGAGCTTAATCCTAGGAAAATATTTCAGGTGATTTCTTGGTGGTTCAATAAAATTCAAATGTAATCAGAGCCTTCTAGGTGTTGCCATAGCCAGGACATTTGGTTGTCCACTTTATGGTATAAATGAGTATATGTAGTGTGTCTGCCAGATGCTGTAGACCTTTGACAGTGAGTATATTGCACCAGGATCCTTGGGAATGAATATATTTTTTCCACTTATAGACCAGAAATATAAGGTGGCACTTATGTGAGCTCAGGACTTGTTTTAGTATCAGGCTTGAGGGATGGATTAAACTTTTATGCCATGCTCTCAGAAAAAAAGAGACTAAATTAACTAGTATGGTGTTCACTGAAATGAAGGGAGTGGGTCAGTGATTGGGAAACAGTGGTAGTGAAGCAAAATAATAGACACTGCACAGGTAGTATGGTCCATGTTGTATGAAGATTGGGTAGACTGAATAGGCCGTATGGTCTTGGTCTGCCATCATTTTGCTGTTTCTATAATTGCCTCATTTCACGTTGGCTTTGTTTCTTCCACAGGCTGCTAAAAGTAAAGCCCGAGGAACGTTTGACTATTGAAGGTGTTCTAGACCATCCCTGGCTGAATTCCACTGAGGCTCTTGATAATATCTTGCCTTCGGCCCAAATGATGATGGACAAGGTGGTTGTTTTGTTATGCAAAACTGAAAGGTCATCTGCAAACATTAGGGATCAGGAAAATGGTTAAATGTAATTATTATGGACCAGTATGCTCCAAATTTTAAAGAAATTTTTTTTTTATAGTTTGTAAATGGGGGAGCAATAAAGAGATGATGTTGTCTTAAGTAACCGTATTTAAAATTCAGGTTACTATACTATATGGACTTTTAATTCTTTATTTCTTTCTTTGCACAAACGTGTTACTGCATAGGTGTGACTTTATGCCACCCCCATGGAAGATGGATTTAGACAGATATGCAGTGAGATATAAGGGGAAAAAGGATAAGATCCAAAAGTGGGGGGGGGGGGGGGGGGGGGGGGGAGAGAGGAACTATTCCCCATCCTTAACATTTTATAAGACATGTTTATTTCTGCAATTAGTGTTCACCCACCTGCCTGCCATGCCCCACCATCACTTGAAATGGTTTTATACTGAAGTGGTGTTGTACCCCCCCCCCCCCCCCCCCCCCCCCCCAAGAAAAAGAAAAGCTTTCCAGTCTATTAATTCAGTTTGCCCTAGCAGTTGAGAATCACTGCTATGAAACTGCTTTGTGTGTTTATTTCCTAGGTGATGCTTTTGATTTGACTTCTTATGCACAAAGGACTTCATTAAAAGTTTTGCTTTAGGTTTTTTTTCTCTCTCTTCTTCCTTGCAGGCTGTGGTTGCTGGGATACAGCAGGCTCATGCAGAGCAATTGGCAAACATGAGGATACAGGACTTGAAAGTGAATCTCAAACCCCTAAACACTGTCAACAATCCTATTCTGCGCAAGAGAAAATTGTTAGGGTAACACTTACACAGAAAATCGGTTTTGAATGTTATTTGTAGATGTGCTACCCCAAGTGATGACTACACCTTCGGGTTGAATGAAGGGAAAATGGTCTTATGTGAGCAAAGTCCAGTGCTACATTTTAAAAAGACATGAGGGGAGGCAGTTTTCAAAGACATTTGCACAGCTAAAACACCGTATTATCCATGGTAGTGGGTTCTGTGAATATTAACACCCCGTGTGCAAGTAAAGGCATGTGCATTGATCCACAACCTGGAGACTTTTACCCGCGTTCAGCAGAAGCAGAGTAACCATTAGGTTGGGGATAATAACATGGGCTTTTTTACCCCCTTTATTTATTATATTTCAAAATAACATCACAAGTATACACTTGTTACAGCAATACAGAAATAGAAAGCCCAAGAAAAAAAAAAAACAGGTAACAATATAATATAATGAATATAGTCAATCTAAATTCTTCCTTAGGTTCCCACTTTAGGGAAAGAGGCAAAAAGAAATATAGAGAGAAAATAAAAGAATAATGTTAATGAAAAGGCCTTACCAGACCACCTTGCTTTAATTCACAGAGAGATGTATTTTCAATGCACTTAGACTTATAAAGTTACATAATAGCCTATGTAATTTTGAAAATGAGTCCCATTGCCAATTAACTAGATGGACCTATGCTGGATATCTTAAGGTCTAAGAATGATGTATGAACTTTTTATTTTACAAAAATATGAAAAGTACCCACAGAAGATAAAGGGTCATAATGCTTTTCTGGAGGCAGATGTCCAAGTGGAGGCACGCACATTTTGAAAATTGGTGCAAGATCTTTGCTGTCTAAATCTTAGTACTATTTTAACAAATTCAAATATATATTGCAGTGATTTGTAGTACTAGGTTAAGAAGAGCCCTAGCCTCTTTAGCCTTTCCTCATAGGAAAGTCGCCCCATACCCTTTATCATTTTCGCCGCCCTTCTCTGTACCTTTTCTAATTGCACTATATCTTTTTTGAGGTGCAATGACCAGAATTGCACACAATATTCGAGGTGCGGTCGCTCCATGGAGTGATAAAAGGCATTATAATGTCCTCATTTTTGTTTTCCATTTCTTTCCTAATAATACCTTACATTCTATTTGCTTTCTTAGCAGCTGCCACACACTGAGCAGAGGGTTTCAACATATCATCAACGATGACACCTAGATCCTTTTCCTTGTCAGTGACTCCTTATGTGGAATCTTGCATTATGTAGCTATAGATCGGGTTCCTCTTTCCCACATGCATCTCTTTGCACTTAGACATTAAATGCCATCTGCCATTTGGATGCCCAGAGAAATACAAAAAGGTCTTTGCATACTTTCTTAAACCTCCACTACCCTAACTGTAAGGGACTTAAATACAAGTCATTATATGCATCCAGCTTCTCTTACATCTGCGCGCAACGTTGGAATGCACTACCGAATCCCTTAAAAACAACACACGATCTGACAGTCTTCCGGAGATCACTGAAAACTGAATTATTTAACAAGGCTTACAATAAGAATACTTCATAAAAGACTCACTATTTGCATTTATATTAGAACTAATCAACATTGAACTCCTAATTAGGTTACTTTAATCATACTGTCATTATTTAACGCTATACTTTACCCTACATTTTGCATATCTGATATGTATTAATTCTTTACTTCTAATTTTCTTTATCTAATGTACCTTAATTGTAACAATACTCTGTTCTTCTCATACCGTTAATGATTGTCATTGCGGCATAATGTAAGCCACATTGAGCCTGCAGAGAGGTGGGGAAAATGTGGGATACAAATGCAGCAAAAAATAAATAAGGTCTTCTTGTAATTTTTCACAATCCTCTTGCTATTTAACAACTTTGAATAACTTTGTGTCATCAGCAAATTTAATTACCTCACTAGTTACTCCCATTTCTAGATAATTTATAAATATGCTAAAAAGCAGCAGTCCCAGCACAGACCCCTGGGGAATCCCACTATCTACCCTTCTCCATTGAGAATACTGACCATTTAACCCTACTCTTTCTATCTTTTAAACGGTTTTTAATCCACAATAGTGCACTACCTCCTGTCCCGTGACCTACTCTGTCACGTATGTGAATGTTTCCTTGTTTGTGCTCACCTCGCCCTCTGGTGGCCAGAACCGGTAGCTGCTATGGACTGTCCCCCATTCCAGACTTCAGCTTTGTCCGGTCCGGATCTTCCGGGCTGCCAGACTTGCTTCTCTTGTTTGTGCCTGAACAGCACCTGTAACTGCCTTGTGATTCCTGCAGCTGAGTTTCAGCAGCTGATGGGCTTTATTAATCACCTGGAAACTTCTGTGTTTGCCTTTGCATTGTCTAAGGTCCCTGGTTTGTTGGTGCTTTGTTGCATTCAATACAGTAGGTAATATGTAGTTTGTGACCTGTTGCTAGTATGAACCAATTGGATAATGTCATTTATGGCATTTGTGACACTGTGGCTGCTTCTAGAACAATTTCACATATATAGAAATGTAATAAACTAATTTCTAGAGTTAAAATAGCTTGGAGCTGAGATTGGTAGATTTTCTGAATCCAGTTTGGATATTATTTACCAAAATTTATATAAACTTTTTTTTATTTTAATGATAGCACAAAACCCAAGGACAACGTTTATATTCACGACCCTGAGAACGGGACAGATGATGCAAATGTTGGGCTGGAAAAACTTCGAGATGTAATCGCACAGTGTATTCTACCACAGGCTGGTAAAGGTCACAACTTTTACTTAAACTAAGTTTGTGTGTGTCTGTCCATTCATGTATAGCATTATGAAAAAGCATGAATTATGACGTTGGTTCAAGTTATTCTCAGACTTTATCAGGGGTGCAAGATCTCTAAGACAGTGAATGTGCATTTAGATTTTAATTATAGTTTTCTGTAACACTTCTTGCATTTTTTCCATTTGTGTACCTGTCACTAAATTCCTGCACCATAGAATGAGTTCTTGAATTGTTTTAGGGGGGGACAGTTGTTTGTAGGGTGGTTGTTTGTTTTTTTTTTTGTAATGCAGCAATTACCTCCTGGATTTTTATACTTCTAGCTCAGTTATATTGAGATTGAGCACCATAAGCCTTCATTTGCAATTAACTAGGAATTTCCCCCTATTTTATTCCCTTCCCTCCCCTCTTCCTGGACTGATTATTGTAGTGGCAGTCCTGTGCCAGTAGCCATGCATTTGGAAAAGCATTTAAGTAAGGGCTCTGAACCTGGCCACTATCCCTCTTAATTCTGTAAAAGTTGCCAAAATAGGAAGGGCAGCAGGAGAGAACAAACTCGGCATCCTCTCTCCAGCATGGCATCACATGATCTCACTCGAGTTGATTTAAATGCCAAGTGAAGAACATGCCCCGGTTCATACAGCAAGATCTCTTAGATACTTCGGGTCTTCACCAACTACAGATTGGAAAGCTTAACACCAAGATCTTAAACTTAATCAGTGCTGTCCCTTCAGGTACAGAGTAATGCACTCCAAATATTAGCAGCCATGCAGCTGCCTTTTGAGCTAGTTAAGCACCTGAATGGAAGACTTTGGTAACCCCAGGTAGACTATATTGCAAGTAACCCAATGTTGACAAAAACCAGAGTTCAGAGAACATGAAATTTTACCAGAGATAGTTATCTGTTTTGAGCAGTTTAGAAAAGTGAATAAATGAGATTTAATACATTATTTTTATAATTGATTATATACTGTGTACAGTAACTGACCGTTTTACCTTTTATACTTGTAGCAAACCTTGTAATAAAACGATATTGTAACATCTTCAAAATATTCTTATCCGTTAGACAGCTCCCAGCCTCTCTTCTCCCTTCAATATAATGTACAGTTTAAGGTTATTCAGCTAATTTGAACTTCCATTTCATTCTTTATCCCCCCTCCCCTGCCCCTCCACTATCATCCATTGCTCTGTACTTTAATATTTTAATATCTTTAACAATGGTTTTTACACAATATGCTTTAGTTATTTCTGTACCAGTAAACCCTAAATCTGGGTGGCCACAAACAAGTGGTGTTTTTAGGATATCCACATTAAAGATACATAGGAGAGATTTGCGCATACAGCCTCCTATGTATGCAAATATCATCTTTGCATTCTTTGTAGATACCCTAAAAGCCAGCTGTCTCAGTGGCTTTGCACAAACGAAAGAGGAGGGATAGAATCTTCACAAAATAAGTCCAAAAGATGCAGGGCGTTAGGCGGAAATACGGCCCATGTCGGGTCCTTTGTCATTTCAATAAAATACCATTTTAAATGCTTGGATTGCACGCTTCTCGATTTGGACATTGTGTTTGTTTTCTTTAGGAAAGGTTGCTAGTCATTCACTGTTCTAGTTATATATTACTGCATCAGTCACATGTGGTCTCTCAATCTCATGTACTATTTATTGTTCACTTATATCCCACATTTTCCCACTCATGCAGGCACAATGTGGCTTACAAACATTAAATAAAATACAGAATAGGAAAACTTAGAAGAGTATACAAGGAGTATGCAGGGGGAGAAGCATCTAACAGGGTGAACTAGCAGGGTAGGAGCCAGGGAGGGTGCATCAAGCAGCGGTATAAAGTGAGGAGTAGGTCTTGGCAAAGAAGTAGGTCTTCAACAACTTCTTGAAGAGGGCGTGGTCCGCTTGAGTTTTAAGGTGTTGCGGGAGAGCATTCCAGTGCTTAGGACTCCAATAGCGGCAAGACGAGGCGAAGATCCTCTTGTACTTGACACCCTTACAGTTTGGAAAGTGAGGGTGGAGGAAGGAACGAGCAGCAGGGTTGGCATTCCTGGGCGGGAGGTCGATCAAGGGGTGCATATACTCCGGGGCAAACCCATAGATAAGTTTATGGGTCAAGGAGCAGAGTTTAAAGGCAATACGCTTCTGAACAGGCAGCCAGTGTAATTTGAACCGTAAGGGTTCGGCATGTGCAAAGCGTCGCTCTCAGGATGAGTCTCGCAGCAGTTTTCTGAACTGTTTGGAACTACAGCATCTTTGGTTTTCTGTTTCTGTTTTCTGTAGGACCAAAGTCCTTAGGACGGTTACAATGATTTGCACATGCAGTAAATGGAGTTTTAAGATTCAGATGACATTTTTGCTTATTATGGAGCATCTGAATGTGGATGCAAAGAAGGCGCTATGTTGGCAGACGCTTCAATCAATTTGAGAACTGTACTAGTAACATAACATAGTAAATGACGGCAGATAAGAGCCTGTAGTTTGCTGTTAAATAAACAGTTTTTGTCCTTAGGTTACAAGCTTATGATTTACTTTATTGTCTTAACATTTTTTGGAGGGGAGGGGTGGGGTGGGGGTGGATAGGGGAGATTAGTTGGGAGGGTTTTTTCTTCTTGTAAAATGTTAGTAATTATGACTGTTGGATGTAAGGAACCCCATCCACACTTTAAAAATGTATAACCCGCTTAAACCTAAGCAGCTCACATCTGCTTAATAAAAACAGATTTTTAAAAATGTAGTTTTAGGGCTCAGACTTAAAAATGTGTTTATCAACTTAAACGTTTGCTGCCAATCTGAAATTTTTTTTTTAACTTGCAAAAATGTGCGAGGGAGAATTTAAAGAGTTCAGAAGCTAAATACTCTAAAACCAAGATACGTGTTCTCCCAGAAAATTTTCAGTGGTCTAGTATTGAGAAGTGGTATCCTCAGTCAGTGTTCTAGCTATGTAAATTTTACCAGGCTTTACAGTGAATTTCTTTCCACGGTGATGAAAGAATTTTACAATGTGTACTTCTGATGTGGCATTTCAACAGGTGAGAATGAAGATGAGAAGCTGAATGAAGTAATGCTGGAAGCTTGGAAATACAATAAGGACTGTAAATTATTACGAGACACTTTGCAGAGCTTCAGCTGGAATGGTAAGAACCTTGAGTCAGAAAGTACAGGAAGGGAGGCTGTTGTTCTCCCCCCCCCCCCCGCCCCGCCATTGTGTCTTGGAAAACTGTGTTAGATCTTGTATGTGTAGCTTTATGTGGAAGATGACTGAACAATTTGGTGAAGCCTAAAATGGAGATGGAATCGATCCCCATATCCTTTTCCTATACTGATCACTTGGAACTAAACGGCATAAGTGGGCATATTAACTTTGGTAAGGATCTGTCAGACTCCAGGGGCTGTGAGTAGTTGATCACCATAGTAACTGTGCTCCCTTGTTCTTTTCTTAGAACCCATACAACCTACAATTTTGGCTATGGCCAAAGATCCATCTTGCCTAGCATCCTATGCCCACCAGAGACGAGCAGCAAGTGCTTAAAGAAAGTGTCTTAAAAAAAACATGCTTGTACAGTTTCTGATGGCCCTGGAGTAAGGCTGCATTTAGGTCAGAGATGAAACCCCTAGTCCAAAAGAGATTTTGAACTGTGGAAGGAAAGCTGTACCTCTCCACTCCATCAATATTTTCACCTTTCCCTCCAAATACTTGTGGCTCTCTTTTCCCTCCTGAAAACAAACTGTGACTGAAGGATGCAAACCTAAGAGCATGGTGTGGTTAGAACATTAATATGCAATTAGCTGTCACACAGTGAAAATTTCCCAGTCCTTCCATCACATCGGGCCTCTGTGCATGCCACATGCCCACTGAAGTTGTACAGGTGTTTATGTCAGCAGGGGCATGCATGCATACACACCAGTCGTCCCCACAAATGAACTTAGTCTGCCATATTCCTTTAAGCACATATTTTCTCATATTATTGACCTGAAGCCATTCTTTTTAACATTTTAGGGAGAGGTTTCACGGACAAGGTGGATCGACTGAAACTAGCAGAAATAGTGAAGCAGGTTATCGAAGAACAGACTAACTGTCAGGATTCGCAATAGCTGGAACCTCGAACCCTTTTATTTGTCATCTTTTTTTACTGGTTGAGCGTCCATTCTTAAATAACTGTACAGAGTCATTTTTATGTAAATTAATAATTCATTGGATTTCCTCGCTGCTTGAAAAATACTGTACAGAGATGTAGATAAAAGAAATCATTGGTACTGTTATATAAACTCAGTTCACAGAAGTATGTTTATCACTAGCGTGCTGTCGGTTAATGGGTCTCAGGTGGGACAACAGATGCTGGTAAGACATTATATATTTCTTAATAAGGTGATGAAAACCCAGAAGTCTCTCTTGTTTAGTCTGTATGTAAAAAAAAATGGCTGCTGTGTCCTCTCAGTGCTCAACAGATACTTAAAACTGTCCTGTGGAATGTAAATTTGTATCTGCATTGGGACCTGTGACTTCAGGGATTATAGCGACAGTACTGCAGTCTTTTGAGCTCCTGTTCTGTCAGCTCCCAGAAGCTGCGATCATAATTTGTTTGGAAATGTTGCAAAAGACTGAATTTTTGTTGGAAATTGTAGTTTATTTTAGGCAAATCGCTCGTGTTCCCTTGTGTTTCTCTCTCGTGTGCTGCTGTGGGGTAGGGCTAGTGGTGTGCCTTAAAGCCATACTAATAATTTGACTTATGTACCATCCTTCACCCAGGTCACTGTACTTAATAATTGTAGCATGCACTGTGGGTGGAACAGAATAGCAGCCCATGAACAGAAAAGAGAGGAAACAGAGCTATTTATCAGTAAGAAATTTCAAGCCGGTATTGACAAGCAGGGCAGTGGCGTTCTGTACTTGAAGTCGCACAGAGTAGGTGGGCAGGGCCTGGCTAGAAAGCAGCGATTCCTACTGCTCTGCTTCTGGCATACTTGTCCTGTAGATCACTTAGAAATTCTTCAGTAACAAAATCTTTTCTTGGAGTATAGCTGGTGCTGTAAAGCAGAGCCTCCTTTTTTGACAAAGCCCCAACATAATTCCTCAGCAATAACTTAACTCTGCATTCAAATTAAAAATATCTTGTATTTGTTTGATTTTTTTTTTTGTTCATTCAAATTGACTGACAGAGAACTATTATATTAATGTCATTGATCTACATCATATTATTTCAGCACAAGCCTTAGAAAAATTCTGTTTACTTTCTTTGAATAGCGCGTGTCGTCTTCGACAAAGAAAGCCACTGCTAACAGAAATGAGCTTATACTGGGGTAGGATGCAGTGCAGCAGTAGTGACCTTGCTGTTACAATGAGACCGTCCCAAGTTGACGGTGTAGTGAAATGGAACATATAACACGCTGAATGGATAATAGCCAGAGCTAAGCATAGTAGTGATGGTTCTGTTATGTTAAGACTTCGCCTTACTGCAGGTGGGATGGAAAGCAGTTCTGTCAAGTGAGATGGAATTGTTTTGCTCCAGATTTTGAAATTATTGCAAGCTGGTTCATTCTGTGCCTCGATCTGTCCCTGTTGCCTTTTCAGAATTAGTTACAGGGGGTTTCTGGTTCCTGCAAAAGATACAAGCTTAAGGACACAGGTGTTAAGTCCTGAGTCTGTCATGCCCTAGTTCATTTCTGTTTTAGTTTATAGTTCAAGATGAGTCAGGAAGCTTGTGCTGGATCTTAAGCCCTTTGAGCTTTTTTGGCTTTTTCTGACCATTTCTATCAGCAGAAAGTGAAGATTAGGCATTAAACTAATTCTCTCCTTAGCTCTAGTGACTTTTGTGAGAAGTTTCTTGCATGGAAGCTGCCTTACTTTTTTGATCTAGAATGGCATGCCTGCATGTTCTCTCACGGCTCCTACAGGGAAAACCACTACAGAAAGGGAGGGAACTCCTACAGAATGAAACCTGCTTGCATCATTGTGCAGATTGTAAGGTCTAGATGTGGCGTGAAAGGCTTAAGAATCATCAGGCATGAAAGCTGAACATCAGGAAGCTGAGTAGCAGAAGATTTCTAATGCACTCGGCGGTACCGTAAAAGTAGCGCCGGAACAGCGCAGAATAACTCCCTAATGCTCAATATTAATGAGATGCAAATATAGGCGCATACATAGCATTGAGCATTAGGCAGTTCAGCGGTAGGATTGTGGTTGGTGCATGCGCAGAGGAGTCCCGTGGTGAGCTTGTGTCCTGCATTCATGGACCTGGCAAAATCCAAATGTGAAGCACATATCATCTGTTTTCTGTAGCTTAAATCTGGCCCCGATGATCAAAAGTAAATTCGAGCACTAGAGGCCACTAGCGCCTGCATTTACCAGCGCAGAATTATCAGAGGGGTGTGATGCGGCAAACGAGTGTGCCAGGGAATACTGCAGAACTCATTGAAATGATATTTAAATGAGCTCTCTGTATTTCGCCCATATGATCAGAGCATTGAACTCTGCGTACAGGTGGAATACTGCCTTAACTGTACACCAGCTCGGAGCTGGTGTTAAGCGTAAGGCTCCTCTCTTCCTCCCCCCAATACAAGGCAGGCACCCCAGGCTGCTACCATGTGTTCTGGGGGTTCAGTGGCCCCCGGACACCAAGATGGGAGGCTGGGGGTTTGGTGGACCTCCAGCCCCCCCATACAAAAAAAATACTTGGTGGTCCAGAGGGACCCTAGCTCTAGCCCCCTTCCAGCCAACCCAAGCCCCAACCCTCCCTCTTATTTGGTAGGGAAGCCCTGCCCAGTGCATCCTATGATGCATCGGGCAGATTAGAGTGCCGCCATTTTGAAGGCGGCGCTCACAGGAGGAGGGAGTGCTACTCCTTCCTCCTGCCTTAAGGTACATGGGGGTTGGGGTTTGGTTTTGCTGGGGGAGGGGACGGACCTACAGCTAGGGTCCTGCTGCATCACCAGCCTCCTATGTCAGAGTTGGTAGGGGGGGTCTGCAGATCCACTGGAACTCTAACCCTCGTGTCAGGTTGTGTTTGACAGATCCAGGTTGTTTTTTTTTAATGGCCCAGACCTGTCAAACAACTTCTGCAGGAGAAGGCACAATCCTCCCGCAGAAGTGCCCTGATGATCAAAACTAATAGCGCATAAATTTGCATGCTATTCGTTTTGATCATTGCAGTGTTTCCCCATGCTTTTCCAGCTCTAATTTTACAGTGCTGTTCAGAACAGCGCAGGGAAACGGATCATCATGGCCTATAAGCATTTAACATTTTTTTATTTTTTTTTTTAGCTTAGATGTTTAAATGCAAGAGACAAATGCCAATTTGTGCTTTCACTTTTGGGTCTGCTGTGACTTGTGCATATTTGTTTCTCATGACCAGCAATTAAGTCTTTCACAGGCTTCCTTCCGCTTTCAAAAGCAATCAAAACTAGCAGATTTTGAAGTAAGAAATCATGCAAAATCCTCTCTTCCAACACCCTAATTCCTGCTCTGACCTGGCGTTATTTTTTGCAGAGGTAAGGTAGTTTTGCTTTGGGTGCTCTGTTCTGAGCATTGTGGAGGAATACAAAATGACCTCATTTTGATATCATTAGTATGCTACTTGTACTGTTTGTTTGTTTGCTCGCTCGTTTGTTCCCGCTTTCTGGGCCTCTAAACATTCTGCGCAGGTAAATTCAGGCTTTAGTCCGGCACTAATGGCCTCTACGCCCACGTTTACTTTTGAGCATCAGGGCCTCATTGCTTTTTTCAGATCTTTGGTTCTGGCTGAAGTGAGCTGGGCCTATGGTATTTGTAATACAGTTGTCCTGTTTTCCTGAAAATTAATCGGGATACAAATGAATTTGTGGTAGAGAAACTCTGCCAGAACAGGGTTTAACTGCTTCAACCATCTTGGCTCAGTTCATTCAATTGACAAAAAATGGTTTTAACTGGAATTTCTAGAATGAGTGGTTCTCTTTCTTGCAGTGAAGACTGTTTTCTGACAACACTAACTTGGGGGGGGGGTCATAGGAAGGGCTTGTTTGAAGATGGCCTTCATACTTGATTATGTTTTGACTTGAGGTTTTAGGACATTTCAAGGGAAACTTTCCAGGCTTATACAGGGATTGTGAACCCCCAGCTGTTCTTAATGTTCTTGGAGTTTGTATGCCTGGATGATTGTACTGTATTGAAAAAATTACTTTGAAAAAGACTTACCACCATTTATTGACTATTTCTGGTTGGCTTACAAAGCCTGTACCTCCTGATATTATAGATGGTAACTTTGGAGGAAGATGTACAGCTGTCCATGTACACTAATGGAATATAGGTCTGGAAGGTTAGCCCGACATTGACTACTTGTTCTTTGAACATTTGTCTCTTCTGCATTATTTTTAATATTTAAATTGCTAAAGAAAACAAAATAGAAACAAGTTGAAACCTATAAAAAAAAAACAGATACAGCTGAAGACAAAAAAAGATAATGCTGAATGCAGCAGCTTAGCGCCAAGCCATCAGGGGAAGAAAAACAGCAAACACAGGCACACAGCAGATCAAAAGGGAACATGAACTTTAATTGGATTCCCTTTGTCCTTTTTTGACCTGTTTGTGTGATGCTCTGTGCTGCTTGATTTTCTTTTAAAAATAAACCTCTCGAGTGTAAGAAGAGGTAAAGGAAAACAGATTCTGAAGTATGTATTTAACACCAGGTGGAACTTCAATACTCTTGTTCCTGTGTGGGTTTGAGAAACTTGTAAAAACCATTGTTGTGGATTTTGTTGTCATGTACCAATTTGGGAATTGACTTACCTTGGAGGGGATGGGGAAAACATGGGTTAATTGTATGTACTAAAGGTCAAATGGTTGTGTATATTTTTATTTAAAGACATTGATTTGACTTTTTAAATTTTAAATATGTTAAAAAGATTTTTAAGTTAAAATATTGTAATCTTTTTTTTTTTTTTTTTTTTTTTAATTTTTATTTGAGATGCATTTTATTTAAACATTTAACTTATATTGTATTACTTCTTCCTGAGTTTCCTTTTATATTTTAAAGTTCATTAACTGCCATTAATCTTTCCATAAAGGAAGGATTTGAATAGACTCCTCTCAGTCATCCTTGTCAAACTGTGAATACTGTAAACATGATGTATGATGCATCTTGCGGTAAGCTTGCCAGGGCATAATTTCAACAAGGAAGCAGAATACAGGGACTTCCCCCCTCCTCCACCCCGACACAGTTGTTTTTCTATCTTTCCTGTTAGGTCTCTTCCCTCCCCCCCCCCCCCCCCCCCCCCCAGTTTGATGTGTTGAAGTCATTTGAACTAGCTTCACAGGCACCAAGGCCTCGCTGTTCAGTTTTCAGAGAGGGCCATTACTATATAAGATCCATGAATGTTTTTCCTGTAATCACAGAGTGGGAATTTATAAAGAGACTATGCAGTTGGCTCAGGCTATGAAAGCTGTCCCAGTTTTCAGTAGTACAATTCTGGGTAGAAATACTGCTCATTCTTAAGTTTGACAAACAGAACTAGGCAAGTTTGTACTATTTGACTTTTTCTTTATTAAGTGAATGCTAACTTGACCCTCTTGTAAAGAGGGACTTTTGGGAAGCTCAGCCATTAGGTGCTGAACCTTTTATGTAAAGGGAACATACTATTACATTTTGTAATTGGTGTTTCTATCTCTCTCATCCCCCCCCCCCCCTCAAAATAAAGAAACAAAGTTACAAGACCCTGAAACCCTGGATACATCTTGGATGCAAGTTCCAACACCAAAATGTCTCTGCTATCCCCAGTGACCTGGACATATCCATTTTATCTGAGCAAAAAAAACCCCAAAAGAATCCTATAAATCATTTACATGCTTATTAGTTCTGTTTTGCATTGTGAACACATCTTTGTTTTATAACTTTTATTTTTTAAAGGTTGAAATCCACTTCAAATATTTTATGTGGCCATGGAGCGAGGCTTTATTAACCAAGCCAGTATGCTTGCTTGATAAATGTTTAAACTCTCCATAGATGATAAATCTTTCTGTGCGTGCAAAATCATTTGACCTTTAGGTAACTTCTTGTGACTTCATTATTCTGTATTATAATTGGCTTTGGAATTTCATTCAAGAAGAAGAGAAAAAATGCATTTTTGTTGACTTCTTCTTTAAGAAAGGAAGGTGTTCTGAGCTGGGAATAATGTCGTCCGCTTCTCTCTCCAAACACTGAACACATCTAAACCATTTGCTTTTGAAATCTTTCTTGGTCATGTCTACATTTGTTTAATTTTTGTGTATAAAGACTCATCATTGTTCATGTTATCTGTAATATTTCATTAGTTTATTTTGATCAGTATTATAATGTAAATAACAGCATCAGTGTAAATAAAGAAAAGATTTTACTAGAGTTAAATACATGGTGAGTATTTTGTTTTGAGATTCCACAGTTTTTCAGCTAATGCTGAGACAAATATGATCATTTGTAGTTTTCAGGCTTGCTGTAGGAGCTCCAATAATGTAGGTCGAGGCAGCAGTACCTATTAATCATGGTGGTGATCGAAACTTGGAAGGGGAGAGCGTTTTGGATTTAGTTCATGCCTTTTTCAGTTCTAACGCAAGGTTAGCTGCATTCAGATATAGTAGGTACTTCCCTGTCTACTGAGATCTCTCAATTTGTTTGTACCTGAGGTAATAAAGAGTTAAGTGACACCTCAAAATCATAGAGAGCTGCAGTAGGATTTGAGCCCTGGTCTCCCTGATTCTTATCCCACTGAACTAACCTTTAGGCTACTTCTCCAAGGGGTAGTAGAACAACAGACCTTATGAAAGCACCAGTTCCACGGTCCACTTTTCGGAAATGCTTACAGGTGACTCAGTTGCCATGAAGTTGATCAGAACACCGAGTCTTATACTCTTCACCATTTCTAATGTCAGAAAATAAATAATTTATGTATCTCTCTAAAAAGGTTGGTGTACTTTACGTTCTCAGAGGACAAGCAGGCCATTGTATTCTCACAGCTGGGTGATGTCATCCAACGGAGCCCAGTGTGGACACTGACAAGCGAGATCAAGAACTTTCTAGTAGCTTCCCACTGCGCATACGCTGGTGCCTTCCTGATTGATGTGTGAACATGAGTCCCTCGGTCTTCCTTTTTCCACGGAGCAGGGAGCACATAGCGTTCTACTCACAGTGCTTTCTAATAGTGCTTTACTGTGCGGGTTTTTCAGTCCAGATATATATTTTTTTTCTTTTCTATCTTTCTTCAATTTCCCTTTAATTTTTTTAGTGGGGTTTTTTTTTTTTTTTGGTCTTTAGTTTTCTTTATTTTTTGTGGATTTCTAGGCCTTTTTTAAGCCATAGCCTGACCTCAATTTGAACACTGCTTTTTTTTCTGGTTCAAAATTGAGGGAGTTTAATTTGTCCATGATCATTTTCTCAATATTCAAGAAGAGCCCCAGTGTCTTCAAAATATGCGCACAATGTAATCAGGTGATTTCCATGATGGATCCGCACAACTGGTGCATCGGGTGCCTTGGACCTTACCATGAGCCTAACTTGTTCTCTCTGTAAATGCAGCTGAGGATGTAGAGGGCATAGCAGGTAAAACAGAAGAAGCTTTTTGGCTCCTCGAAGGCCAATACATCACATCAGCAAAAGAAGCATTGACCGTAATGGATGCCAAGACTTCAGCATCCACTGGGAGTGCACCGGCATCGAGGAGGTCTCCATCTCTCTTGATATCAGGCACTGAGGATAGGCCCCGAGACTGGTCAGAATCAGACCAAACACTGAGGGCATGTACGTGTTTGATATTGTCCTCGGCATTGAAGGACCGCAATACTGTGCATCAGGGGAAGCACAAGAAGCATAAGTATCATTCCTCCATGCATGGTGCTGTAAGCCAGCATTGCCCCATTCTTGGAAGAGGTGCCAGTGTGTAAGTCTCCTAGCAGCCTGATCCCCGCTACTGGTCCAACACCAACATCTCAGGCTGCATCTCTCTTCTGACTTCCCTGCCTTTGCCGATGCCTTCCTTCAATGAGTGGTTCAGAGCCATGCTCAGGGAGGAACTGGTTCAGATGCTGCATTTGCAAAATGCTCAGGCATTGAGGGTGCTTGCACCAACTGAGGATCAAACCCAGGTTCTTCCTGAGGCTCCTTCCATGCCAGTGCAGAGATCCTCGACACATACAGTGCCACTCTCAACGTCCAAGGAGGAAGCTTCCCAGGTGTCAGAGCAGGACAGTACTTCGGCGCTGTTCGGGGCATGGATGTGGATCCACTTAGTCAAGGCAGGCACAGAGTCACTCTGTACAACCTGAGTACGGTGAAGAGTAAGAATGGGGGTAAGAGGAGGACCCACATTATTTCTTGGAGGTGGAGTCTTATGGGATACTTTCTGATCCCACCTAAAGAGATATAAATCTCCACCAGAGGGTGTCTCTCTTTCACCGGTTTTATCAGGGAGATGGCTTCTGCTGTCCCATTTAAGTTAGAAACTGAGGAAGAACCTAGGGCAGAGATGTTGACTGTCAAGGACTGTGTCTCCTCCTCTAGGAAGGGGGTTACTGTACTATTGCACACACTATCCTTAAGGATGCACTGATGAAGACATGGGAATCTCTCCTTGCAGTGCAGGTTGCACCTAAGAAGGTGGATAAGCAGTACCTTATCGAAAAGGCTCCTGGATTCGAGAGGGCTCAACTGCCATACCATTCTCTGATGGTTGAATCCGCTCTCAAACAAGCTATGAGTTCCAGGATTCATGCCTCAGCATACCCAGGTATATAGGCAAGACAAGGGAACCATGATCCTATTTGCCAAGGCAGATCTGATTCCCTCGTCTTCTAGAGTTATCCTCCAAAGATCCATGGAGATTGGACTGTTTTCTGACCCTCATCATGCAGAACAAGGGGTCTCTTCCACATCCCAACTTCCAATTCCTGGCCCTTACTGCTTCAATATTGCGAGCATAGAATTTGAAACCTTGGATTTGCCAGATGGTATCACCCACATCTTGCTGGCTTTATTTATTTATTGCATTTGTATCCCACATTTTCCCACCTCTTTGCAGGCACAATGTGGCTTACAATACATCATGAATAGTGGAGACGTAAGAAAATATACATTTAGTATTACAGAAGGATCTTGGGTAACATGATAATGATGAAACATACTAGTAGTTAACAAGCAAATGATGTAAGGCAGTTCTGGATATTTGTATAGGAGTTCATATTTGTTGATCTTTGTTATATGCCTTGTTAAAGAGATGGGTCTTTAGTAGTTTGCGGAAGTTAGTTCGTAAAGTGTTTTTAAGTTGCGCGGCAACGCGTTCCAGAATTGTGTGCTCAGGTAGGAAAAGGTTGATGTATGCGTTAATTTATATTTTAGACCTTTACAGTTGGGGAAGTGAAGATTAAGGAATGTGCGGGATGATTTTTTAGCATTCCTGGGTGGTAAGTCTATCAGGTCTGACATGTAAGCTGGGGCGTCTCCGTGAATGATTTTGTGAAGTAGGGTACATATTTTGAACATGATGCGTTCTTTGAGTGGGAGCCAGTGTAGCTTTTCTTGTAGGGGTTTAGCACTTTCATATTTTGTTTTGCCGAATATGAGTCTAGCTGCAGTATTCTGATCTGTCTGAAGTTTCTTGATTATTTGCTCTTTGTAGCCAGCATAGAGTGCATTGCAGTAATCTAGATGACTGAGTACCATTGATTGTACCAGGTTTCGGAAGACGGTCCTTGGGAAGAACGGTTGTACTCTTTAAATTTCCACATAGAGTGGAACATCTTCTTGGTTGTGTTTTTCGCGTGACTCTCAAGTGTTAGGTGTCGATCAATGGTAACTCCAAGAATTTTTAGGGTGTCCGAAATTGGAAGATTCAGTTTTGGTGTGTTAATGGTGGTGAATTTGTTCGTGTTATATTGTGAGGTGAGTATTAGGCATTGGGTTTTTTCTGCATTGAGTTTCAGCTGAAATGCATCCGCCCATGTGTGCATGATATGTAGACTTTGGTTGATGTCTTTGGAAATTTCCTTTAGATCTTGTTTAAATGGGATGTAGATCGTTACGTCGTCTGCATATATGTATGGGTTAAGGTTTTGGTTTGATAGTGGTTTCGCCAGGGGTATCATCATTAAGTTGAATAAGGTCGGTGAGAGGGGGGATCCATGTGGAACTCCGCATTCAGATATTCATGTAGCTGATGTAGTTGAATTAGATGTCACTTAGTATGATCGTGTGGTTAGGAACCCCTTGAACCAATTGAGAACGTTGCCTCCAATTCTGAAGTACTCGAGGATATGTAGTAGTATTCCGTGATCAACCATGTCGAAGGCGCTAGACATATCAAATTGTAGAAGTAGTATGTTCTTACCAGTTGCAATCGTTTGTTTAAATTTATTCATGAGAGTAACTAGTACCGTTTCCGTACTATGGTAGCAGGTCAGCAAGCCAAATATTCTCATGCACCCTCCTTCCAGTTGAATTCTTTAGCTTTTTTACAGTGGCTGAGAGACCTGGACCCATGCTTGCGTATTAGGCGGAAGGCACATGCGCACAGTAGGGCATTACTAGAAAGCTCTTGATCTTGCTAGTCAGTGTCAACACCAGGCAGCATCAAATGACATCACCCAGCTGTGTGAATACTTGACCTGCTTTCCTTAGAGAACTTCTGCTACAAGTGAGTAACTTTGCTGTCCTTTAGTATGTCAGAAATATAGATGTAACCACCTCTGAGGGAATTGGCCTAGCCCTATGTTCCTGGGATCTGTATAATGTATTTAGTCTTCAAAGAGGAGAGAAGGCACAATGTTCTTACTGATTCTAGGCAGCTGGAGTTCCTAGACGTGTGAAAAAAAAAAACAATCTGGTTTGCAACGTAAGAGCAGGTCAGAAGAAATGTTAAATATACCTTTTTTTCTGCTTTTCAATTTTTAACTAAGAAGTATGCGTAAGTAATGCACACAAATTACAAAGCTAAAAAATGAGTGTTTCACCCATAGTAAATGGTGAAAATTGAGAAAACTTAAGAATTAAAGAACTGTAAAGATTCAGCCATATGTCACTGTGTAAATAGTATCTAGTTGCTCAACTTTCAAAACTCATCTTTTGGTTGACCATCGGGTTTAATTTTAAAAATCTATTGAAGTAAAAGGGTATCCTTTAGACCAAAAATTAGTAATGTTGATTGAAAACTAAAGCAAAACTGTTCAGATAGTGAAAGAAGTGTCTCCTGGTGGAAGCAGCAGTCATTGTTTTTCTGGCCAGGCAGTCTTAAACTGGTGGTGAAGACAACTAAGGAACATGTCCTAGACCAAAGCAATTGCACAGGAAGATGTGTATAGCTATCCCAAAGAACTGAGCAGGGCATGTTAACGCTCCAGACCTTGAATCTCAGCAAGAGGTCTGGTAGTGAGAATATCCACAGTGAGTACATGTGAACGTTCTGGTTGGTGGATTATCATGGCATTTTCCTCCTGCTCTTCTTCCTGTTTCCAGATCACCAACTCTATGGGGGCCAAGGCATGATGAATCTTTATTATCGACCACTCTGAGGGCCCAATATTCAGCTGGTGGCGATCAGCGTTTTGCTGACCACCGCTGGTATTCTAGTGGGAAATTCAAAGCTAAGCTATGTCCAGGCTCCGGCATTGAATTTCCAGGTATTTGGAGCCAGCCAAATTATAGCTGGTTAAATGCAATATTTGGCACTTGAACTGGTTGTAACGAACTGCATAAAGAGAGGACCGTCTTTAATGTGGTTCTATTTATGCAGTTAACTTTAACTGATTAAGTGCCGAATATCGCACCAAGTGCCAACTCTGGCCCCTAAAGTAGCTGGTTTTGGCTTGGGCGCTTTTCAACAGCACTATTTGGTTAGCCCCGGGCGGGCGATTTAAATGGTCATTGAAATCATTTTGAATATTGGGCCCTGAGTTTTTGCCCCTATTTTTATATTCCCTGTCTCACCCTTCAGCTCAGTTAATCCAGTTACTGTAATTCTTAGCTGAGTGCCACAAACTGCAGATCCCTCTAGAACTCCACTTGGATTTGAAATTTGATTATTCACCTTTACAAACCCAAGCTTGAAGGTATGTTTACATATAAGAACAGTATGTATTTTCCCAAAAGGGCTGATTTTTCTAATGGTGATCATGTTAATATGAGGTATTGGGCCCCGTTAAGAACAGTGGGGGTTTATGTTAAACCGCATTAATGCATGTTAATAGATTAACTTTGTACCCAAGACTTGTTCAAGGTCACAAGGAGCATCAGTGGAGGAGTGGCCTAGTGGTTAGGGTGGTGGACTCTGGTCCTGAGGAACTGAGTTCGATTCCCGCTTCAGGCACAGGCAGCTCCTTGTGACTCTGGGCAAGTCACTTAACCCTCCATTGCCCCATGTAAGCCGCATTGAGCCTGCCATGAGTGGGAAAGCGCGGGGTACAAATGTAACAAAAATAAATCAGTGGGAGAAGCAAGATTTTGAACCCTGGCTTCCTGATTCTCAGCCCCTACTTTAAACTTTAGGCCACGGATGTACGAGTTCGGGCCTTGAGAGCTGCAAGCAGGTTTTCAGAGCATCCCTAATGAATATGCATAAATACTTCTATTGAGTATCTCAATCTAGCCATATAATACACTCTTTTACCAAATTACTACTATAATATGAACAACAAAATCCTTAATTCTTTGGTATTAAAAATAATTACTCTGTAGCTCATAATATTAACTGTGCATGCTTCACATTCATACCATTCAAACTACAAACTCTTCACTGTAACTAAATGCCTCTTCTTCAAGTACTCTCTCTCTCACAACCTCTATGTTTTTCCTTATGCACAATTAGTATTTTCTTTTAACTCTAATCACATACTGTATCACTACTTTTCATAATGCACATGTGAATACTTGTGTTTATACATGAAAGTGAGTATTCCTAGTTTCACCAGACAGCTTTACTATTAATGTTCTCATACTCATGCTTCTGAGGATGCATATCAGTCAACTGTAAAAAATCTTCCGAATAATTTGAAACTATCCCAACATAAACACACCAAACCATACTCTCCCTGTTGTGGACACCCTGATACCCCTAGGCGTAACAATTGATCGCAATCTTAATCTAGGCTGCCATGTAAAAAATGTCATAAAGAAAATGTTCTATGCAATGTGGAGGCTCAGAAGAGACCTTTCTTCCCAAGAGAGACATTTCGCGTATTGGTGCAATCATTGGTTCTGAGCCATTTGGACTACTGTAATTCCTTATACGCGGGATGCAAGGCACAAACCATCAAGAAACCGCAACCAGTTTAATATTCGGCAAGGCGAAATATGAAAGTGCCAGACCCCTTAGAGAGAGCCTGCATTGGCTCCCACTGAAGGACCGTATTGCATTTAAGATGTGTACCTTGGTCCATAAAATCATTTATGGAGATGCCCCATCATACATGTCAGACCTAATTGACTTACCAGAGAGAAACAACAAAAGTTCATCACGCACCTGCTTAAACCTTCATTATCCCAATTGCAGAGGGCTTAAATACAAGTCTGTACATACATCCAGTTTCTCATACACTTCACACAACTATGGAATGAATTACTGAGCGCCATAAAAACAACACACGACCTGACAACCTTCCGAAAGTTATTAAAGACCTACTTATTCATAAAGGCGTACAATAAAGATTCCCCATAACGATCTGACTTCCTAATTATTCCAATCACAACTATTAAGGAACCCTCCTATCGGTTCATCCTAATTACATCCTCAGGACTGAATATTATATCTTGTCCTGATATCATTATGTTATGTTATGTTGATCTTTCAATCCACTTCCAATCCAATATGATTTACTTATGCACTCTTATTTGCAATAATTGTAAAATTATTATTCCGTTAATATGATTGCTTTGATATTCTATGTACCCATCTGTATCTATATTCTGAAATTCTTATCCTATAATGTGTACATGTTGCTATAACATTTTGTAAGCCACATTGAGTTTGCAAATAGGTGGGAAAATGTGGGATACAAGTGATAAATAAATAAATTTGCTTAAACAGCTGTTTTTGTCCAGTAGATTCTCTCTCTTTATTCCACTTCCTTGTTATCCCTTTCATTATTATATCAAACCAGATCCATCTCCTTGTTCAGCCTGATTTTTCTGATTACTATGTCAAACCCGACACAGTCGCTGTGTTTCACTCTAGGCATCTTCAGGCGTTTATAATGGATAGATTAATATCAGCGAGCAGAATACATTTTCTACCGAACCTCAACTAACTTCCAAAATCTTTACATACCTTTCATACTTGAATATTCATTTTTGGCCAAAACTTTAGACCGGGTCTCTATCTACCTGCGGGAACAATGGCACCCTGCACTGCACAACACCTGTACGTGTGCAACAGACCAATCCTTCTCTTTTAACACTGGTTGGGTATGTGACATCCTTAAATACCTAACCATTCTACCTCCTTATTGGAGTACTTAATTTTAATATAAAAGGTTTAATAAAGGACTTTGTTATTTAGTAATGAATATGCATGAGAGAGATCTGCATGGATACCACTTCCATTGTATGCAAATGTATCTCATGCATATTCATTAGGGCAGGGATTCTCAACCCACTCCTCAGGACACACCTAGCCAGTCAGGTTTTCAGGCTACCCAAAATGAAAGCTGTTGAAATTCTTTCAACAAATCCCAATAAAATTACATGTCCCAATAAATGTATATACAGAGAAACAAAAATAAGAGAAACAAAAATTGTAGAATTTTTTCTTTTTATTCAACTGCCATTTGGATGACAGGGCTATGCAAGAATATTACATAGGAAGCAAGTATAGGAACAATCTCATCAAATACAGAGATGAAGTTGCCTGTTAAGAAGTTGCTTGCTAATACAATTGTCTCCTTTCTTATATGCACATAATTCTGGCATCATCACACATTCCTTGCATTTTATTTAGCTCGTTACTAGTTTATCTCAAACCTTCTGGCGTCTAACTTTCTCTCCCCTTTTTTTCCCTTCTGCAGTACTATCAGACACCTGTTTCACATGTCTTGCCAACCTCTGTTCTTACTTTCATCTCATGGTCATGCTGTAGACATCCTGTTACTCTACTCCCTTCTTTCTCAGGACTCTCAGCACATTCTTTATAAAGGTTATTATAATGTCAGATTTTCTGTGTCAGCTATTCCAGCTGCACTTCTGGAGTCCATTTTATATTTGTGACTCCATTTTGTCAGTTTTAATATATACAATCCTCCCTTGAACGCTGTATGCAGCGTTCACATATTTAGGCAAACACTATAGTATGTCTAGCATGTTTGAGCTCTATGGGGATATAGTATTTCTCATTACTCCCTTTCTAGAGGCCGTCATAGCTAGCATACAGTTTCTGTCAAGTGTTATTCATGGTTAATCTTTGAATAGATTTTATTACATGCCATTCTTTCCTTTGTCTGTCCATGTCCTGGATATATGTTAACATGTTCCCTATGTGTTATCATAGTAGTATTTGTTATCTTTGTCATCATGTTCCCACATAGTTTCATACAGCATGGGATAAGACAAAGCAACAACAGTATTACAACTATGAAGACTATTACTATTGAAACAAGACCCTTTAACCAAGGACTCAGGGATCCAAACCATCCAGTTATTGAATCCCACCAAGATGTGTCTAAAATTCCCTTATAATCACTCACTTCAATTCTTGCCAGTGAAAGGATGCTCTGCATTGCATTTTTCACAATTATTGATTTCCAATGGAATGATCAAATCAAATAAATTTAGTTGAACAAGAGTGCAGAACTTATAACATGATGGAAGATAGGTGTACAGGATATTATCACATAACAAATAATCTCCCAACCGTAAAGACTGTAGAGAAGTTAGGTTATGATATAAAGCATATGTTTGAGAAAAAGGAAAAATAGGATTATTTAGTGCCTTAAGTGAAGAACACGCAGTAGGCATAGCAGTAATGGCTTGTATAGAAGAGGCATTAAATTGACATAATGAAAAGACAAAAGTCAAATTTGTAAGAGTAAGATTAGTAGAGGTCACATAAGAGGTTGTCAGTGTCCGGTTACAGAACATTTTGTTAGCACAAGCTATAGATGTTGCAGTCTGATTTATGACATAGGATCCTTGTAACACAGTCCAATTTCGAGATTGTATGTCATAAGTATAATTACATAAAACATTAGGTATCTTACCCTGAAGTGAACTAGAGTTTATCAGACACCAATAGTTTAGTGCAGGAATGGTATGAGCAAACAAAGAAGGCAGACGTTGAGCAGTAACATTGGTCCAATATTGTCTGTGTTCATGACCCCGACCCAAATAGCAGGTACCATTACTGAAACAATTATGAATACCTTGTAACTTAATCATAGAGTAAGGATGAACATGTGCTGGAATGGTAAGTACGGAAGTGACAAGTGGAGTGCAAACAATACAGTTAGTCAGATTAAGAGTCTTTGAGGCATGTTGAATTTTCTCAACATATGTATTGAGTCCATAAGTAAGTCCTACCAGCAAATAGATTACAAAAGCCTTCATAATCCTTTTACACTGGTAATGTTGTTAATCAATGTTCTCTGCTCTCTGGAGGTGCAATAGTGGTTTCTATTTCCTCAGGTAGTCCTAGATCATGAGCCTTACGTATATCAGATAGATGTACCCAAGTGATGTGGTCTGACAATCTTGCTGTTGTATGAGTTAGCTCTTTTATTTCAAATGGTCCCACGTAAATTGGGTCCTTCCAGGTCTTATGTGTGAAGTTCTTTCGAAGGACCTTTTGACCCACTGAAAAAGATGAAGAAAAAGTCATATTAGGAACTTCCTTCGATTTACAAATTGCCATGTCTCTAGTCAAATTTATTATTGGATTTATTTGTTTCCAATAATTAATTATACCGTCAAAGCCGGTATCAATTTCTTTTACAGGTACCCCTCTAGGGTCTCGTCCTGTATGTAATTGAAAAGGTGAGATCTGCAATTTTGTACTTGGATGATACCTTAACTGTAGCACAGCCATGGGCAATAAGTCCAACCAGGTATATCTCTTTTCTGAGCCCCGATTTAATGAGGCTAGTAAGACTCTAAGTCTTGTTTTTAATAGGCCATTATAGCATTCCACTAGGCCATTAGAAGTAGGGCGATAGACTGCCACCCGTCTATGCAGTATTCCACATAAATCAGTCATATCTTTGACCAGTGAGTTTACAAAATGACTTCCATTGTCCGTTCCAATTTTTGTGGACATCCATGGGCTGGTAATATATTTCAAAAAGGTGTCTATTACCACCTGAGCTGTTTCCTTTGAACACGGAAACGCTTCCACTCATTTTGTAAATGCGTCGACCCACACTAAAAGATACCTTTTACCTTTTACTGGTATTACCATATCTGTAAAGTCCAAATGCCACTCTACTCCGGGTCCCGTTGGAATTGGAATGGATCCAGGAGAAATAACTGGTCCCCTGTGTACTATATTTTTGGAACAAACTAAACAGTTTAATACAAATCGTGTGGCATAAGAAAGCATATTTGGATGCCAAAACGAGACTTCCATAGCTTTACTCATGTCAGACGCTGGTAAGTGCAATGTCACATGCCAAATATAAAAATTATTTATCAATTCAGAAGTAGATCAGGAATGGTAGACAGCAGGCCTTAACACAGACTGGTGCCATCAGTGATCACAGTCAAATGATGTCACGTCCTGCCTGCCAACTAAGGTGAGAGGACAATTTGATGAACCTGAAAAACAAGAGAGAGGACTCCAAACGATAAATCAGAACAGGGCCTCTATGTAGGCCTCAGGGCATAAATGATAATAATTCACTCAATATCTGGTCAAACCCTTAACAAAATGCCATTAGCTTAATTCTATACTCAATGAAACACTTCCACATATATCCACTTCCACAACCCTTCTATCTAACTTACAAGTGTACTTTCGTAGCACATAATCATGTACTCCTGCCATGTGGTTATTCACACTATTCACACAACTTGCACATTGGCAGTATATCTTTTACAAGCTTCAAACATCTCAGTAACCTTTCAATGACTGGGAACTTGCTTCCATCTTCTTCATAATGTGATTCCCTATGATTTAAAACTTACATTTAGATCTTTATCATGGTACACCTCACCTCTCTGGACAACCAGGTTTAAGCGTCCAGCTAAAATCATGAGACATATGATTTATGGAGAAAAGTTAGAACAAGGATGATGTCAGCAAAGTAGGCAGGTGCCTAGAAATGTTCTATAGTAGCACAAAGCATTCTCATTCAAGGTACATTAACAACTTCTTAATCTGAACATTCAGCTAAATTCCTTTACCCTGGAGGGGGCAATATCTCTGGAGTCCCAATTGCCCAAGGTAAAGTAACACAGATATATATTTATCACAAGCATGATGAATTAAACACATTAAGTAGTTTAGTAGACAAACGGTTCCTTGCATAAATCACATTATTAAAACAAAAGTCTGTAATTGTGAGTCTTGTCTGTCTGCCCTGGTTTAGACCGCAAGCTCCTTTGGGCAGGGACTGTCTCTTTTTTTCTTTCTTTTTTTCTTTCCCAAAGCAACTTGTGCATGTAATACACACAAAGATCAGCAGAGGGAACAAGTCATCAATAAAAGAAAGAAGAGTGACATCATAAGTAAACAACTGAACACTGAAACAAGAAAATCCACATGAAACCTAAAACTTATCTCTCTGAAATCTCAATTACCGTACAGAACATACATACACGTGGGATATTTCACTAGACATTTATTGTACAAATCCTACTGAGGTAGGTACAGAGAATAGGCAAGAAATAGTTAAATGTATATACAGAGAAACAAAAATAAGAGAAACAAAAATTGTAGAATTTTTTCTTTTTATTCAACTGCCATTTGGATGACAGGGCTATGCAAGAATATTACATAGGAAGCAAGTATAGGAACAATCTCATCAAATACAGAGATGAAGTTGCCTGTTAAGAAGTTGCTTGCTAATACAATTGTCTCCTTTCTTATATGCACATAATTCTGGCATCATCACACATTCCTTGCATTTTATTTAGCTCGTTACTAGTTTATCTCAAACCTTCTGGCGTCTAACTTTCTCTCCCCTTTTTTTCCCTTCTGCAGTACTATCAGACACCTGTTTCACATGTCTTGCCAACCTCTGTTCTTACTTTCATCTCATGGTCATGCTGTAGACATCCTGTTACTCTACTCCCTTCTTTCTCAGGACTCTCAGCACATTCTTTATAAAGGTTATTATAATGTCAGATTTTCTGTGTCAGCTATTCCAGCTGCACTTCTGGAGTCCATTTTATATTTGTGACTCCATTTTGTCAGTTTTAATATATACAAAGCGCATGTCATCTCATTTATAATCTCTGTTATATGCAAATTAATTTCTCATATATATATTCATTGTGGGTGCCCCCAAAAATCTGAATGGCTAAGTGTGTCCTGAGAACCTCTGCGTTAGGGATACCTGAAAACCTGAGCTGTTTCTGGCGCTTGAGGTCTGAACTCCTGCATTTCTGCACCAGGTGTTTTTTCAGTCCTCAACATGGACCTTAAGTGCATTCCACTGAGTAATGACTGGCTCCCACTAAGGGCCATGGACTCTACTTCTGCAGTACTTCTAGCAAGCCCATGTAGCAGAAGCTGGCTCTGAAATCAAACCCAGCTCTTTCAGTGGGGTGGCCCCAGGGATGTGCTGGTAAATTTTTAACAGGCTCTTTCTCCGGACGTAGCTAGCTCTGCAGTTGGAAGGGCCAGGGGTGGCTGGGAGGGGGGGGGGGGCAACACTTGCCTCTCTCTCCTCCCTCCGTGCGGGCACGCTAGGCATACCTTTGCTGGCAGCCACCACTCCCAAGGTCTTGCTCTGAGCAGCATGCTGGAACTTCTCTCACATGCTCGAGAAGTCCCAGCCTGCTGCCCAGAGCTGGAAACAAGGAGCGGGGAGCAGCAGTAGTCTATTTACTTGGTTGGCAGGGCTCAGCATCCCCACCAGCAAAGTAAAAGAGAATTCAGCAGGGGGTCCAAGCCCACATTTTGGGAGCCAGTTAAAGTAGCCATGGAGGGCCCTACTTTAACAACCGGCTCCCAAAATTCTTAAAAACTTAACAAGCGGCTCTTGCGAGCCTGTGAGAGCCTGCTCCAGCACACCACTGGGTGGCCCCTAGCTGAGTTGGAGCTGTTTATACACTGTGATAGATCAGTCCATGGCTTCAGTCTGCTGTATGACACACCTATTTGTCTGAAATAGAATGCTGGCCTGTTACGTACCAGCAGATGGCAGCGTTAGATAGGGTTATGAAAGGAGCTCAAGCAGGTTTTTAGATACTGTGCCTGAGCAAATGAGCTTTTTTTTGACCTGGGATTCTGTTTGCATTAATCATAGCATGAAAATATTCATATTAAGTACATAAAACTTTTTGCTACATTTGTCTATATCCTTGACATTTTTCTGTTACACCAATTCATAAGCATTAACGTGAATTTATATTCATGCAGGTCACGTGTGTAGGTAGACTAAATATATTTGACTGCATTTGCTTATTCCAGTATAACATTTGTTGCTCTGTTCTTGCAGATTATTTTATGTGTACAGATGTTTAAAATTAATATGATATAATAAATTTTAAAAATGGGACACAACCATTATGTTAACTGATGTGTGGGCCAGGAGGTTTACATTCACCATATGCAGGCCGTGTCGTTATCTCTAGAGAATGGTTCTCTGTCAGAGTTAATGTTAGCTGTTGTAGTGTTACTGATTTACTCTTGAAGTGTGTATTTATTGGGCATATTTGATAGTGAAGTTAGCACTTGAAGGTACTTTTTAATCTAATCTTGTCCCTAAGCACTTGATAACTGCTTCCAATGTTCCAGGAGAAGTTTATCAAGTGACTGCAGCAGAAGGATGGAGCAGCCAGGGCCGAAGGCTGAGAGTTAACGTGGCTGAAAAAGTGACTGTCGGTACTGCTGTAACAGCATGGAGAGAGCACCAGAGTCAGAGGATGCTGAAGAGTAAACAGCAGATGGACAGACATGAAGGATGCTGAGAGAACAGGCGAAATCAGTGGTTCCCAAACCTGATCCTGGAGGCACCCCAGCCAGTCAGGTTTTTGGGATAGCCACAATGAATATTCATGAGAGATTTGCATGCAGTGGAGGCAGTGCTTGCAAATGTCTCTCATGAATATTCATTATGGATATCCCAAAAACCTGGCTGGCTGGGGGTGCCTCCAGGATCAGGTTTGGGAACCACTGGGCTAAATCGATATCAGCCGGCAATTTGTATCAATCAGGCTACTTTTGAATTCTCTTTGTTTATTAAAGATGATAATGCCCTTTCCTTAGAGAATCAAGTTTCCTTTATCTTTAGTTAAGAGATGTTTTCTCTTAATGAAGAAACGGCAATGTGTTTTCAAGTTACTTTGAAACCGATCAATTTAAACTTTTAATATAGGACTTTTTAGTCTCTCAATTAAACTATTGTAATCTCATATATCTGGGTTGCAATAAGGGCCTTATTAGAAGGATACAAACTATATAAAATACTGTAGTCTATTTGATTTTTTTTTTATATAGCCTTTTATTGTTAACCAAGCATTATACAATCCAACCAAAACAGAAACAAAATTCGCTTGTACAAGCAATCATCCCCATCCCCAACTGTATAGATTTCCTCCCCCTCCCCCTCCCCCCTACTCCATAGTCTATTTGATTTTTGTTTTATCCAAATTTGATAACATTTTCTCCACTGGTTGCCTATCAAGGCCAGAGCAATTTTGAAAGTTATGTATGGACCTACACCCAAATTATTTTGATGATCATTTCCAGTTTCTTGCTGCCAAGAGGGCATGAAGAAAGGGTGATGCGGCCTTCTCGTTCCTCTCGGTTAGGGGGAAGAAGAGACTACATTTACTTGAATTAACTTTGGCCTTCCAGGCAGCCAGACACTGGAAGGATCTTGCTGACATTTTTCACTCAGTCTACTTCGTTTTCAGGAATAGGGTTAAATCTTTTCTGTTTCAGAAATTTGTCTTGCATCAAAATCCCCGATTGTAATTATTTTCTCTAGTTCCTTATTCCTAGAAGATAGTTCTGGTTTCTTGTGATTGTTACCTGCTTTGTACTGTGAGGCATTAGCAGGATGCAAGACCAGATTATCATTATCATATCATATATATACTGGAGTGTTCTATTCATATTGGAATGTCCTATTTATATAGTGGATTGTTTTGTCTTTTATTGTAAACATACGCATTTAATCAAGTTTGTATGTGTAAATAAATCCAATATGCAGTGTGTTTTATTTTCTAGCAAAAAAGGTGCCGTACTCAAATGCTAGGAGGCCACATTTCAGAGGTGGGGGTCTCACCTCACAGTAGCCAGGCCCCCTGCAACCAGTCACAGAGTCTATGACAAGGCACAATTGGTGTGTAGAGCTTTAGCTCTTTCATTAAAACTTGGGATCCTGCTAATATGTAAACTCAGGTTTCTAATGTTATATGGTCTATTTTTTTTTTTCGCCAATTGTGAATTTTATGGATGGAAGACTTGTTAACTGTGACTTGTGCTGTGTTGATAATTAAGTTAAATTACTGTAATTCGTTGTATATTGGGGTTGCCCAAGAGACAGCTGAGTTGCAACCAGTCCACAATACAGCATCTCGTTTGTTTCAGGCCCTGCTATACTGGTCCTGAAGTAACATAACAATACAGTTTATATTCCGCGGTCAACCTCATGGTTCTATGCAGATCACAGTGACCTGTTGTAGGAGGTGGAAGGCCTCCAATTGTTTAATATACAGAATAAATTCCTCATATTTGGACAGGGAGAAATGGAGGTTTTTCTCTTTCCAAAAACAGGGGCAAGCTTGCTGGAATAGCAAGTCACTTCACACTCTACCTCCCCCCTCTTGCCAAGTCAGGTGATTAAACCTGATTGCCCACACTATCTCTCTCATTGAGCAAGATCAGGCCTCAGGGAATACTACAGACAGAAGTCTTTCTCAGGTCTTTTGTATAAGGCTATTTCAAAGCAAATGAGATTGACTTTATCTTGTAACAGTGAGGGAAATAACAGTTGCAGAAGACCAGGTAACACCTTATTTCCTTCTCTGCCTAGAACAATTCAAACACTATCTCCCTGATCCCTGGAGTCAATAGCAATAGTTCTATTGACAAGAGAAACCTAACATCTCTATAGCAACTGGAAGCAGTAGTTAACTTTTGTCTCCTCTTTTAGAATAGGGGAAATACTAATTAAAGGTTTGAGAAATGTATTCTTGTGTGAGGCTGTAAAGATGAATAGAAGAGGTCCAAAACATTTGGACAACAGACCAAATGCATCTTCAAAAGGAAATATAAACAGATGCTATATATTTCTTTATTGTTAGGAGATCCTGCCTGACTGTAAGATGCTAATTAAGGGGGTAAGAAGAAACCCTCCCCCCTTCTTGTGCTCCTCTGGTATTGAAAGGGAAAAGAAATCCTATATAATATCTCTCTGCCAGATAGGAGGTTGGGCAGTGTACATCTCTTTTGGCTCCCAAGCCAGGGAGTCTGTGAATGTCCTGACCCCATTTTCCTTATATTTCAATTTCTATAATATGCTCTTCTTTCTATCCTGATCTGTATCTATTCTATTTCTTATTTTTTGTCCTAATTCTGGATAAAGAATAAACCTGTGTTTTCCCCCCAACAGAAGTTTCTCTTGGTTTTTTTCTTTTTGTCTTTATTTGTTGTAGTGCAAGTAGTCCTTAATCCAGCTGTTCGGTTTCTAAAAAGATAACAGTTGAGAGGGTTTGTCTGCGTAGTACTGCTGGACTCCGCTGGCGGCAGGAACAGGTGCAAACAGACCCAACACACATTTGACCCCAATTATTACAGAATAAACCTAAGAGACTAAAATTATCTATTTAGATATACAAATCTAGATTGCTGTAACATACATAGTAACATAGTAGATGACGGCAGAAAAGACCTGCACGGTCCATCCAGTCTGCACAACAAGATAAACTCACATGTGCTACTTTTTGTGTATACCTTACCTTGATTTGTACCTGTCCTTTTCAGGGCACAGACCGTATACAAGTCTGCCCAGCACTTTCCCCGCCTCCCAACCACCAGCCCCGCCTCCCACCACTGGCACTATTTATCAACTCTCTTATGGAAATGTCCTCTAATATTTAATTTATATTTACTAGCTAAAAATATGTTAAACTAATTTCTGAAGAGCATAAAATCACTCTTTAAGGTATTAACCACTAGTGTTCAACACATTTCCTAAATAAAAATATTTTAAGCTAATTTCTAAAATGCATATAATCTACATTAGTTAATATTAACCCCCTCCCCCAACCCTGCCTGTTTACTAAGCCCGCACTAGGTCTGCTGTGTGCTAATGCCTTAGAATGGGCTATGTCTGCATTGCCATGCCACTTAGTAAACAGGGCCTTAAGTTAAGTACCTCTTTATCTAACCTGCTGCTTGGAAGGCAAATAAGATATCCATTAATTTTAGGAGGTCTTTTACTAAAGCTTAGCTCAGTAATCTGAAGCAAGGCCCATAGGAATAAAATGGGACCTGCTGCAGATAGATGGGAAAATGTGGGATACAAATGCAATAAAAAAATAAATAAACTCGAGCTAAGCTTTAGTAAAAGCTCCCCTTAGTCTTTTTGTATTTTAAAGGCGGATAAGTAACTAAATTTACATTTCTAGTAAATTTGGTAGTTATCAAAAAGACAAGATGATCCAACAAATATAATGGAGAGAGACCAAAAAGCACCTTATACAATAAGCAGCAAAATAAAAAAAACAACCTAGCTTGTACTGGGAGCCAGTGAACTTTCAGAAATTACGCTGGCTGCCAGTGGCATTTAGAATATAGTTCACATTTGATGTCTGTCATTTTTTAAGATATCACAGTTGTGTGTGCCAGGTTACATAAGACAATGTATACAGTATTATTCTCCTGTGAGAAATTTGCAGGGTGCCCTTTTATATTCCCCATCCACAGTAGGTACAAAGGGGAAAAAAAGGCTTTTTCCTGTTGCTGGTCCTGAATTATGGAATCTAATTCCTAAAGAAATACGTTATAGTCTTATCTGACTTTTCATAAATAATGTAAAGCATTTTTTAAATAAAACATTTGAGCTCTGAGTGAGTGGTTTTAAACTATACAACCTGATTTTTTTTTTAAGTGGGAAGTTTTAATTGTAGTGCTGTATTGTCTTATTTGTGAGTGTTTTAATTTTGTTTCCTTTTCATGCTAGACCAGTGTAGAGCAATGGTTTGTGCTCCCCAACCTGCAGATGGTTGCAGGTTGGATTGAAGGCATATCAATTCCCCGTAGTCCACCTGTTTATGTAGGAAGAGCTTCTCTTTCACATTTCCTAGATGACTTCCTCTTTGAAGTTGGCAGACACACCCATGGAGGAATTTAGAAGGTCTGAAGAGACCCTCAATATCCTTCCCACTTCATAAGGTTCTGTGGCAGATGGTGCAGGAAAAGTGAGATAACCCAGATGGCATGCTCGGGGCACTAAGGTCATGGGGAGACTTTACCATCTTCTCTAGGCGGACCTCGAGCAGTTCTTTAGGCTCCCCAGGTTGGACATGCTTCAGATGGCTTTCATGAAGACAACAAATATCCTGGTGGAAGGAGGCATGGTACTCAAAGATGTCCAGGACAGGAGAGTTGAGTTGTATCTGAAGCAAGTTTTCATAGCTTTAGACATGGGGATCTAACCTGCGTTATGCATGAGCTGTGTAGCCAGGGCTCTGCTCCATTGGGTCCATCAGCTCCTGCAATCTCTGGAGATAGGTCAGTTGGAATCAGGAGCTGCTTTGTGACAGATGCCCTCTATGACTGTGTGTATTGGGGCCAAATCAGGAACCTCTGTGGTGATACTACTACTACTACTACTATTTAGCATTTCTATAGTGCTACAAGGCGTACACAGCGCTGCACAAACATAGAAGAAAGACAGTCCCTGCTCAAAGAGCTTACAATCTAATAGACAAAAAGTAAATAAAGTAAGCAAATCAAATCAATTAATGTGAACGGGAAGGAAGAGAGGAGGGTAGGTGGGGGCGAGTGGTTACGAGTCAAAAGCAATGTTAAAGAGGTGGGCTTTCAGTCTAGATTTAAAGGTGGCCAAGGATGGGGCAAGATGTAGGGGCTCAGGAAGTTTATTCCAGGCGTAGGTTGCAGCGAGACAGAAGGCGCAAAGTCTGGAGTTGGCAGTAGTGGAGAAGGGAACAGATAAGAAGGATTTATCCATGGAGCGGAGTGCACGGGAAGGGGTGTAGGGAAGGACGAGTGTGGAGAGATACTGGGGAGCAGCAGAGTGAGTACATTTATAGGTTAGTAGAAGAAGTTTGAACAGGATGCAAAAACAGATAGGGAGCCAGTGAAGGGTCTTGAGGAGAGGGGTAGTATGAGTAAAGCGACCCTGGCGGAAGACAAGATGGGCAGCAGAGTTTTGAACTGACTGGAGAGGGGAGAGGTGACTAAGTGGGAGGCCAGCAAGAAGCAGATTGCAGTAGTCTAAACGAGAGGTGACAAGGGTGTGGATGAGGGTTTTGGTAGAGTGCTCGGAAAGAAAGGGGCGGATTTTACGGATGTTGTAAAGAAAGAAACGACAGGTCTTGGCAATCTGCTGGATATGAGCAGAGAAGGAGAGAGAAGAGTCAAAGATGACCCCAAGGTTTCGAGCTGAGGAGACAGGGAGAATGAGAGAGCCATCAACAGAAATAGAAAACGGGGGGAGCGGGGAGGTGGGTTTGGGGGGGGGGGGAAATGAGAAGCTCGGTTTTGCACATATTTAATTTCAGGTGGCGTTGAGATATCCAGACAGCAATGTCAGACAAGCACGCTGAAACTTTGGTTTGGATGCAAGGTGAGATATCAGGGGTAGAAAGGTAGATTTGGGAGTCATCAGCATAGAGATGGTAGGAAAAGCCATGGGATGAGATAAATGAACCAAGGGAAGAAGTGTAGATAGAAAAGAGGAGGGGACCAAGAACAGAACCCTGAGGTACGCCAACAGGCAGAGGGATAGAAGTAGAAGAGGATCCACCAGAGTGAACACTCAAGGTGCGGAGGGAGAGGTAGGAAGAGAACCAGGAAAGGACAGAGCCCTGGAATCCAAGTGAGGACAGGGTATCGAGAAGTATGCTGTGATCGACAGTGTCAAAAGCAGCGGAAAGATCAAGAAGAATGAGGATGGAATATTGACCTCTGGATTTAGCCAGTAATAGGTCATTGGAGAATTTAGTAAACGCAGTTTTGGTTGAGTGGAGAGGGCAAAAACCAGATTGTAGTGGGTCAAGAATAGCATGTGAGAAGAGAAAATCAAGGCAGTGGCGGTGAACAAGCACGCTCAAGTAATTTGGAGAGAAAATGAAGGAGGGAGATGGGTCGGTAATTAGAGGGACAAGTAGGGTCGAGTGAAGGCTTCTTAAGGAGAGGTGTGACCACAGCAGGGACAGTCGCAGTGGAAAGTGAGAGGTTGAGAATGTGACAGATAAAAGAAATAAGAGCAGGAGAGATGGCAATAAGAAGGTGGGTGGGAATGGGATCAGAGGAACAGGTGGTACATTTTGAGGAAGAAAGGAGAAGTGTAGTTTCCTCAATAGTAACTTCAGGAAAGGAGGAAAGGGAATGAGGGGAAGGAGAGAGAGGGGAATGGACTAGTGGAGGGAGAGGTGGTGAGGTAGAGAAAGCAAGGTTTATCTTTTGAACTTTGTTGTGAAAGAATTCAGCAAGGGTCTGAGGAGATAATGAAGGGGGAGTTGGGGGAGGGGGCACCTTGAGGAGAGAGTTCAATGTGGTGAAGAGAAGTCGAGGATTAGAGCCAAGAGAGTTGGTCAGTTGGATATAATAATCCTGTTTGGCACGTAAAAGAGCAAATTGGAAGGAGGTCAGCATGAACTTAAAGTGTAAGAAATCAGCAAGGGCCCGAGATTTCCGCCAGAGGCGTTCGGCGGAGCGGGTACAGGAATGTAGGTAGCGGATATTAGAAGTCAGCCAAGGTTGGGGTTTTGTATGCCTTACAGGGCGGGTCATCAAAGGTGCAAGAGTGTCTAAGGCAGAGGATAGAGTAGTGTTGTAAGAAGAAACAGCCTCGTTGACAGACGTGGATGGTGCCACAGTAGAGAGGAGGTTTGAAACATGGGAGGATAGAGATGAAGGGTCAATATCATGAAGATTCCTAGATAAATTAGATAAGATAGGACGGGACTGGGAGGGAGGAGATTTAAGTGTGAAAGTTATAAGATGGTGATCAGAGGAGGGAAGATCAGAGGCAAGGAAACTAGAGGGTGAACAGTTGGAGGAGAAGATGAGATCAAGACAGTGACCATTTTGATGAGTGGGGGAGGTGGAGCATAGTTGGAGATTAAAGGAAGACGTTAAAGCGAGTAACTTGGAAATATAAGAGTTGGAAGGATCATTAGCAGGAATATTAAAGTCACCAAGGATGAGAGAGGGGGAGGAAGGATCATGGAAGAAGGCAAGCCAGGTGTGGTATGCACTCTAGTTCTAGAATTGGACCATGGATTTGGCTTCTAAGTTGTGGCTCAACAAACTTCTCTTTGGGGAGATTAGAGAAGTTGGTAAAGAACTTGAGTAAAGCCAGGCCACAGAAGTGAGGACAAGGTAAGGAGAACTGGTAAAGCTTCCTCCAGAAAGGCTTGCCATAGGGACTGGAGTCACACCCAGTCTGGTAAGCAGGTTACAATGCTAGATACTTTAAGAAGTCACAGTCCTTTCAAGGGGCTCATAAACCCAGGAAAAGGGAAGGGCCTTCCAGCATGGGAGCCAAAGGACTACAACAAGGGCCATCGAGTCTGTTCCAAGGAGATACAGCTAGTACAGATGGATGGTCGCTTCACTCTATTTGACTTGGAGTAGGCCAAAGTCACTGCAGACCAGTGGATCACTGAGGTGGTTCAGCACAGGTATGCACTAGAGTTCGCAAATGTCCTTTCAGAGACTTTTTATGTTTTTTCCCTGTGGCACGGATACCAAATGGAAAGCCATGACTGACACTTTGGCCAGCCTGTGCAGTTAGAGCATGGTTGAATCAGTTCCTTCAGCAGAAGAGGGCTAGGGTCGGTGCACCATCTACTTTGTGGTACCAAAAAGGGGGGGACCTTCCACTCAATCCTGGTTCTCAAGGGCATCGGCTTTTGTTGTTAACCACCCCAGCCTCATCCTGTTGTTCTTTTTCCTGACTTGAAAATTCTTCAGTCAGCGTGGTAACTCCCAGAGGTCAGGATTGTGGTCTGATTTTCTGTGGTTCAAAATGGTGATTTTGTCTTAAGACGAAGATGTGTTCATTTGCGTGGAGTAGCAGCTTAGTGGCTAGAGCAGCAGGCTAAATAGCAGGGAAACAAGAGTTCAAATCCCACTGATATACCTTGTGATTTTGGGTACATCATTTAACCTTTCATTGTTAGAAAAGACATGGTGAAAGCTAAAAGGATGCTTGGGTGCATAGGGAGAGGAATGGCCAGTAGGAAAAAGGTGATAATGCCCCTGAATAAGAGACTGGTAAGACCTCATTTAGAATATTGTGTACAATTCTGGAGACCTCACCTTCAAAAAGATATAAACAGGATGGAGTCAGTCCAGAGGGCGGCTACTAAAATGGTCAGTGATCTTTGTCCTAACGTGTATGGGGACAGACTTAAAGATCCGAATATGCACACTATGGTGGAAAGAAGATTATAAAATGGAGGGGAAAGTCCTGAGCAGTATAAAGGACAGATTTAAGATTTGTGCTCTTAGGAGAGGGAAGGGTTAGGTTTCTCTCCCTTACACTACACTGCATTTTTTTTTTTTACAATCATCCTCTGAGCACGTATTAATTCTTCCGTCAATTAAAGCAGCACATCTAGATTCCACCAAAAATTCTGTTGTTCCCCCCCCCCCCCCCTTTCTGGGCCCCCATCTCTGAAATGTACTTCCAGTGGATTTGCAATTTGAACTCTAATTCCCCAAATTCAATGCTACCCTGAAAACCCACTTATTCTTACTGGCATACGGAGTGTGACTGGGGAGTAGCAGAGTGAAGGGCATCAGCTCTTGACTCTTTCTGTTCTCTTACTCGTCTTGTCCTATTTATTTTATACGGAGTTCCTTTCTCCCTCATTTTGGGTTATCACTATTGTAAACCAGCTTTGACTGACAGAAAGGTGGTACATGAAATAAACATATCATAGAGCAAGGAAAGGGAAATGGGACGCGATATACCGCCTTTCTGTGGTATTTTTCAACTACATTCAAAGCGGTTTACATAGTATATACAGGTACTTATTTTGTACCTGAGGCAATGGAGGGTTAAGTGACTTGCCCAGAGTCACAAGGAGCTGCAGTGGGAATCAAACCCAGTTCCCCAGGATCAAAGTCCGCTGCACTAACCACTAGGCTACTCCACAAGGACTTAAGCCAAGCAAAATCACTCTTGTTTAGGCCTATTTTTGTTATTTGGTGCCTTCAGAATTTGGCACCCAGTCAGTTACCTACAGTATGCCTAAATCTGGGCCTGAATGTTATGACTAGAGGCCCATTCCACATCCCAGCCTGGTTGTGACTGAGCTGGAGGAGAAGCAACAGGAGCAATCTTCCAGGTCAGGAAAAAAAACAAAATTTGAAAGAAGCTTATTGTGTGGCTTGGATTTTATGGTCAATTACGATTTCCTGCTGTGTTTCATCTACTGTTTCCTTCCTTAAACTGCTACAGAAAAGGTGGGTTATAAAATAAGGGTGAAATTGCTGGTTTCTGGGGAAAGGCCCAGTATGCCAGGAAAGGCATTCGAGAGGCTGTGAAATACTTTCCAATAATTTCTCCACTCATTGTGGCACTATTGGTTTCAGGAGTGCTGGATTTCTAGCTGTTTGTGACTCATAGCACATGAACACACCCTGCTGTCCGTCCCCTGCCATGCAGTGAGGTAAAGTCTCGGGGATTACAACACATTCAAGTGTATGTCAAGTATAAGTCAACATACAGAGCCACTAAGGAGTTGCTCAATTCCTTCTGATTCATTTTCAAACTATGTCAAAATGGTTGTATTCGAGGAGGACAAATGCAGGACAAGTGCGGGTAAACTTTGAAAAACTGAGTTCCTTACATTCCTAGGGAGCTCTCTGGTATAGTTTCCAAGCTTCTCCTGCAGTGGGTGAGGTTTTTTACCTGTCTGATCAGGAAGCATGTATAGTATAAGAGGCCTTTGGTCTCTTCACTGTTGGCTTCCATGTCCTTTCACATACGTGCAGTGCATTATTTCTAGCAAAGAAGGTGCCGATATTTTAATGTCAGGCCCCCCTTCAGGGGTAGGGTGATCACTGAGGGACCCACCCCACAAGAGCTGGGCCTCCTGCAACCAAGAATCTATGACAAATCATAATTGGTGTGTAGAGCCTGAGCTCTTCCATTAAAACTTGGTGACCACGGGTCAATTTTAGCAGACAACAGAAAAGGTGCCGGTACTCAGTACCCCACCAAAAAAAGGCCTGCATACGTGTAAGATGTTTTTTTAACATACAAGCTCATTTGCCCAGATTCTGAACTGTGATGCACGATAGTTTACCATAGATCTCATAAGGATAAGTCCTTAGGCCAAGGTACAAGTTTTGATTTGTACATCAACAGTCTCAAAATGGCTAGGGCTCTTCAGCTTGGAGAAAAGGCGGCTGAAGGGAGATATGATAGAGGTCTATAAAATAATGAGTGGAGTTGAACAGGTAGATATGAAGCGTCTGTTTACGCTTTCCAAAAATACTAGGACTAGGGGGCATGCGATGAAGCTACAATTTAGTAAATTTAAAATGAATTGGAGAAAATGTTTCTTCACTCAAAGTGTAGTTAAACTCTGGAATTTGTTGCCAGAGAATGTGGTAAAGGTGGTTAGCTTAGCGGAGTTTAAAAAAGGTTTGGACGGCTTCCTAAAGGAAAAGTCCATAGACCATTATTAAATTGACTTGGGGAAAATCCACTATTTCTGTATTTGCAGGTGGGCTAAGAGGTATGGGACTAGACTGGAGCAGAATGGGTCTGTATAGGTTGTATGCATGTTTGGGGGCTGTTCTATCTTGATGGTGTGTGTTGCTTTTAAGGGGTTCAGGGGAGCAGAGCTGGCTGCTGCTCCAATTTGAAAACAAAATGAACATGAAAGAAGTGTTTTAAATATATATTTTTTTCAAAACAAAGTTTGATTTTGGTGGTTTCCTAAATTGTTTGAAAAAGTTGATTCCAAATAACTTCCATATGAAAGTAAATCTCTAGTTTTGTTGATACACTTCACAGTGTTCAATGGAAGTATTACTCAGAGTGGAGGAACACTCAATCCCTATGAGCATTGTCAGAGAAAATCCAGAGAGTAGGGTGGGCTGGCTCTTCCAAAGAAACCAAGGGAGATTCTTGCTCAATGATATGGTCTTTATTGAAGGTCATTAGGGCAACGTGCTCTCTACCTGAATCACTGCCAGCCCACGGCCACGAGTTGCTGATACACCAGGATGGCTCCAGCCTTGCTGAGTACCTGTAATGATATCTCCTGGGAGGAGGACACAGGACCGGTCCTCCGAAGTCACCATATGGAGCTCAAACTCACCACACTACACCAAAGATCACCACTAATGATACCTCTCAACTAGAATAATAAAGCCAGAAAAGCTGAGGACAAACCTATCAACTGGCAGCATTGCACATCAAACACTCCCTAAAAATCCAAGTTCACTGGATCTACACCTTCAGACCCTACTGATCTTGCCTTAAAATAACAGAAACCGATTAATCTATGATACAAAGTGGCAATATACAACATTGACGGGACACCTGGAACAAGACTCAGCTAATATTAAACTCTCTAATGCTCTACTCCAAATGAACCAAATTCACAATGAACACTGGCAAAGCACTCCTAGTAATCTACTCCTTATTGCTAATCCACCTAACACTCACCACCCCACTTGTAGAAATTAACACTATACCTATACAGCACAACTACCAAACAGATATACCACACCTCACTACACCGCTAACAACCAAAATGAAGGAAGAACACACACAAATGGACACCCCCAACAAAAGGGAAAAAAAGATCATAAAAAACCCTCACATATTATGAACCGACAACTGACAAAAATCCACATAACACCAAACACAAAAGACCCACACCAAATTATTCAAGTAGGCTACGTTAATGCCAGATCCATAGTAAACAAAACAACAACAACAATAACAGACAGGATCATGTCAGCAAAACTTGATCTACTCTTCATCACTGAAACCTGGATCCATAATCAAGAGGACCCAATCATCCTAAACCTATGCCCTCCATGTTATAAAATCACTCACTGGACCAGAAAAGAAAAGAGAGGTGGAGGCATAGCACTTATATACCGATCCCATTTCATTATCAAAACCACAGGCAAATCCATAACAATCCAATTCGAAATAGCTTTGATCAGAATCCAACACAAAACCTTGCTTGACCACCTAAACTGTGTCCTGTTTTACAGACCACCATGCAACTGGAATGAAAGCCAGTCAAACTTCATGGACTTCATTTCAAACACCTGCATACCCAATTCCAATGTACTAGTACTAGGGGACATTAATCTTCACCTTGAAGACAGAGTTTGTCTATAAATGAAGGAAGTCCTTGCATTCTTGTGCATTCGTACACAAGAATGCAAGGACTTCCTTCATTTATGTGATCTTAAATGGCTACATATGCAACCAACCCTTGAGAAAGGGCACACACTCGACCTCATCTCATGTAAATTGTCCACGGACCAGAACCTAACAATAACAGAAACTGAATAGTCAGAAACACCATGGATGGACCATTACAAACTAAACCTATCCCTAGAATGGCGGAAAAAAGGTTCTCTCCACATACGAGAACACACATCCTACACCACAAGAGGCCAAATAGACGCGGAAACATTCTGGAAACAGATATACATTAATGATTGGATAACACAAACAGACTCCATACAATACCTCTCAGAATGGGACAAAAGATGCAAACACATATTATACGAAATAGCACCCCTACGAACAAGAACCTCACGCAGACACAACTCGACACCGTGGTTCAACGAAGAATTGAAAAATGTAAAAACAAAATCCAGAAAATTGGAACACGCATGGAAAAAAAATAAAAGATGAACATACACTCAACACATAGAAACAATTACAAATGAAATACAAATACGCAATAAGACACACCAAAAGATCATACCACAAAACTAAAATAGGGCCGGATTACAAAGACACAAAGAAACTATACCATCTTGTGAACAAATTACTAGATATAGCGCCAATCACCACAACCAATACTAACATCCCATCTGTAGACAACCTTGCTAAATACTTTAACGAAAAAATTGCAAACCTACGCAAAACGCTACCTCAGGACAACACGGACATCGATAACTTCATCAATGAACTAGACCCATCCCCTGGGGAACACCCAGCTGACCGAACCTGGACAAATTTCGCTCCCCTCACCGCCGATACAGTCACCCACGCGCTTAAGAGGTACTCCAATAGTCACTGTCAATTGGACACCTGCCCCAGCTACCTAATAAAATCTGCCCCCCACTTAAACTTCATGCTTCAACAAGGTACCTTCCCAAAAGAAAAAGGCAACATTCTACTTACCCCAATACCAAAAGACACCAAGAAAAAAACAAATGACATTACCAACTACCATCCAATAGCATCAATCCCACTGGCAGTCAAATTAATGGAAGGCTTGGTAACTAAACAACTTAATGATTACATAGATAAATTCACAATACTACAGGAATCACAATCAGGATTCTGCCCCCTACACAGCAACGAAACAGTGTTACTTACTCTCCTACCTAAATTCAAGCATGAAATAGCAAAAGGGAAAAGTATACTTCTCCTACAATTTGACATGTTCAGCGCATTCGACATGGTCAATCACAATATATTTCTAAGAGGGGCATAATCGAATGTGAACACCCATCTCCATGGGCGTCTATGTCCGAGAACGGGTACGTGAAGGGGCGGGACAGACCGTATTTTCGAAAAAAAAATGGGCGTCTATCTTTTTTTTTGATAATACGGTTTGTGCCCGGCACATGCATCAGATTTGTGCGGATTTGAGCTGGGCAGTTTCGTTTCCCTGTGATAATGGAAACTGAAGGCTCCCAGCTCAAAATGAACAAATCCAAGGCATTGGGTCATGGGAGGGGCCAGGATTCGTAGTGCACTGGTCCCCCTCACATGCCAGGACACCAACTGTGCACCCTAGGGGCACTTGTAACAAGTAAAAAAAAAATTTAAATACCTCCCAAGTCCATAGCTCCCATCCCTTGGGTGCTGTGCCCCTCAAATCTCCCCCCCAAAACCCACTGCCCACAACTCTACACCATTACCATAGCCCTTATGGCTGAAGGGGGGCACCTACATGTGGGTACAGTGGGTTTTGGGGGCAGTTTGGAGGGCTCCCATTTACCACCACAAGTGTAACAGGTGGGGGGGGGGATGGGCCTGGGTCCACCTGGCTGAAGTCCACTGCACCCACTAACAACTGCACCAGGGTCCTGCACAGGGGCGTAGCCACGGGTGGGCCTGGGCCCACCCAATTTGGGGTCAGGCCTGCCCAGCAGCACAGCGATACCGGAGGCTCCGGTCCCCATCATCATCCATTCCCCCGTGGCGTGCCGCAACTTTCATCCCCATCTTCCCTCACCCTCGCAGGCCCGCCCAGCAGCGATTTCGATCGCAGGCAGCTCCTTCGGCTCGCACACGCTGCCTGCCGGCTGCCGCTCAAATCTCCTTGCAGCTACTAGCAGCGCTAACCCGGAAGCCTCTCCTCTGAGCTTCCGGGTTAGCGCTGCTAGTAGCTGCAAGGAGATTTGAGCGGCAGCCGGCAGGCAGCGTGTGCGAGCCGAAGGAGCTGCCTGCGATCGAAATCGCTGCTGGGCGGGCCTGCGAGGGTGAGGGAAGATGGGGGTGAAAGTTGTGGCACGCAACGGGGCAAGGGATGATGGGGAAAAGATGTTGGAATGGGGGAGGGAAGACGGGGACAGCAGCTGCACGGGGGGGGGGGGGAGGGAAGAAGATGGAAGGAAAGATGCTGCACAGGGAGGAGGGAAGATGGAATGATGAGGCATGGTGGGTGGGGGAGAAGCTGCATGGGGAAGAAGGGAGAGATCCAGTAAAGGGGTGGAGGGGTCAGGAAGGGAGAAGTCTTGGCTGCATAGGAGGTGGAGGAGAGGGAGACATGCTGCATAGAGAGGGGATAGGTGGTGAGAGGGGGAGAAATGTTAAACATAGGGGTGGAGAGGAGGGCAAAATGGTGGGCATAGGGGTGGAGGGAAGGGAGAAATGTTAGACATGCTGGTAGAGGGGAGGAAGGTAGATATGCTGTATGGGAAGGGGAGAGAAACGTTGGACAGTGGGAATGAGAGGGGGAGATAGACATGGAGGTGGATGAGAGGTACACAGTAGGTGGTGAGGGGGAAATGCTGGGCCATGGGGGAGAGGACTACTACTATTACTATTTAACAGGAATGAAGAGAGAAGGGGCAGGAAAATATAAGGCTACCATGGTGGGGTGGGGAGGGGATCAGATGCTGGTTAGAAGGGTGGAGGGAGAAGATGATGGAAATGGTGGAACCCTGTGGGAGAGGGCAAGAGGGGGAGGAGGGGGTGGCAAGGAAATGAATGAGAGATAGTGATTACAGAGGGTAGAAATATGGTAATGGGGAGTAGATTAAAGATAAAAGAGAAAGTAGGGATGGGGAGGAGTAAGATGGGGAATGGGAGAGCTAGTGGGTGAAAGAAGAAGATGGAAATTTGACAGGTAGTTGAAAAGTAAAAAGGAGACAAAGAAGGGTGAGAGAGAGGCAGAAAAGAGCTACAAAGGAATGACCAACATGTCAGAGGCAGGAATATTGAGGGAACAGACAGGAGAGAGGAGAAAAGACAAATGGACTACAGCCGCTTGAAGAAGAATTAGCAGACGGCAGAGAGGAAAGCAGAAAAGAGAAATTGGAACCAGCAAGATGGAAAAATAAAATGTCCAGACAACAAAGGTAGAAACAAAGCATTTTATTTCAAATGTTTTAAATGGAATATGTTAGCTTTTGGAAATGTGCATAGCAAATGCCTTTCTATTGTGTTCTGTAGAAAAGGAAATGCATCTCTGTTTTATGTCTCCAGTGTTGCAGTAATGCTATGTTTAACTTCTTAGGGTTCCCTTTCAATTTTTGTCTAAATATTTTTATTTCTAATTTGTGATCCCTTGTTCTGTGTTTGGTGAGGTTCTGTTGGTGTGATAGTAATGGCAGGTGGAAATTGGAAGGGAGGCAAAGAGGAGAGGGACTCGGGGAGGGGAGCCCTCCTTTATTTTCTGACCTGGGCCAAGTAGGTCTAACAACAGTCCTAACCCTTGCTGTATAGCTGGCGAGGATTCCCAGGCATCCCCAGCTAAGGACCTCCTCCAAAGGTGGCCAGAACTCCCTTCTACCAAGCTCTGGCAACAGCATCCTTGAGCCATCGACAGCTAAGCATGTGTGGGGTGCTGGCATCAGTGGCTTAGGGTCATTGCTGCTGCCTGCCAAGCTTGGTAAAAGAGAGTTCTGGCCACCTTCAGAGAAAGTCTTCAGCTGACTGAGCTTGAGGATCCTCATTAGCTAAAGTATTTATATTTTGAGGTGGAGGTAGGGCGGAGCAGAGAAAATTTTGTGCCCACCCACTTTGGGCTCAGGCCCACCCAAAACTGGCTGTCTGGCTACGCCACTGGTCCTGCATACTGCTGTGATGGAGCTGGGTATGGCATTTGAGGCTGGCATACAGACTGGGAAAAAAGTTCTTAAAGTTTGTTTTTTTTATGGTGGGAGGGGGTTAGTGACCACTGGGGGAGTCAGGGGTGATCATCCCCAATTCCCTCCGGTGGTCATTTAGGGCACTTTTTTGGGACTTGTTCGTGGAAAAAAAGGGTCCAAAAAATGACCCAAATTTGCGCTAAAAACGCCTTTCTTTTTTCGATTATCGGCCAAAGGTGCCCATCTCTCCTCGGACAATAAACACAGGCACAGTCTTGCCTTCACCACACCTCTGACACACCCCCATCAACTTTGCCCATTTCCGCGACAGATTGCAGTTGAAGACGCCCAAAATCGGCTTTCGATTATACCGATTTGGGCGCCCACGGGAGAAAGGCGCCCATCTCCCGATTTGGGTCAAAATATGGGCGTCTTTCTCTTTCGAAAATAAGGCTGTAAGACTCCTAGATTACTTCAGAATCAGCGGAACTACACTCAAATGGATCAAGGGTTTCTTAACCACAAGAACATATCAAGTGAAAGCTAACACAAACATATTGCCACCTTGGAAACCAGACTGCGGAGTATCGCAAGGATCAACATTATCAC